>NC_085877.1:38719673-38748419 GCF_034702125.1 Engraulis encrasicolus
ATTACAGTAATTAGTTACGGTAACACTTTATAATAATGTCTGCTTAGTAAAGACTTAGTTAATACTTTACTAATGATGAACGAAACATTAACACATGTTTTTATCATTAACTAAGTTTTATTAATGCTTTATAAAATATCTACAAATAATATATACAAGATTTTACATACCTTATAACAGTTTTTATTCATTTATAAGCAATTTGTAAATGTTAAATAAATAGGTTAGGGCATCAGACTTGCATCCCAGAGGTTGCCGGTTCGACTCCCGACCCGCCAGGTTGGTGGGGGGAGTAATCAACCATTGCTCTCCCCCATCCTCCTCCATGACTGAGGTACCCTGAGCATGGTCCGTCCCACCGCACTGCTCCCCATGGGGCGCCACTGAGGGCTGCCCCCTTGCACGGGTGAGGCATAAATGCAATTTCGTTGTGTGCAGTGTGCAGAGTTCACTTGTGTGCTGTGGAGTGCTGTCACAATGACAATGGGAGTTGGAGTTTCCCAATGGGCTTTCTTTCTTTCATATAATACATTAACATAACCTTTCCTAGTCATTTACAAACATTTGTTAACATTTCCTAGTCATTTACAAACATTTTTTTTATGTTTGTTCATCAATAGTTAATTATTTATGAAGTCTTTATAATGCTTTTTTGCATCCATTACTATAAAGTGTTACCATTTTGTAAGTTTCGTGTCTAGCTCAGCTCACCTTCCAGAGATAAGATCTGAATGCAGAGTTGCTGCTTCTGTATGGGTGCTGTGATATAATACCACCAGGTCAGGATTAAGATGGTCCAGGGGCCCTAGACTACAGGATGCTGTGGGCCCCCCTGGAAGGCAAATTTCATGATGAAATTACATAGATAGTGTCATGCCATAATTAAAAACTAGGAATTAACTAGGATTAAAGTGTACCTCCGGGATTTTGGACACCAGACCTCATTTCCGAGTCAGCCAGGGTGTAAACAATGTGTCCAGAACGTTTTTTTCACATTCCATGCAGTCCTTGTGAATTCTCATATCCATGTTGCTAAGCTAGCGCAAGTGAACGGAAATGGGTAGCCTGCCCCCAAAAATAGTCTTATCCCGTTTAAACAACATTCAAAACAAAACCGTTATTATGCCATACTGCAAGTGTAAATGTTTGTCTTAGTAGAATGAAGTTTGAAATTAAACCAACCTTGCACTGCGTGGATTTTGCCATGTTGAGAGACTATTTTCTCGGGGTCGGCGGAATTTTACTTTGCTCTCTTCAGTTGTGATGTAGCCCACCCACCCACTGCAGGGACCCGCAAGAGACATTGCAAATCAAGGCTAGTTCTACAACTGCTTTCGGATCGAATAGTGGATTAAAACCCAACGACATCGCACCATGGTACATCAGTGTGTATATACCAACTGCAATAATAAAGCCCACAGATGGGTATCGGCAAGTTTCCATTGGTTTCCAGTGAAAGATGTTGAAAGAACCAAACTCTGGCTCCTGGCTGCAGGGCTACATCAACACACCGATGGAGACGCTCCGTAAGCTACCCCGGTGCTTTGCAGTGACCATTTCAGTCCCGACGACTTCACAAAGTCCTTCTCGAAGTCTAATACCTACACGGAAAACTCTAAAAGTGTCCGCGGTGCCAACCGCATTCCCAGATCTACATTTTGTGGCACGCAACAGTCTCCGAAGAACAGGTTTGTTGCTATGCTTTCTGCTTCTATGATGGTAGCCCAGTGGTATAATGGCTTCGCCTACGTTAGCCAAAACTTGGGCTAGAAGTTACCCTTTTGGATTGGCATGTTGTAATGCTTTTCTGTTATTTTGTGTAATTGCTGTGACAAATGGCATTAGACATGACTTGCCGTATTCCTATGGATTCATAAGTTACGCAACGCTATGTGATCTGGCTTGACATTGTGGAATATGTCACTCGTAACTCTAGTTGTTACTACAGGGAATGTTTTTTGAGACGAGATGGAATGGAAGGATGAAAGGGATTTAGAAGATATGGGTGCACTGTTCTGTTCGCCAACATCTAATGCTCTGTAGACACACGGGTCATCTAGTAACAACTAAACATTGTCATGGCATATTCAATGTTACGAAAGGTTGACAAAGTCGGACAGAAAGCATTACTCTTGGTGTTTGCGAGCGAGGTCAGGGAGAGGGGAATAACGTTCACTTTTGCAAACTTTTTGGATTTGCATGTTGTAATGCTTTACTGTTATTTTGTGTAATTGCTATAACAAATGGCATTAGAAATGATTTGCTGTATGGACTCATACGTTACGCAACGCTATGTGATCTGGCTTGACATTGTGAAATATGTCACTCGTAGCTCTAGTTATTATTACATGGAATGTTTTTTGAGACGAGATGAAAGGGAGAAGAGTGTGCGTTCTGTTCGCCAACATGCTGTGTAGACACGGGTCATCTAGTAACAACCAAACATTGTTATGGCATATGTTTCAATGTTACGAAAGGTTGACAAAGTCGGAGAGAAAGCATTACTCTTGATGTTTGCGAGCGAGGTCAGGGAGAGGGGAAAACCGTTCAGTTTTACAAACTTCAAAGATGTTGGAGTTCGCTCTATGGAAAAGTTATGGATGTGTCAAACGAAGCTAGGATTTGTACTAGGAATATCACTCCGCGGCTGTCAAGCTTTCAAACCGGAACACAAATTGCTGATGGTGATCAAACATGATTGCAATGTTGGTTTAATTTCAAACTTCATTCTATCAAGACAAGTATTTACACTTGCAGTCTGGCATAATAATGGGGTTGTTTTGAATGTTGTTGCAACTGGATAAGACTATTTTTGGGGGCAGGCTACCCATTTCCGTTCACTTGTGCTAGCTTAGCAACATGGATATGAGAATTCACAAGGACTGCATGGAATGTGAAAAAAACGTTCTGGACACATTGTTTACACCCTGGCTGACTCGGAAATGAGGTCTGGTGTCCAAAATCCCGGAGGTACACTTTAAATGTCTGCCAGATGTGGAGAGGAGAGTAAATAGGATTTAACACTGTACTCGACATTACAAATTCAGTTTTCAATATTGCATCTTGTCACAATCCTGCAGTTTTTGACTTTTGGCCAATCGGGGGCTCCCTGGCAGTTGGAGGCCCCTTGCCTGCAGCCATATCTAGCCTGTGCATTGATCCAGCCCTGTACACTACTGATCAGCAGTTATAGTGTGTGTAATGTAAGACTTGCAAAGTAACCATCACAGAACTGAATTTTGCCTCAAAAGCATAGTTTTTAATACATACCATTCTTTTTATTCCATTTTTACTTTTTAATTTTTTTTTAATTTTATTTTTTATTTATCTTTGCTTCAACAAGGAATGCATAATTTCGTTGTGCTTGTCACAATAACAAATAAAAGATATTGTATTGTTTTGTATCGTATTGTAAATATACATTTAGTAACTTCCGTGTCTTTTCCCTATGGGACAGCTCAGCTCACCTTCCAGAGATAAGATCTGAATGCAGAGTTGCTTTCAATTAGCTCCTCTGAACGCTTGAGTAGCTGCTTGTGTATGGGTGCTGTGATATACCACTGATTAGCATCCATTAGCAGCACCTATTAGCGGATCTCACTACATCTCTACAGCTTATTGCATGGCTGCACCCACTGAATAGATCCAATGCAGTCATTTAGGTGAAGGAGAAGCAGCATGCATGCGCTAAGTGGTCCCTTGTGTATGGCTGGATTGGCCATAAGGCATACAGGGCAATTATTTTGTCCTGGTCCTCCCCTCAATGTAGGCTACGTAGTGGTATCAGTCCTCATGCCGTTACTGCTGACCTCTCCGCGTGTGAATTTAAATACTCATTGTGGAGTTTAAATATTCATTGTGGCTGTGTGTGGTCAAAATAGCTTTTAACAGATGACTATAAATGTTGTCAAATGCTTCGTTGTCTCTCTAAATGACTGGTGGACTGGTCTTGGCTGAAAATGCCCGACCGTTTTTTTTTCTTCTCTCACTGAATAGATTCTGCGCAGAAGCGGACATTACATTAGGCAAACCTAGGCAATTGCCTCGGGCCCCAACCAAATCTGCTCTCCAAAGGGGCCCCCAACTTCCACACTAGCCGCAGTAAAGACAGATAATACCTGATCTTAATTTGTCAGTTAAGTAAAGTAATTGCAGATATAGGGTACATGACACAGAACACTAAAACAGCACCAAAACACACAACTTTATGTCACTACATTTGTAAATGCTCTACACAGGGTGCAACTAGGA
Source organism: Engraulis encrasicolus (assembly GCF_034702125.1). Classification (NCBI taxonomy): domain Eukaryota; kingdom Metazoa; phylum Chordata; class Actinopteri; order Clupeiformes; family Engraulidae; genus Engraulis; species Engraulis encrasicolus. The sequence goes on from NC_085877.1 coordinate 38,723,925, forward strand.
TCAATAAGGGGTAAGACCAATTCGGGGGTGACCCTTACTTCGTGTACGTGTTTAGGTCAAGAAGTACTTTTTCAGCGCCCAATGTTTATATTTCGCCTAGGGTCCCAAAGTGGTTAGATCCGCCCCTGATTCAGTGCACTCGTTTAGGTGAAGGAGAAGCAGCAGCACACACTAAGCGGCCACTTCTGTATACTGTAGCGTGATTATACGAAAGTAATCTGGGAAGAATTGGGAGTCATACGAAAGTAATCTGGGAAGAATTGGGAGTCATACGAAAGTAATCTGGGAAGAATTGGGAGTCATACGAAAGTAATCTGGGAAGAATTGGGAGTCATACGAAAGTAATCTGGGAAGAATTGGGAGTCACATTATTCAAGGTGCATACAAATGATTACCACACACACACACACACACACACACAGACACACACACACACACACACACACACACACACACACACACACACACACACACACACAGCAAAAAGTGCTGAAAACTTTGAACAGACAAAGTTAAGATGTACAACTGACAATGCAAATAGGCCACGTTCACATGTGCTTGTCAACTTGCCAAGGCAATTATTCAGGCCTTGGCTATGGCTCAAACAGCTAAAGGGCTCTGCATACTTCACGTGCGCAGTTTGTCGCGAGTGGCGCGAGAACCATTAATGACGCCATCACTTGCGACAGACTATTCATACTTCAAAAGCGCCTTGCTCGCATTGTCGGAAGTGCCCTCTGCTGTTCATGAGAGAAACGGCAATACAGGTCTGTGAACGGCAGTATCTTTCGCAACTCGCAGCGTGAGTTCTATGGATGTATAAAATAGAAAGCCAAACACGGCTGCTGTAGGGCTACTGAACATCTGACTTGTGACTTACCACATTGAAACATATATTTTTTGTTGTAGCCTATTGCCAGATCATTCCAAGACCATATGAGAGCAATTGTTCTGGCGGCAGAATTTATAAATAGATCGCCGAACACAACGTGCTTCTGAACAAAGTAAACAATTGTTTCACTGAACAACATTTAAGAGAGAAGATAAAATAACTCTCTATGACATTTTATTATCCTTAAAATGGTGCAGGATCCATTCTGTAGTAGCCTACAGTAGTTGTAGCCTCTCTTCGCAACTCCTGCTTTGTCTGCCTACCTGCATAGTTGCTGGTGGCGCACGACATGTTACAAAAAATGTGGGGTGCACGACGTCGCGACACGGCAGCTCGCGCCACGGCGTGTGACGTCATTTTGGGTCACGTGATGGCGCGAGTGAGGTCGCGAGTGAGGTCGCGAGTGAAGTATGAAGGAGACTTACACCAGTCACGCCAAGTATGAATCCCCCTTAAGGCTTGCACTGTATACTGATTGGCCGGGGGCCTATTCGAGTCTGGACCAAGGTCATTTCCCGATCCTCTCCCATCTTTCTCTCTCCAATTGTTTTCCTGTCACCACCTTCTCTACCCTATCACAAATATTTTTGTGAATAAAATGTACTTTTACTCTTAAATTTCTAAAAACTTTGCTCGAACCAGCCACACCATACCCTTCAATTTTCTGAAGAATGAGCTCATTAAGGCAAGTGCAGTCTAATGGAATTCCAAGAGATAAAAGTTAATCATGAGTTTGGCTATGGGCCGTTAGCCTGGGCGAAAGCCGACTGTTGACTCCGTCAAACAGTCTGGCAAAAGAGGAACCATCTCCGTGGAGTGCGGGAGATGGTCTGATGTTACTCTTCCATTCAAATTCATTGGAGCTCCGAATTCAAATTAAAATCCATATTGTGCTTGATTAGCATGTCTGTTACGATATAGCGTCGCAAAAACATACACATAACAAAAGAAAAGTGTGAATAGTCTTACCTTAACCGATCAGTAACAGACTTCGCGGCTGAGTTCTGCATCACCACTCTCAACTGTTTGCTGATTGGCTAAACAGTGAGTGAACCGAGCAGGGAGGCTTTTGCCAGACTAGGTGCGGAGCCAAAATCTTTAGGTGGAGTACATAGGATGGCGTCACCAGGCTAATGGCCCATAACTCCTACGTGTTAAAGGAACAGTCCACCACTTTTTCAATTTTCACATACTAGTATTTGCAATATTTAATATTCCTATGACTCACCTCCCAGCAATAAGAAGTCGTTTGATTGGAAGATGTGATGAAGCTGATGTGAGTGTAGAATAAGCCCCTCGATAAGTCTGCTGCAAGCCATAAATTACGCACGCCACCGCTAGCGACCGATTGCACATGCACACGCACAACTCATCCAGGGGACAGAGAGAGAGAGCAGCATTGCAATCCGGACATTGGAAACACAGACTGTAAGGAAAACAAAACAAAAAGATAGACTCCCCGTACGAGGAGACAATACTAATGCTCCTATATCACAGTGCAACGGGGAGGTATGATCGCACAAATGTTTGTAATTCCCAACAAGCTCAATGAGTCGCTCTTGAAAAGTTGCCGCCATCGTCGTTTTCACTGGAAACACTCACGTAGAAGTGTGCAGTCAAAAATACTAAATTAGAGCAAGATATTGCAAAACACGCCCACTCAATGCAAAAGCGTGTGCTCAAGTTGGGTCTCCTAAGGGGGCGTTGTCCCCTACTTCTTCTCGTTTTGAGGTGTTTGCCCAAGATGCGCGCTACCGCCATCTACAGTGCTAAGGGGACTTAATTGATTCTCAACCTCAGGACTCCGAAGGTCTCTTAACCGAAGGTCTCCTAAAGGGGCGTTCACCCGCTGGCCACTGGCCATGTTTAAGCAACACCTTAAGACACATCTCTTCCTGAAGGCTTATGGCTGCTAGTTCCACAAGCACTTTCACGCATTCACACACATGCTCACACACTGACGCGCACACACACTCACACTCTCCAACACAACACTCTGTGAAGCGTCCTTGGGTGTTTTGAAAGGCGCTATATAAAACGAAAGTATTATTATTATTATTATTACCCGACATTAAGTGGATACCGGAAAAGAAACAAAATGACGCTTCTTGTTAGATCCACCTTCTTTGGTGCAGTCTTTCTTGCGATCGCCCCCAGCAATTTTGCCCATGCAGTACAGTATATAAACACACACCCAACCAATCAGCACGATCAGGGCTGGAGTAAGCCTTGACCTGGTCCGGGACCAATTCATCTGACGGGCCCCCCTCACCCAATACATGAAATGTAATGAGGACCCTCACTCTCCCTGGGCCCCGAGACAATGTACCCCTTTGTTCCTGCCCTGCACAGAACGCACGCACATGGATGCAGTATGTAACGCGTGCAAAATTGATATGAAATACGCATGTACGCCGTGAACTAAGGCAGTGGTTCTCAAACTTTTTCCATCATTCCCCCCTTCAGAGGGTCTGAATGCTTCCGAGCCCCCCCCCAAGCAACAGCAGTACTCGCGCAGACTGATTTTGCGATCGCTGCGCAGAATCAAAGGAAAGGTGACTGGTGAGATTAAACAAAGGGGGACTGCAGTCGAATGCAGATGTGTGTTCATTTCCTATGCTATTCAAATTCATGACAATTAATAATATAATGTTGGTGAGGGCTTTAAAATTATTGAGTTATTGGCGAGACAGGAAATCATTTCCTTGGGGGGGAAAAAAACAGAATCAGATGTCACACGCCCCCCCTGAGATGACTCCACGCCCCCCCACTTTGAGAAACACTGAACTAAGGAATATATGGGGTGCGTTTCTCAACTGCACCGCAACTTACTTTGTTTGCAATTTCTCTTGTAATTTCCCATTGGCAACTTACTAAGTTGCTTTCCGGAAACAGTGTCCAGACCAGCTAGCCTGGACTCCGTTTCTCGATTCTTGCCTTTGCTAACCGTCTTAAGTCGGTCTTGAGTTGGTCGTAAGTTGCTCTTGAGTTGGTCTTAAGTTGCTCTTGAGTTGATCTTAAGTTGGTCTTTAGACGCAAGACCGACCGAAGTCGCGACCAACCTTTGGACGTACGTACGTACGTTCTCAGACACGAGGAAGTCTTCGGAAATGCTTGGAGTGTCTCGCCTCAGCTCGGCTCGCAATCAAAGTAGTGACGGCGTCATTCACGTGGCTGTCAGATACAATAATTACAACGCTATCAAAGTCTACAAATCTTTGTCAACACAACCGTGCCCTCAAAACCATCCCTCGTCGACAGCAGAAACCAAATAATGCATTACATGTCACAATGTCTTATATTTTATTCCGGTTTTGCTAAATCAATTTACGATAAGTCTTCAGTAACTTCTCTCAGAAACCGGTGGTTGGTGGATGAGTGGTTGTCATGCCTTGCCGGAGGGTAATAGCAATGATTCTAGACCCGAAGGGATACATGTATGCATGGACTTTTAAATCTCTAACATCCATAATATTCTCCTCTGAGTCCGCTGAGTTCTAATTTTCACAATATGTTGTCGCAGTGGGAAACAAATACCCACGCGCGCACAACGTGGTCGGATTGCGCACACATTGTGAACATTTCTCATTGTTGTCTATAGACTACGCTACACGAACTCCAACCCATCGCAACCCTGGGAAAAAAATGCAGCTTAATGAAATAATGTGAGGATAGCCTACTCTGAAAGGCATGCGACATCACATTGGGATCATTTGAATCATTGCACATTGTACTTAACGCTGTCATATGCGCGAGGCAGAGGGTTGAGAATATGGACACACACACACACACGCGCGCGCGCGCTACTGATATGTCGCGCTGTCTTTGGGTCTCTGTTTTGGGTCAGATATGTGTAACCTACGTTGTTACCCATGTCTCTACCTTGAAATGACAAACTGGTTGCTTGGGGCTTTTTACGACGGAAGAAAGGAGGGACAGCTGTGAAGGTGGTTGCTGGAGAAAGCGCGGTCTTACTGTAGTTGAAGTAATTTTTAAAAAGGCTTCAACTGTGGATACCCCTATGCCTTCATTGCGCTCTTCAGTGCGAGAGGGCACCAAGTTAAGTCATTTCCCTTTGAACAACCACACAGAGTGGACAGTTCAATGCTGCTTGAAATGATAACTGAAAGGAGTCGAGAAATAATAACAAAAAAATATTTGTCTGTTTGTCGTCTTTCTGCCAGCACGTCTTTATGCGCAACGGCTACAAGAAAAACAATTGCCATTATGACCTTTACGCGTAAAGATGTGCAGGAAGGGATGATGCACGGAGGGTCCGTCAAACACAGTACACATACACATGACATCTCCATGAAAGTCGTTAAATACTTGTCAACCAGTGTTAATTTTGTCATCCATTTTTTTATTTAGTCTTAGTCTTAGTCTTGTGTCAAAGTCCATTCTTAGTCTTAGTCGCTTTTAGTCTTTCAAAAATCATTTTTGTTTAGTTATTATTTAGTCGACTAAAATTCCTCAACATTTTTGTCTAGTTTTAGTCTTTCACAAATCATTTTTGTTTAGTCATTATTTAGTCGACTAAAAGTCCTCAACATTTTTGTCTAGTTTTAGTCTAAACATTTTAGTCTTTAGTTTAAGTCACAATACAATAAAACACAAGGCCTTTAGTAATGCACTGAGACTTGGTTATTGCCATTCTGGTTATAGCAAATTTATAACACTGTGTCTTAAAAATTAAAGCAGTCAATGGTGCATACAAATGTGAATATGTCGCTGGTGCTATGTATTCGTAAAGGGATTTTTGTTTTGTTAGAGAAGCTTCTCCCCCAATATTTGTTAGGGTCAGTCTGCTAAAAGTAAAATCGGTGGATGGATTCAGCTGTAATTAATCATTTTTTAAATCCCATAGTGTCCCTTTAAAGGTTGATTACCAATTAACAATTAATTTATAGGTTTTAGTTGTGGTTGTACCAATTTGTTTCTGAGCCCCCCAAAAAAGTCTACGACTTAGTCATTTTTGTTAGTCAGAATTTAGCCGACTAAAAGTTAGTTCTTAGTCTTAGTCACTTTTAGTCTTTCACAAATCATTTTTGTTTAGTCATTATTTAGTCGACTAAAAGTCCTCAACATTTTAGTCTCGTTTTAGTCTTTCACAAATCATTTTTGTTAGTCAGAATTTAGTCGATTAAACTCTCAAAGGGTTAGTCGACTAAAATATTTAGTCTTAGTCTAGTCGACAAAATTAACACTGTTGTCAACGCAATCATGTCACCGAAATCCATCCCCAATAACCAAATGTCGGTCTACATATCACTGTAGCATAATCACTCCAAATAACTACACAGAAATGGCCGGTGAAAGCGTGATGGCATGTATACTATCCTAATTCTCACTTGCTGGTGGTAACTGGTAACATATCCATTTCGGCTGAATTTTAAATTAAGCGCAGGTGCCTTATCTGCACAACAGTATATCCAGTATATCCACTTCCACTTCCACTCATCTCTCTCTCTCTCTCTCTCTCTCTCTCTCTCTCTCTCTCACTCACTGTGTGTGTGTGTGTGTGTGTGTGTGTGTGCGCGCGCGCGCGCATCCAGGCTGGCGCGCGCGCAATTCGGGCATATTCGCAACTCTCTGCCTCCTCTCCCTCGTGCGCAGTGACCGTGGACCGTGTGGCTGACGCCATTGCGAAGTTATTTGGCGCGATTTTATTGTGCAGTGATATGTACAGCGACATTTGGTTATTGGGGTGGATTTTGGGGGCATGATTGTCTTCACAGGTATTTAACGACTTTCATAAAGATGTCATGTGTAGCCTACTGTGTTTGACGCACCTTTCAATCTTCCTGCACATCTTCAGGCCCAATGCTCATAATGGCAATTATTTTTCTTGTGGCCTACGTTGGACGTAAGGACTTGCTGGCAGGAAGACGGCATACACAACCAAATATATTTAAAATTGTCTAATTATTGGACATTTTGTGTGGTAAAAGTTAGACGCTTGTGCACTTGGTGGCAGTAATCAATCACTGTCACTTGAACTCTGCCTGAACCTGCCCCAAGACGCTGAAATGTCAGGAGCAAGACCAACTTAAGAACAACTTAAGAACAACTTAAGACCAACTCAAGACCAAGCCGGAAGACTGTCTTACGAGCGACTTAAGACCTTGGTTTCAACGTTGGTCTTAAGAACGAACAAAATGGCTAACGTCGTTAGCAAAGGCACTGTCGAGAAACGACCCCCTGACCGGCCAGACCATTCATTTTGATTTACTTCGTAATTCACAAATGATCTCATTGCGCTTCTCTGGGGAGGGTTTAGTCGTCCACCAGACGGAATAAGCGAATGCACTTGGCCGCATAATAACATACATCATGAATGTCAACTGTCAGCGATTGGTCAGAAATCATTTCAAACCAGAGCTGAGCTCACTCCTCCCACCCAAGCGCTCCTGGGCATCAAGGATCCAGACCAAATATGAATTACGAAGTAATTAATGTGGTCTGATAAAACTAGGCTAAAGGCCAGCAGCCCATAGGCTTCATAATACAAACATTTGAAAGAGATATACGCACTTAATCTTTAAATTACCATACAAATTGGCCAGTAGACTGTTCTTTAAAAAGCAGTAATTAAAAAAACACCTTAAAAATCATCATCACATTAGCTCGTAACAGCCGTTTACTTTTTTCTTTTTAAAATGCTAAAAACTTTGCCCAGACCAGGCGGGCTCATACCCCTTAATTTTCTGAAGGACACACACATTAGTGCAAGTGTAACCTAATGGCATTCAAGGAGATAAAAGTTAATGATTGGTTTGGCTATGGGCCACCCAGGACTAAGAGGCAATTTAATTGGCTGATGTGAACGCAGAATTGCTTGCACTGCAGAATAGCTGTCACAAGGTTTAGGTTCCATGTATAGGTGCCTATGTTACACACACACACACACACACACACACACACACACACACACACACACACACACACACACACACAATGTGCGCACACGCACACACACACAGGAACACGTGCACACACCATACACCCACAAACATGCGCACACACATGTACGCAAGCCCGCACACACACACACCCATTAAGGCGTGCACACACACACCCGCACGTACACACACACACACACACACACACACACACACACACACACACACACACACACACACACACACACACACACACAGAGTGAAGGCAATTAGAGAAAGCAAAACAAAAGTCCGGCCCACAGGGCACATAGGCGTCATAATATCATAATGCAAAAGTTAGAAAAGTTTTAAAGAGATTTACACTTCATCATCAAAGTGTCATACAAATTGGCCAGTCAACTGTTCTTTAAAAAGCAGTAATAAAAAAACACCTTAAAAATCATCATCATAGTATCTCATTACAGCCCTTTACTTTTTTTAAAAAAATGCTAAAAACTTTGCCCAGACCAGACAGCTCATACCCTTTCATTTTCTGAAGGACACTTTAGGGCAAGTGTAATCTAATGGCATTTAAAGAGATAAAAGTTAATGATTGCTTTGGCTATGTGCTGTAGCTCTCCGGCGGTGCATTAACTTATCCTCTGAGTCCGCAGACCATGACTCACCACCCACCCAGCATTAAGAGCTAGTTTAATTGGCTGACGTGAGCACACCAATGGGCTCGTTTGGAATCCTCCGGATGGCTTACAGATCCACTGTGTAGGATGGTGGGCAGAGTAGGTTTTGCAACTATACCGCTCATTGCCTATTGCCAGATTTGACCTTTTCATGAGTATTTACCAAATAATAAACGAATGTTCACTAGTATGACCAAAGTACAAAGTACAAAGTTTTACAGCTAAAAATGTCTATTTCTGGAAAATTCAAAATGGCGGACATGGAGAAGATCCACCCTTTCATGTATGAAAAGTGCATTTTCCCAATCATAATGATGAATACATAGAATTTGATGGTGTTGGTTCCAGTACTTGTGAAATATTGTGAATATTTGTGAATGGGCACCATGAATTCTGGAAAGAAACTGCTAAGAATATTACACAGTGCACCTTCAAGGGCTGGTGGACAAATAAGCAACAATGCACCATGGAACTTGAAATAATAATTACGTTTTTCTGAATCTAACCTCACTGTACCAACAATTGTACACACCCATGCACATCATACATCACTTGAGTTTTAAGTTAATGCCTAAATTTCAATTGTGTAATTTCTAGAGATGCACCGGATCCAGATTTTTAGGATCCTGCCGGATACCGGATCCACTGCTTAAGATCCTGCCGGATCCGGAACATGATATCGGATCCTACGTAAGGGTTGAAACACATAGCCTACTCGCACACGTGGGGCCTTTTTTATTACGTTGTCTCAAACTACTTTTTAGACTCATTGGCTTACTGCCACACTGCCTGCACTGCCCGCTTCCAAAGGGCTTTCACTCCATGCAGCAATTGGCGTTATGAAAGACTGACTGAAAAACCTAGGCTAGAAATGCACCAGATGCTGATTTTTAGGTAACTGTCGGATAACGGATCCACTGCCTAAGATCCTGCCAGATCCGGATCCTGTGAAAAACCCCTTTATCCCGCCGGATCCGGAACCGGATCTTGGATCCTGTGCATGTCTAGTAATTTCACCATTTCAAGTTCATTGACGAGCCTTTTGTTTGAAATTGTCTAGATGGCTTGTAGTGGTGTGGCATGTTGTATAGTAGAGCCAGGCAGAAGTGCTACACTGTTATAGCCTGATTAAGAAAGTGTAATTGAATGTTGGCAGAGCAGTGTGCGGCACTTTGGCAGGACAGGTGTGCCGAGGGCCTTACTTACTCACACCCACCATGTACACATACTGTAGCTGAAGTTTTATGTTTGAACGTCACAATTTCAAGTCCATTGGTTTGGTAACGTCAGCCACTTTCATTGCCGTCATAGTCATGGACCTCTGCCAAATCTTTAAATAGTATTGATTCCCCAGCCAACCTCCAGGCACTCTCAAATGAACTCAAACAGCCTACATGAAACGTAATGACATTTTAATGCAAAAAAGAGACTATTGTACTCTCAACTTTTAAGGACTATCATTTCGCCTCTGCGTGTCTTCTTCAGAGGCTTGTCCGAATACACAACGCTGACATCTTTTCCTGGGTAAAGTAATCTACCCCCCTTCTCCCTCCCCTTGGCCCGGAACAACTGATCCCTTTATCCCAGTCTGTTTGTCTCCCTGTATATGTCTGGTTTTCACATTCTGCGGTAAAATGGTAAATGGACTGCATTTATATAGCGCCTTTCCACTCCTTCGAGCACTCAAAGCACTTTACATTGTATGCCTCACATTCACCCATTCACACACCGGTGGCGGAGCAACTTGGGGTTAAGTATCTTGCTCAAGGACACAACGATGGAGTCAGGCCGAGCGGGGCTCGAACCTGCAACCTTTGGGTTGCCGAACGGCTCCTCTACCACCTGAGCTACCACCGCCCACCGAGCTACCACCGCCCACAATAGGTGGTAATACTGTATGCAAGCACAACAAATGTCACAACAAATGTGTAAGGAGGGAGACAGCTCGAGTATCCTGTTTGATAGCAGGAATCAAATGGTAAGCATGCAAGATAAACTCTCTCCTTCTCTCTCTCTCTCTTTCGCTCTCTCTCTCTCTCTCTCTCTCATGCACATGCAAACTGTCTGAGCATTCACACACACACACGCACACACACACACACGCACTGAGGCCCATTCTCTCCCATGCTGCAAAGTGGGGTTGTAACCCGAGTCAGACAATACCAGACACACTCTCTGCTACTGCAATTGGAAACACATTTGCACCCATTTTCAGAGCCAGCATCCAATCATCAAATGGAGTAGACAGACAGCGCACACACATATACACACAAACACACACACACACACACACACACACACACACACACACACACACACACACACACACACACACACACACACACACACAAATAACAGAGGTCTGAAGCCAGGGAACCGTTGTGATCAGAGAGAGAGAAAGAGAGAAAGAGAGAGAGAGAGAGAGAGAGAGAGAGAGAGAGAGAGAAAGAGAAAGTGTGTGTGTGTGTGTGTGTGTGTGTGTGTGTGTGTGTGTGTGTGTGTGTGTGTGTGTGTGTGTGTGTGTGTGTGTGTGTGGTGCTAGTGTGGAAAGACTGCCAAAATCATAAGCTGTGATAAAAAAAAACACAGAGTATCCTGATCCAGGGCCACTGACAGCTTTCGCTGGGCCCTAGGACAAAGTCGTCTAAAAGGGCCTCAAACTCAATACGCACAATGTAAAGACAGCCAAATTCTGGGCCCCTTCTCTCCCTGGGCACAGGACAACTGACCCCCCCCCCCCTTCATAAATAGCACACACACAAAAAACGGGTGAGGTCACCTCTAGTCCAATGTTCTGTGATTTGAGTATTTTGCCGCATTAATGATTTTGTTGGTGCAATGCAGACACACATACGAGTCGGGCATGAAGACCCATTCATGTCTGATTCACGTCTGTTACGTTTCGTTCCAAATTCCGCCGAATTACAGCTGCTTTTCACGGCTTAAAATGTGAACTTATCTGACGGCAACAGCGCTTGTCAACATCCTCTGCCTTGTTTCATATGAAAATTACACCATATTTTCTTTCTCTCTCCACGAAATTATAGGTGATTTCCCGGCTTTTGTGTGTGTGTGTGTGTGTGTGTGTGTGTGTGTGTCTACTTCCGGAGAACAGTGTGAGTCAGCAGTCGTGATTCAACAACTTGAAGCCTACGTATTTATCTGGAATTCAAACTCATTCAAACAAGAGTACTCACTACTCAGAATGAGAAAATTAGCAGTTTCCGCAAAGTGAAATGATATGCATTCAGCCAACGTGAAAAGAAAGAAGGAAATTACTGATGGTGCACAGGAGCTTTTCATTCCAACATGGCTGACCCATCTGAATTCATTATGCTGTTTTCCCTCCAAATCTGGCCACTTAGATTTGCACAAAGCTGAGAATTCTACAAGCTTTTATTCTCAGCAATGGCCGCCTGTATACATTATACTATATACACAAATAGTCTTCTATTTTCTATCCACACAGAATGTGCAGTCTCTCTTTTAGGATAAAGCTAAGAATTCTTTCTGCTCCCCCACTTGCACTTACATACGGGATACAGGGGTCTGCCCACTGGTCAGACAGCACAGTAGTCCAACAGCCCAAAAGTCAGACAATAAGCCATAGAGGAGCATAACGCTCAGGCTACTAGGCTAACAGGCTACATGTTACACACCTTTAATGACGGTTAGGGTTAGAAAATGTTAGGGCATAGGTTAGGGCATAGTTTTAAGTTTTCAGCACACTTAAAAGTGAATAATTACAAAATTATGCCACTAAAATAATTGTATACTGACAGAACATGCCTTTAATGACGTTTAGGGTTAGGAATTGTTTTGGTTTGGGCATCGGACTAATGGGCCGTACGGTAGCATGTCATTGTTCCGACGTCTCTTTAGTCCGATGCGTCAATATTCCGAAAATTTTCCATTGATCCTACAGCCCACTAACTCGAAATAATTAAATTAAACCCTTTGCTCCGACAGCTCAATGTTCCGACCAATGGCTGTTTGGGGTTGGTCATCATCCCAGGTCGTATGTCCTGCTTTTCCTGGTGCCAAGTAGACTTCAGCTGCATGCGCTGCGACGAGCACATGGATGCCGTCTGAGTCGGTCTTGCTGTGCCCTTACCAAAACCAACATAACCTGTCATTAACGCAATGTTGCCAAGTTTTACAATTGTGCCCTGCCCAAAACCATTCCTAAAGCTGGGCTTACACTGTGCGACTTTTGCCCTGATTTTACCCCGATTTGGCAGTCGCACGACTTTTTTGGAGTCGGGCCGATTTCTTGCTCAATCGCAGGTCAATCGTGAGTCTCGCATCGTGCAGTGTACATGGGGTAACGACAAGCGATTTCGCCTCACGATCGTGCAATCGCAGGGTCGCAAGAAAATCAAAACGGTTTGAAATTCTGGTCGTGGCTCGTGCGTAAATCGCACAGTTAAAGCAGTGCTATGACCCGATTTGACACTTCACATGCACAAATGAGTAGGGCCGTGCGATTCGCTGTTGAGCGCGACCTCATCTCCACCTCAGGTGCGTATGTTCCCTCCTCTGCAGACCGGGGAAACATGCCTGTCGCGTCGTACGGTGGAAGCATTTCGCTCGCATCCGACTGTCGGCTCGTGTAGTGTGAGGACGTGAGTCGTGAGTTGTGAACTTTTAAACAGTGAAATTCCATCGTGCAGTGTGAGCAGAAGCTTAAGACCCACGAGTGAAAATATCGCACAGTGTATGCCCAGCTTAACCCTAACCTGTCAGTAGGCCTAGGCTATTGCAATGTGTCTGAGTTTTAAATTTGTGCCTTGACCAAAACTTGACCTAAACCAACCTGTCACAGACAGCTGCATGACCACTGCGCAGGCTTCAGAGATGACGGTGATCTACAGCAGCTTTTGGTCGGAACATTGGACTGTCGGGACAAAGGGTTTCATTTCATTGGTGAAAAGTTATCTGAGACTAAGTGCTGTAGGATCAATGGGAAATGTTCGGAACATTGATGCATCGGACCAATGGGGCGTCGGAAAAACGAGCAGAGCCCCATACGTACAGTATGTATAAGCCAGGGGTTGATAACTTGTGGCCCACTTGAAAGTCCCACAAATGATTGTGGCCTATCTCTGACCAAATAAGCAACAACTAAAAAGGTTGTCAGGACATTGTCAGAAGTAGTAGTAGGCTATTATTAGTCAGAACATATTCACCAAGGACAGAAAAAGTTTGCTGACTGAATATTGCATGAGAGAGGCGTAATAATAACAAAAAAGAAACATCCACACCAGACGAGAGAGCGAGAGAGAGGTTCCATTGGCCCATTGTTTCCGGGTTCTATTATTGCAAGGGGGAGGGGGGGAATCCCCCTTTAGGCAGACCTAGGCAGACCTAAGGACTGTTCTATTCAATGCCAGGAGTATTATGACACACCCCTTTAGGCAGACTGGAACCTGGTCATGTTAGGTGCCCATAGCAACCAATTACATTGGCATATCTCTATACTTAAAGAATCTCTGTCCATACATTATGTATATATGGCGAGACAGGCATTGAGGGTTTTCCTCTCTTTTTTTCCGTTGTTGATCAAAGCCATAGTGTCCTGAAAAGTAATTAAGCCTTTTCTTTGAAGTCCACAGTCTCTGGTCTTCTCATTAACTGGTGGAAGTTGAAAGCCAGTGTAATGAAGAGAGTCAGGTTTAAAGTAAAGAGTGTATAAGCTAAGCCCCTCACATTTGGGCTTACATTACCCACGGGGACCCCGGTTCGAATCCTGCCAGTGTCATTTCCCGACCCCGCCCCATCTCTCTATCAGTCATTTCCTGTCTACTCTCACACTGTCCTATAATAATAAAGGCTAAAAAGCTCCCAAAAATACTTTAAAAAAAGAGTGTAAGAAGACTGAGAAAGACTGAGCCTCTCAAGGAACACTGGTAACACTTTCTTTTACGGTACAGTGTATTACTATGTACATTCTAGGTAACTACAGGGTAACAGAGAGAAGTTACTAACGAGTAAAAAGGAGGTGAATTCAAAGTAACATGTATACACGATCTCAAGAGTGTTCTAACCATTTAATCATCTACTTCCCTCTGTTACCCTGTTGTTACCCCATTTTTACCCGTTAGATGTGCTGTTCGAAAGCATTGCCTTCCTTGCCTATTTTTTAAAAAAACTTTTTAAACATATTTGCCACACTTAACCTTTGCAGATAACCAAACAAATGTAAACATTAAAGGATAACCCAAGTAACCCCACCCCCCCTTGTTAAATCAGAAGTTATCTGTGATTAATCATATTATTTTGGACAACTGACTTATATTTCACAGCTGCCCAAGAGCATCAAGGCTTGTCTCAAATTTGCTAAAACACATTGACAATGCAAAAGACAACTTCTGAGAATATATTCTGTATGAAACAAAAGTGAACTTTTGAAATTAAACTTTTTAAATTACCTCCGGTAACATCTGGCATGAAATGAACACTGCAGTCGATCAAAAGAATGTCATGTCCAAAGTGAAACCTAGTGGTGGGATTTTTATGGTTTGGGGCTGTTTTGCTGCCTCAGGACATGGACGACCGGCTATGGAAGTAAGCATGAATTCTGCTCTCAGTTCAGTTCAGTTTACTTTATTTGTACTCATAGGTAAACTAGTTTTGCAGTTCAAAAGAAAGATGGGTGTCCTTAACATATAGGGTACAAGACACATTTTGTCACTATTTATCACTCCACTGCATCTCCACATCTTGTGTGTCTATGTAAGGAATAACGGCCGACGAGGTGTCCCGAGTTTAGAATTAGTAACGGCAGTTCCCCAGAAAGTTATGAAAAGAAGCAGTTTAGACGCCCGCACGCCCACATGATATCATAGCTGTCCTGCTCTCGGGGAATAATGGACACCTTGCTTAGCCAATCAGAAGACGTTCCGTCTGCTCACCGGGTGATAAAGAACTATAGCAGAAGTGACATTACATTCCTGATTCAATTTAAAGTGCAGAATGCTAAAAAACAAATCCTGAAGGATAATGTCCTGCCATCCCCCTGTAACCATTCATTTGTGTTCGTGCATGAAAACCCTCCACTGTAGCTGGTTTTAAAACAATTCAGCAAAAAAAGAGTTGGCAAAAAATCCTCCACAGCGATGTGAAAGACTGTTTGCCAGTTCTTGTTAAAACTTGACCAAGATTGTGAATCCTGGGGTGGTACAACAAGTTATAGGTTGAAGGGACAATTACCCTTTCACATGAGGTCATGTAGGTTCAGATAGCTTTCTTTCCTTAATGAATTAAATCAAATTAAAACAATTTTTTTTGTGATCAACCAAAAATGAGGTTAGGAGGTTACACAGTATATTCATAACAAGCTCTGGTAGGCTACATGTGAATAACAGCATATAGTCCCCTGAGGTGGTGGTGTTGTGCAAACTTGGGTTCTCATTACATTGTATGTATTGAGAGGGGGGGGGGGGGGGGGGGGGTCAGGCGCCCTGCCCACATGACTAATCCCTACCAGGGCCCACTGTTTGCTGGGGCCCTAAGCAGTTGCTGAGTTTAAAAGTTCAAAGTTCTTTATTTGCCATTTGTGCAGGGACTAGTAGTAAGTCCTCCAAGCACATACAGTATGAAGTATTGTGCATATGCCCTCTGAGTCATTAGAATTAAATAAAAAAAGAGGAAAAAGACAAAATACTTAAAGGGACACTGTGCAAGAAATGGTCAAAAAAGGTACTGCAACTATGGTGCTCATTGAAATTGGGCTGCCTATTGCCAAATTTGATCTTTGCATGAACGTTTACTAAGTAATAAACAAATATTTCCTAACATGATCCAAGTAGAGTCATTTTTGCAGCTAAAAATGGCTATTTTTGGAAATTCAAAATGGCGGACCATGGAGAAGATCCCCCTTTTCATGTATGAAAAGTGCAATTTTTCCAGTCATAATGAATACTTAGAATTTGATGGTGGTGGTAAGTATTCATGTAAAAGGTTACATTAGTGAATGGGCAGCATGAATTCTGGAAATAAACAACCAAAAATCTCACACAGTGTCCCTTTAAAAAAGTGATAAAGATCAAAGAGATCGAAAGTTTTTATTTTTTGCCACCAGCCTTCCGCTGGGTAGAAGCTGTTAAAAAAACCTTGCTTTTTTGGTAGAGATGCTGTCCGATCTACTGTGTCTCAGTTTGTACCTATCTGCAGTGCTTGCGTTTGAGCAGAGAGTTAGCTGGATGGAGTGGATCTTTCATGATTCGCTCTGCTCTTCTTCAGTTGCTGAGTTTGCTTGCCTGTTTGTGACAGGCCTGGGGTCCGTATCTCGAAAGCGTCTTTGCTAATGATGGTAGCAACGACCTTCGTAAGAGCGACTCAACTCTCTCTCGACAGCGACACTCACCACTGAATCCAAGGGAATGGTAAGACGGTTTTAAGACGGTCTTAAGACGGTTAGCAACGACAAGAATCGAGAAACGGACCCCTGCTCAACCCCATAGAGCTGGTGCTGGTGTGTTTAATTGGCGTTTTGCATGAATGGTGGCCTTGGCATGCAGGCAGCGTGCGAATGGATGAATGTGAGTCATTCAAATGTGAAGTGCTTCAGGTTAGTCAGTCTATTGAGAGTAGATATACAGTACTCCAGGCTATATGTATACAGTGCTGCAAGTAAAGCACACCTGCCATTTACCATAAGATCACTTCTTATTTACACTCTCAAAGGAGAGAGAGCAGAGCAGACTCTGCATAGCATAGCAATGAAATAAATGATAGCATATGAATGCTACCGTTCCATCAGGGCCTAAACAGAGCTCCAGCTAGGCATAAGCAGAGCTCTTAGGGCCTCAAACACTTTGCCCCCAAAATTGGGGCCTCATGAATTGAGAATCACCAAAAAAACGTAGGCTAGTATTATTACTATTATTATTTAATTATAAGAAGCGCCTCCTGGTTATGTTTAGGGACACTTTCTCAATGGCTAGTGTGCATGTCGAAGTGTGCATCCCCCCTGACATCTCCCTGATTTGCTTCCATGGCTGAAGTGCCCTTGAGCAAGGCACCTAACCCTACATTGCTCCAAGGACTGTAACCAATACCTTGACAACTAAGTCGCTTTGAATAAATTAAAGCGTCAGATAAGTGGAATGTAATGTAATGTTATGTGTTAAAAAGTAAAAACTCAGAAGGCTATGCCGGCAAAACAAGACAGCGTCTGAGGAGCATTCTCAATTATCCAGACCTTGTGGTCAAACAAATTCCAGCTGCTTGTCCAACTCTCAAGTTGGCCCAAGAGAGTTAGATCAAAGAAACTGGATCTAACCAAGAAGCGTCATTTTGTTTCTTTTCCGGTATCCACTTTATGTCGGGTGAACGCCCCTTTAGGAGACCTTCGGTTAGGAGACCTTCGGAGTCCTGAGGTTGAGAATAAATCAAGTCCCCTTAGCGCTGTAGATGGCGGTAGCGCACGTCTTGAGCAAACACCTCAAAAATAGAAGAAGAAGGAGGGGACAACGCCCCCTTAGGAGACCCAACTTGAGCCCCGCTTGAGCCCACGCTTTTGCATTGAGTGGGCGTGATTTGCGTAATCTTTCTCTTATCCAGTATTTTTGGTTAGATGTGGATTTGGGTTTTAAATATGCTTACAAAAGGAAATGTCTGAAGTTTATTTTTGTATTCATTCGAATACTGTAAAGTAGGCTAAGCTATAAAAAAAGACTCATATAAATCAGCTCCACTGTCTTTGGAAATCAAGTCTACAAGAATAGACAGGCTAAATAAAGCAGTTGAAATACCTTAAGTGCAAGTGGTGTCCAACTACTGCAAGAAATATGGACGCTGAGAAGCCGGACATGACTTTTTTTTTTTTTTACCCGTAGCTTTCCCAAACCAACATCATGCTCCGTTAATTCTACAATATGCAGTTGAATGTTAAAAAAGGTTCTAGATTCCCTTTTTTGTTTCCTGGGTGTTTGGTTGCCAAGGTTCCGCTGTTGTATTCAAAGCCAAGAGGATGGACTGCAAATGGACAGTTAATAATGGTTTGGGGTCACCACACTTTCCCCGCGCGATACTTTTCTTCTGACAATTTAGTGTATTGCATTTCATTTTCAGTTCTGATTTAAAATCAATGCATTGTGTCATTGTTCCCTGATATGAATGCATACGACTAATAAGCAATTTGATACAGAAAAAGTAATTATGGAATGAATTTATAGAACATCTTCATAGAATTTATTATACATTAAATAAATTATTCAAAGCTATGCACAGAATAGACCAAAATATATCTTGTAACTTTTGACTAATCAAAATGTAGACACCTTTGGCATTGTTATAAGCCATTTGCCATTCTACACCGATTCACTCCCTGGCCGAAATGCTGTCCAGAATCTCCCGACACAATCAAATGATTACTCAAGACACTGCTGGTACTACACCCCATCGCCTGGTTTCTATAAAAACGTCTAAAAGGTCCTTGATGCAATCCAGCATGCAAAAAACGGTCATAGTCCACCGAAGCTAACCTGAGACAACATCACCATCTGCTGGTGAAAGGGTGAAACTGCAGAAGAGAACACAGAAAAGTTGAAGCCATTATAAGTCAAATTCACCTTGGGCCAAGCAATGTAAAACAATAACAATAATGAATATAAGGGACCATTTTTCAAAATTGCTTAAAAATGCTGTTTTATTTCAGGAACAAGACTTTATACATAAATACTGAGTTTCATTATTAGGGTTAACATCACAACATGATACTGTACAACAAATAAAAGACAAGAAAAACATTAAGAACATTATATTATTTTAAAACTACTGTTTTAGTATTTTTACTCATTCCAGGGAAATAAAATCTCCTTTTTCACTACTTTATTCGTCAACAAAACGTCTGCTTTTGTAACATCTTTTTCCTCATCATGGATTCTATACGCAGAACGTCATATTTTCAAAAACACTGAAGAACACTTACATCCACATTGGCAAGAACATACACGTACAAAAACATTTTTATTATACAAAATGGCTTCCATGTACAATATAAATATAGAGTTTTGTTTCTATTTACAAGAAAGAAGTTGTGGTGAGATCCACAAGTCGTCTTGGTGCTTTGGGATGAGGTTGGTGAAGCCCTTCCTCTACTGCAGAAACTCTTCTAGCTTGGACAGACTCACGATGGGTACCTGGGCCACCTCAAAGAAGATTCTGGTAATGAAATAAGAAAAAAAAAATACAAATGAGAGAAATAACATTTACATTCATGTGAGCGGAACTGTCTGTAAAGATCACCATTTACACGAGTCAAGTTGGTGATAAGACTTGAGCTTTTAGACGTTTAGGAGCTTGAACAAGACAACAACTAAACTTAACTCACAAAAAAATGATAATGAAAAAAGATGATAATTACGTTCCGCAATTTCAGGAGCATGGAGACTTGAAGTGTGTGTGTGTGAGTGTGAGTGTGAGTGTGAGATGGAGAGATGGAGGGAGAGAGAGAGAGAGAGAGAGAGAGAGAGAGAGAGAGATAGAGAGAGAGAGAGAGTAAGCGAGTGAGAGAGAGAAAAAGAACTTAGAACGAAAGAAGGAAAGACAGAAAGAAAGAAAGAAAGAAAGAGTGTGTGTGTGTGTGTGGTGTCCACAGCTGTGTATTACACTCAGAAACTCTGACCCGTCTAATAGCAAACTGCTGCCATTGTTCTCTCCCCTCTGCCTTTTCTATGGCCATCTGTGGTTGACGTGAATCGGACAGAGTGATGAATTTGGCCATTATTGCCAAAAATGGCTAACAGCCAGCCCCAATCGATTCTAGAACTCTGAGGCAATGGCTCAGACTGGCGACTGGGGGGGAGCCAGAGAAAGGGAAAATTTGAAAAAAGGAAGGAAAAAAGAAAGAAAGAAAAACACGCAGCTGAAAGCAGTTAGAGGGGAGCAAACGTACTGAAAACACAATATTGGGGTAAGAGAGGGAAAAGAGAGAAAGACTACAGAGACAGAGGGAGCAAACGAGTGGGAGGAATAAATAATTAATTCAAATTGATACCAAAATAATCCAATTGAAAATGATACTGAAATAATCTAATTCAAAATGATACTGAACTTAGTGCGCAAGCCTTGAAAACTGGCAACTCTTTCTGTGGCAACCGCAAAACCAACCAAAAACAATGTGAGAACAAGTACACCACATGGGCACACATAGGAACGCCATTACAAAAATGTTGTGAAGGGGCTTGACTTTCCGTAGCATCTAGTTTCTGCGAGTTAAAAAGCGGTCATTTTATAGCCATGTTAACTAGGCCAAACTTGGGGAAACACCTTTTGAAATACATGTATTTTGCCAATGGCTTGCAACCTTGTTCTTCATATCCTTCCAGTAACTGCCTAATAAACAGCTCTCTCCATGCCCAGAGAGAGCGAGAGAAAGAGAAACAGAGAAAGAGAGAGAGCGAGCGAGAGAGAGAGCAAGAGCAAGAGATATTCTCCATGCAAAGCCTAGCTCTTAAAAAGTTTGCCTGTGTCTACAAAGTCCAGTCATCAGCATTCAGGATTGGTCAATCACTGAACATGGCGCAGTCCACACCAGTTTAGGTTAGAACGCCCATACTCCTAGTCCCAACACCTAAAGAATGCTGGCCTCCATAGAGGAAAATGCTGAATTCCTACATGTTCTAGAATCCCTATAGAAATATTCACAACTTCACAGGCTAAGAAAAAAAAATTATGGATGTAAACAACCAAAGAAATCAAGGCCAAACAGAGTGCCAGAGTTTAGTTAGGAGGGACACCTAACATTAGTTCTGCTGTCTGTAATCTTCTGATTATCTTCTGTAATGTTCAGTCGATCTGCTGACAGGTAAATTAATAGCTTATGAAATAAATAAATCCACCGTTCGTGTGGACTGAGTCACGGGGGAGAAGCTTGAAGAGATGCAGCCAAGTGCCAAAAGCAAAGGGCTCTTCTTTCACTCTTCACTCAAATCAGAGACAGACGTTGGAACGCGAGGCTACAGCGAGTGATGGAGTGCTGAATAGCCAACAGACAGATGATGAGAGAGAGAGAGAGAGAGAGAGAGAGAGAGAGAGAGAGAAGGGGGGGTGGGGGTAGACTACGCACATATTGACCTTGCAGAGTTCACAGCCATTGTAAAACTATAGCACAAAAAAAACTGCTTTCCCTTTTGCCCCAGGAAGTCTCTGTGGGTGGGTGGACAGTGGGAGTTGAGTCAACTCTGTGGGTGGGTGTAGTATAGTGGGAGTTCAGTCAAGTTCTACATTAAACTACGGCTCACATGAAAGCCTTGAGAGCCTCATGTTGCTGTAGCCTGGGAAATCCCATGCTGCTTTGCACAACTGTTCCGATCTGAAACACAGCATGGAGTCCACCTTCAGCGAGGGTACCAGATCACAGTCCCAATCTCTCTCCCATCAGAGAGCAGGGAGGTGTGGAAAGGCGATGGCCGGCAGTTTGTTTGAATAGATAGAGCGGACACAATTGGCTTTGGCTACGCATCAGACAAATGATACACATTCGTAACGCCCAATAAACAGCAGTCATCAATCGTAAACCACACACCCCCTACGGGATTTTCAGTAGGTAGGTCTCCAGACCTTATCTCACTTATGATTAGGTCTGGTGATAACCAGGCAAATGTCGCTGTACTCCAACGAAACTGACAACAGACACTAGTACTGAGATTTTGATTTTAAATAAATACAATTTGCTTCTTTATTTATTTTAATTTTTACTTAATTAAAATGCAGCCGATTGAGGACTGGAGACAAATGGGAAATGCTTAAATTACTAGTAAACACTGATTACAACATACGAAACCATGAAATGTCATTTCCAGTTTTGAAAAACTATCACTTGTGTGTGTGTGTGTGTGTGTGCGTGCGTGCGAGTGAGTGAGTGAGTGAGTGAGTGAGTGAGTGAGTGAGTGAGTGAGTGAGTGAGTGAGTGAGTGAGTGAGTGAGTGAGTGAGTGAGTGAGTGAGTGAGTGAGTGAGTGAGTGAGTGAGTGAGAGCGTGTCTTTGTTTTTTTTCTTTAAATAATAATTATTTTAATTTTGGCTGAAGAGGCACATTTGTAATAAGTTCATGCTTTGGCAATACAATACATTTTGTCATGCCAATAAATCTCTAATTGATTCAATTGAATGGAGTGAGTGTGTAGTTAATAACTTAACTTGAGTGAATAAGAGTTATGAATTAATTATGGAAAGGGAAACAGGGAAAGAAAAGTGTTGTAATTATTTTGAGTTCTCACTGGCTTTATATACCGGTATGTTTTCTCCTTCCTTCATAGATTTCGGTCTAGCCAGTACGATAACTCTTGTGTTCCTTGTTTAACCAAGACGAGAAGTTTACAAGGGCACGCAGACTCAGCGGGGGAGAGCTGTGAGAAACAGCTTTGTGTTCGTTCAAACAAAAAGGGCATATTTGGATTATGGCGGGACAGTAAAATTGACTCCCACAGAAGCACATGGGACCGAAGGGAACAGACACACTGACACACGGACGTGCACACACACACTTATCATTTTTAATAAATAATAAAAAAGTTAACCCATTTTTTTGTGTGTGAAACATCAGCAACTACTTATATATTTCAACATTACATGGTGGGTGGGCATTTCCATCCCTATCACGCGGCCGTGCCTGCTGAGCAATTGTGCCGTCCGTGTGTTTTTGTTGTTGTTGTTGTTGTTAGTGGTTCCACAACACTGGCTAGCCGTGGTCGTCCCTAGATAGACAACTGAAGTGGTGTGTGTGTGGTGTGGAGCTGCTATAGCGTTTCAGCTTTGCTTCTGCTCCCACAGTGGGCAAACCACCCACCAGGGTTGCCAGATGAGGTGGAAGATTTCCAGCCCCAAAAAAATCTTAAAACCCGCCTGGAAGCACTAAATCCCGCCCAATTCTATTGATTTCTATGGCCAAATTTTTTATTTTTTTTTTAATCCGTTTTTCCCCGCACACGGCCATCTTAAGCAGCCCAATTGGGCGGGAAACCGGCCAATCTGGCAACACTGCCACCCACCCAGACTCAGCCCCTCTACTGTGGCAAACAAACATGCAAAAAAAAAAAATCCCCTTCTGACATACAGATTCCAAGACGGATGGGGGGGGGGAGAGAAAATAAATAAATAAATACTAAAAATAAAACAAGTTTACATGATTGCTGAAAACTGAAAATGCAAGCCAGCTGTTATTTCGATTACAGTTGTCATTTTAGAGACAACGACCGTGTCATGGCATGAGTGGTGTGTACGTGTGTCTGAAAGAGACAGCTAGGGCTGTCCTGGACGGAGGATGGAGTGTGAGTGTGAGTGTGAGTGTGTGTGTGTGTGTGGTGTGAGTGTGAGTGTGTGTGTGTGTGTGTGCGAGTGTGTGTACGCGCGCCACTTACGGGTGTGAGTATTTGTGAGGCTGAGTGTGTGTGCTACTTAAGTGTGTGAGTATTTGTGAGTGTGAGTGTGTGTGCTATTTACGGGTATGAGTGTGTGTGTGTGTGTGCTACTTACGGGTATGAGTGTGTGTGTGTGCATGCTACTTAGGGGTGTGAGTATTTATGTGTGTGTGTGTGTGTGTGTGTGTGTGTGTGTGTGTGTGTGTGTGTGTGTGTGTGTGTGTGTGTGTGTGTTTGTGTGTGTGTGTGTGTGCGTGCATGTGTGTATGGATGGATTGTGTGTGTGTGTGTGTGTGTGTGTGTGTGTGTGTGTGTGTGTGTGTGTACGCACTACTTACGGGTGTGAGTATTTGTGAGGCTGAGTGTGTGTGCTACTTAAGTGTGTGAGTATTTGTGAGGTTGTGTGTGTGTGTGTGTGTGTGTGTGTGTGTGTGTGTGTGTGTGTGTGTGTGAGTGTGAGTGTGTGTGTGTGTGCGCTACTTACGGGTGTGAGTATTTGTTGCGTACCGCCTCCAGCTTGCCCTCCCTCTGGCTCAGCAGCATGGAGTGCAGTCTCCTGGCAACAGGGGCCACCTCAGACACACTGTAGCCCGAATGGAACTCCAGACACGGGGTCTATAGGATGGGGAGAGAGAGAGAGAGAGAGAGAGAGAGAGA
>NC_085877.1:38748518-38756018 GCF_034702125.1 Engraulis encrasicolus
TGCCACAACAGTCAATTTGTACATACGTTGCTTTGTTCAGTTTTTTCCCCATTAGCAAGCCAGGACAAACCCAATATACTAGCCAAGGCCATCAAGTAAAAAAAGGGGAAAGTACAGGCTATAGCATCACTCCCATTTTAGTAGGCCACCACATGCGTCTGTGTGTCTACATTCTATGTCAATAAGGTTGGGGTGGAGTTAAAAAAAAATAAATTAAAAAAAGTCACTCATCCGGTCCACCCAAGGGTACTGTGTGTGTGTGTGTGTGTGTGTGTGTGTGTGTGTGTGTGTGTGTGTGTGTGTGTGTGTGTGTGTGTGTGTGTGTGTGTGTGTGTGTGTGTGTGTGGTAAGGGGGCACGTGGGAATTGTGTGTGTGTGTGTGTGTGTGTGTGTGTGTGTGTGTGTGTGTGGTAAGGGGGGGCACTTGGGAATTTCCCATGCCTCCTTGGGAATTACAGTCGCTTCCTGTGCCTTTCCTTTCCTTTTTGACTCCTGTGTACAATACAGGAATGTTTAAAACATGTTTTAAAAAGGGAGGGTCAACATTCTGTACACAAAACTTTCTTTAAACATCCTACGCCTGGGAGGTACAGTGGTGCTAATAAATTTACATACCCCAGCAGAATATACGCTTTCTTGGCAATTTCTCACAAAATATGAAGGATTACACAAAACCTTTTTTTTCACTCATTGCTAGTGACTGGCTTAAGATATTTATTAGCAGTATTCTGTGTTTACTCTTTCAAAAGCATGATCACAACCCAAACTACCCAAATGACCCTGTTCAAAAGTTTACATACCCTAGTTTCTGATGCTGAATATGGCCCTGTTTAACATCAGGGACCGCTCTAAATTGTTTGTGGTAGTTGTGGATAAGGCTCTTAGTGTTCTCTGATGACAAAACAGCACATTCTTCCTGGCAGAATGGTTGTGTCCTATAATATTTTTGGGTGTCTTGCTGGAACCTCACATTTGAGGTTTCCCCTGAATGGCTCAATGATGTTGAGATCAGGAGAGTGAGGCGGTCGCTCAAAAACTTCATTTTATTCTTTCTGAAGCTAATGACGGGTTGATTTGGCTTTCTGTGCTGAAATATTGTCATGTTGGCATGTCCAAACAATGGACCATGTGCAGATTCAAGGCTGATGAGTGTCAAGTTTCCTCCAGTATTTTTCACAGGGCAATGTATTCATCATTCTGTGAGTATGGACCAAAAGTGTAGTGCATTTGTAACTCAAATGTCCCCATGACATCAGTGGTCCATAACCATGTTTCACAGAAGGGATGGTGTAACTTTCATCATAGGCTCCGTTGACTGTTCTCCAAATGGTTCTGTTAATAGTGGCTGAAAAAAGTTCCATATTGATCTAATTTTTCAAAATGACTTTGTCACATGCATTCTGATGCTTCTCACTATGCTATTTGGTGTATCATATGCAAAATAACATGTTTGCATTTTTGTAGTAATGGCTTTCTCCTGGCAACCCCCAACAGCCCCTCTTTCCTCAAGTGCCTCTTTCCTGTACAGTTTAAAACATTTTTTCATGTTGTCCTATATTTCACCTGAAGTTATTTTTTGGTTGTCCTATGTCTCCTGAACAATTTCCCTTGCAATGATCATTGCAATGCAATGATTCCCTTTCCCATTGGCTTGATTCCAACCAAACCCCTCATATTGCATTTCTGAATTGAAATTCCAACAGAGCCAACATGACAATATTTCGACACAGAAAGCCAAATCAACCCGTCATTAGCTTCAGAAAGAATAAAATGAAGGTTTTTGTGCGACCATCTCACTCTCCTGATCTCAACATCATTGAGACACTCAGGGGAAACCTTAAATGTGAGGTTCCAACAAGACACCCAAAGACATTATAGGAAACAACCATTCTGCCAGGAAGAATGTGCTGTTTTGTCATCTGAGAACATTAAGAGCCTTATCCACAACTACCACAAACAACTTAGAGCGGCCCTTGATGTTAAACAGGGCCGTATTCAGCATCAGACATTAGGGTATGTAAACTTTTGAACAGGGTCATTTGGGTAGTTTGGGTTGTGATCATGCTTTTGAAAGAGTAAACACAGAATATTGCTAATAAATATCTTAAGCCAGTCACTAGCAATGAGTGAAAAAAAGGTTTTTGTGTAATCCGTCATATTTTGTGAGAAATCGCCAAGAAAGCGTATATTCTGCTGGGGTATGTAAACATATGAGCACCACTGTATGTCCGTGACTTGAGTGTGGCACACCCACAAGAATACATACTGCGTTGTTTCAAAGCAACAATGCACGGTGTGAGATAAGACCTAACAAACCACGCATTTGCTCTGTCACTGTGTGTGAGAACAAGACTGATATTTAGATGCAAGAAAGAGACGCCCATCTTAAGCTACGTTCACAGATGTTTCGGCTAGTTACTCGGTTCTCGCTCGCTCGCCTACTCGCCACTTGCTCATGGAACGTTCGCTAAACGTTTCTGTGGATTTAACTGCCAATACAAACGCGAGAAGTACCAAGCACTGCATTCTGCATTGGTTACTCGCTTACTCGCCCCGCTCAAAGTTAAAACATGTTCAACTCGTAATCCGACCACATCGTATCGCTTGTACACTCCTCGCAAACTCCAACTCGCCTCCTCGTCTTGCTCGGACACATAGACATTCTATTGACTTAACTCGCTGAGCGAGTAACTAGCAGTGACGTGTGTGTGAACGAGGCTTTAGCTCTACACCTCTGATCTGAGTGAATTTGAAACATTAAGCTTATTAAGCTGGATTTAGTGTTATGCAATAAGCTTGCTTACACTAGTCCATGTGTTTTGAACTTTAGGGCCATTTCTGTAAACAAAATATGTGGTCTGAAACACGACTGATTGCTACTCTGGGAGCTCTGGATCACTGCATATATCAAGACGCTCACACGCACCTGACGCTGAAGGTCAACACCATCATTATCATGTAACCAGAGACTCTTTAAGTATATCGAGATATGCCAATGTAATAGGTTGCTATGGGCACCTGACATGACCAGGTTCCGGTCTGCCTAAAGGGGCGTGTCATAACACTCCTAGCATTGAATAGAACAGTCCTTAGGTCTGCCTAGGTCTGCTTAAAGGGGGATTCCCTCCCCTCCCCCTTGCAATAATAGAACCCGGAAATAATGGGCCGATGGAACCTCTCTCTCTCTACTCTCTCTGATGTAACCAGTGACGAGACCAACCTTTAGTTTACAATCCAGTGCCACATTATCTTGTATTACAACAGCACAATTGCCAGGAAAGCCATCACCACTACCTGGCCATCTACCTCTCTTGCTAGAACACCTAGAACAGCTTTTATCGTCTTAAAATCTTTTAACGCCTTGTGGTTTTATTCTTTTGCTGTATTTCTTTCAAGTCCGTTCAGTTCAATTGTAGCCTATGATTATGTCCTTGATTGTAAGTCGCTTTGGACAAAAAAAGCGTCTGCCAAATGCAATGTAATGTAATGCCTTGTTGTACGAAATGACCTAGGCTACACATAAATATTACTCATGTAAAAGGTCAATGCCATAGGGGCTTAATAATAGCAGTGCTTCTCAACCTTTTTTGAATACCCCCCCCCCCCCCTCCCAGTCCTCATCACAAGCCTCCTAACGTCCCCTTGGCATCATCATACGCCTGCCATCGACCTAACTTGGTATTAAAAAATTAAATGGACTAATGCCCCACAATGGCAACTAAGCACCCTCTCATCAGTATTCTTCTCAACGCCCCCTTAGGGCTACCCAACGTCCCCTAGGGGAGCTGTAGAGTCCCCGCTGGGAATCACTACATTAGGAGTTTAACATCCTGGGCATAAGGCCAGGGGCTGAGGGCCAATCGCTACAAGCCTCTTCACCTGCAGCATTCCAAAACACCCGGCGGCCGCACTTCACACAAACACTTTTTGTTTCTTTGCACTAACAACTTGTGTGTGCAAGGTGTGTGTGTGTGCAGGAGTATGTGTAGAGTGTGTGTGTGCAAGGTGTGTGTGTGTGGAGTGTGTATGTGTCTACATACGCCTCTCTGTCTTTCTTCCTGCTACAGATTGGGGTTGTTGAGCAATACAGCAATAAAACTCCCATCACAATATTGTTTTTTCTTCTTCTTCCCATATCGCCCCATGTTGATTCATGGTGGTGATTAGGACTGGACAATACACATTAATTGGGTGTTAAACGTCCTGGGCAGTTGGCCAATACCGTGGCTCAGGTCCAACGTTCATAATCTACCCAATGCAGTGTATCCAAGAACACACACGGCAAACACCTTTGTCCTTGTTTGCACAAACAACTTTCTATGCGTGCGTGCAAGTGTGTGTGTGTGTGTGTGTGTGTGAGTGCATGTGTGTATGTGACAGCGCGTGTGTACGTGTGCGTGCCAATGCACTCCAGAATGCATGTTCCTTATTCAGGGGCATGCGGCAGGGCAAGAGAAGTTTAAGGTCACAATTAAACATACTCACATACAACACGGTAGAAGATGGAGATTGCTTATGCCAAAGACACACACACACACACACACACACACACACACACACGCGCACACACATACACACATACACACACACACACACACACACACACACACACACACACACACACACACACACACACACACACACACACACACACACACACACACACACACACACACACACACACACACACACACACACACACACACACACACACACACACACACACACACACAGTGCTACCTTGGAGTATCGTCGTAGGAAGCGGTAGGAGATGGGGATGCTGATGTCAAAGTCGAGGGTCTGTAGAATGTTCATCTCCATGGTGATGAACTGATGACGCTTGTAGGCGTCGTCGCAGATGTACAGGAAGTCATCGATACATGGAGGACAGCGCTCCTAGAGAGAGAGAGAGAGAGAGAGAGAGAGAGAGAGAGAGAGAGAGAGAGAGAGAGAGAGAGAGAGAGAGAGAGAGAGAGATATTAGATGTGTGTTATATTTCGTTGCACATACAGTTACTCATCGATACACGGTAGAGCGCTCCTAGAGAGATAGAGAGAACTTGAGAAAGAGAGAGAGAAACTGAGAAGAGTAATTGATTAGATGTGTTTTATCGGTCATCACAGATGCACAGGTAGTCAATCAATGCATGAAGGACAGCACTCCTGCAGAGGGACGAGAGAGAGAGAGAGAGAGAGTTGTGTGTGTGAGTGTCTTTGCGTGAGAGAGATTCGGTTTTTCTTTTTTTTTAAATGTGTACGCGTCAGACTAGTACACAGCAATCCTATAGAAAAGATAATTGGTGTGTGCGCGCATAAACACTAATCTTTCTGACCTACGCATACAAATTGTTCAGTTAAAATAATAATAATAAAAATTAATAATAAAAAAAGAAAAGAAATAACAAAGGCAGCAGACCTCGGTAGTATGCACCAGACATGTGGACTCGAGTCCAGTGACTTGGACTCGAGTCTGACTCGAGTCAGCGGTGTGAAGACTTGCGACTTGAAATTTCAAGATCAGAAAGGACTTGCGACTCGACTCGACTTGCACGCCTTTGACTCGGGACTC
This sequence comes from Engraulis encrasicolus, assembly GCF_034702125.1. Classification (NCBI taxonomy): domain Eukaryota; kingdom Metazoa; phylum Chordata; class Actinopteri; order Clupeiformes; family Engraulidae; genus Engraulis; species Engraulis encrasicolus. The sequence goes on from NC_085877.1 coordinate 38,754,087, forward strand.
GACTTGGACTTGACAGTTGTAACTTTCAATGACTTGGCGTGACTTGCCATGTTGGGTCTAAAAAAAAGTCCAAGTCCAACCCTTGTTTTCAGAATGCAACAGCCTGCCCACATTCTTTGTTTTAATCACGTCATTGTCCTAAGCGGTGCTATGCCATTAGCGGCCAGATGCGGCCGGACGCGGCTGGCCTGGACGCAGCGACCAGCGGCAGTGAAACACCATTTGCGAGTCTCCAGAACAAACATAGCCTACATTTTAAACCATCGCGGAAGTTAATTTATCTCCCTCTCAGCCCCAACTCATTTTGCATTCTTAATAGGGTAGGCTATGGAAGTTTGCACTGTGATCAACAAATATTTTCTATCAATGTTGTAGGAAGTGTGTGTGGTGGGGCGCTGTGATGTGCTACACACGTGAAGCTCTCGCTCTCTCGCCCCTCGCTTACGACAGAAATTCAGTGAGAACCAAGCTGTCTAAATATTTTAGCTAAATGGTGATGGACATTGATTGTTGAACATTAGGCTATTTAAGCAGTTGAAATAAAAAAGCACACACTGCTGACATAACCGAACCACAGGACTTAATCTATTGTTGTTTTATAAAAGAGTACGCCTATCCGTTTTGCTTTCCCTGTCCTTTATGAATGCGCTTGCCTTCAGCCCCGGAAGGCTGTTACAGTAGGCTATGTTCCGCTCCCACACACTATGCTTGCGAGTCAGTCACTTCAATGTGAAGTGCAGCCTTGCGAATAATTTCCACCATCGCGGACAAAACCACGTTATGATGGATATGTGGCGAGGTAAACTTTACGAATATGGCCTGCTTTTAAGTTTCCCCCAACCCAGGATGTGTCCGTAGGCTATGGCTTGATATCCCAGGGCTATTTCACGACCACAACTCCACGCGCTGAAAATGCATAAGCTCGCGCTTCTCAGTCTAGAAAGAGTAACCTCTCGGTAACATTCTTTGCATTTACCAGCCACCATCGGTTGAGTATTAGAATCAATACAAAAAGACACGTTTATACATGTCTTAGTCTTCCAGCATGCAATCGAAAATAGGCGAGCAGAGAACACTTGGTCTTGCATCCATCAAAATAGCTCCACCGGTTGCCTACTTTAGATGCTGGGTGAATGGTTCCAAAGGGAAATAATTTAGCCTATAGCCTATTCATGACCGTCTTGAAAAGAGACAAGACAAACGACCAAAATTGTCAAATAATTGGTCAAGGCGTGAGATGAGGAATACTTCATGGCTATTGGAAAAACTTTGAAGAAACTAAGTGCAAGCAACACTGCTTCCCGCAAAGCTTGCGCTTGAGGGTTATAAACAAGATATGCGCCCGAACCTCACTGCTTGTTGTTCGATGACTTGAATCGAAACATTTCTAAGGACATCAGGGCTATCTTTGATTCCTGGAATACCGCCTCAGCCAGCTGAAATCAGAGTAGCAGTGTCCCATGTGTCAAATGGTAAGATAATGCCATACCTGTTCCTTGAAAGTTTTAAAACTCAGCCTTGACACACTATCATGTCAGCCACATAATTTCAAACGCAATCTTTAATGCAGCCTATCGTGAAGTTTAAATGTAATGCGAGGTAGAGGTTGCTGCTCTGCTGAGCAGCGCAAGACATGGGCATGGGTCGGCTCCCGTGGATAAAAAGCATGTTCCCTCTCGCTCCTTGCGCGCGCGAACCTTGTATCTCGTAGTGTCGACACCGCTATGTTTCTCACAGTTCGAACTACATGCTTTGTTTGGTATTTTGGGGGAGTTTGGAGTCGCAATTACCGCTGCTTGGAAATGACACGTTAGAGCTACACGACGCCAGCACCGGAGAACTGGGATGTAACCCTGTTTTCCAAATTAACAAAAAATAGGAAACATAGAAGCAGAACTTTGTTTGGCTACAATCTATGACCTGGACGGTAAA
>NC_085877.1:38761018-38783518 GCF_034702125.1 Engraulis encrasicolus
ATGGGTTGAGCATGAATTCGACCGACCCAGTCGGGAGCTGTCAAACAGCACTCTGTAAGCCCAAAGCACCACGTCATACTGTGCAGCACATCAACTCATCAATCCCATAGCATCGAGGAACACAACCCCCAAGCGGCTACTAAAAGAACAACAGCAATACCAAACACACACACACACACACACACACACACCCACCCTGGGACAGGCTCTCTCTCTCTCTCTCTCTCTCTCATGCACGCACACACACACACACACATGCACAACTATCCAGCTCACCCACACGCATGCACACACACATAAACATGGGGTAGAGAACACACACACACACACACACACACACTAGGGGGAGAGAGAGCGAGAGAGAAGACACACATACCTGGACCTCCACCATCCAGTCCACTAGGATTCCGCGGATGCTGAGTGTGAGGCTTGGCTGCAGGGGCAGGTAGTCCTTCAGGACGAACTTCTCCTGTGACGGGTAACACACACACACACACACGCGCGCACACACACACGCACGCACACACACACGCACGCACACACACACACACACGCGCGCACACACACACACGCACGCACACACACGCACGCACACACACACAGTGAGGATCTCGCCAATAAATGTGTTTAAATTATATTACATCGGCATTTTTCATTGTTCTCTTCTGTGTGTGGGTGTCTGTGTCTGTGTCTGTGTGTGTGTGTGTGTGTGTGTGTGTGTGTGTGTGTGTGTGTGTGTGTGTGTGTGATCCAGCCAGGAGGGCCAATTCGGATAGCAGATCTTTTTTTGCAAGTCGTGGGGGGAAACGCGAAACCAGGCAGGTCAGATTGAATTAGTTACACAATTGTCCTGCGGGGTTCAAGAAAACAAGTAAAAGAGAACACAAAACAATGGCGATAGGAATAAAATATGAACAATAAAAATTGAAAGGTGATGATCACAAGGGGACTTTTTTGGGGGGGGTTTCGTATTTTCACAAGATTTCCCCGACTGCGCCAACATGTGGAACGTATTGCCACGAGTATAACAAGAAGAGTTGAACGCAATGAGTCACACCAGTCACTGAAAAAAACCTTGTCAGTTTGTTTCCCTCCCAACAGAATAAAAACACTAAAAACGCTCAAAAACTGCAAACCAAAATGGCCGACCTTAGAGGACCCTCACAGGGAACACTGGCCACAACACATCCCGCCCAATATCGCTCAGAGACGTTGATTGATCGATTAAGGACCATTACGGTTCCGCATCATTGATTATTGGTACACTGTAAGTGTATTTCCCCCTCAGAGAGAGAAGAGAGAGAAAAAAAAAGAAAGAAAGAAAGAAAGAGAGAGAGAGAGAAAGAAAGAAAGAACGACAGAAAGAAAGGAAGAGAGAGGGAGAGAGAAAGAAAAAGAAAGAAAGAAAGAAAGAAAGAAAGAAAGAAAGAAAGAAAGAGAGTGAGAGAGTAAGAGAGAGAGCACAAGAGCATGTGAGCACAAGTGAGCCTTCGGATGAAAATGGCCAGCCATTCCAAAACCTGACAGGGACCACAGGTGCTGCCCCCAAAACGTCGCCTTCAATAATGCTCAAAAACGCTCAAAAAGCGCTGACCTGACTGATCGGATAGGGACCCTTGGAGATCCTCCACTCCCAGTGTCCCCAGACCCCCAAAAAGCACAAGGCACACATCATCAGTGTCAAGTAGAGGTGTGTGTGTGTGTGAGGTTTACAATCATACAATGTGTGTGTGTGTGTGTGTGTGTGTGTGTGGGGGGGGGGGGGGGGGGGGGGGTTTACAATCATACAATGTGTGTGTGTGTGGGGGGGGTTGACAATCATCTGGGTAACACACACCAGAGCGGTCCTCCGCACAGCAAGGCAGAGAGCTCCCATCACCTGCACTGCACAGTCGAGGGGGAACTGCAATGCACACGCCCAGGGCCGGACTAAGACGACCCAGCAGGGCCCCCTTGGCTAAAGGCTGCAGTAGGCCCAGGGCCCCCTCGGCTACAGGCTGCAGTAGTTCTCCACACTTTCACCAATCATGGGACCCCTGGATGTTGGGCGGCCCCCCTAGGCTGCAGCCATGTCCAGCCTGCACAAACACAGGCCCTGCACGTCACACCACAGCATCGCGCACGCACGCACGCACACTTCAGTATCACTTCAGAAATCGGTCTCCTGACAAATCAACTGGACCGAACTGGACTTGAATTACTCTGATGAGACAACACACACAGTACATCCAATCACCTGCAGAGTCGAGGGGAACACACACACACACACACACACACACAGAAATACTGACACACAGACACACAGACACACAGACACAAAGACACACAGACACAGACACAGACACAGACACAGACACAGACACAGACACAGACACACAGACACAGACACACAGACACACAGACACACACACACACACACACGCACACACACACACACACACACACCTCCCTTCTCCTGCAGAGTCGAGAAGAACACACACACACACCATCCCCCGCAGAGTCGAGGGGAACACACACACACACACACACACACCACATCACCAGTCACGCTCCAAAAGGACACGTCCTGAAATACATCTGCCGAGCGAGAGAGCTCCGCTCAGGGAACACGCACACCACAGGTGTATGTCTGCTCATATCATCATTTCTAAAATACTGCAACAAAGGGCACACACACACACACACACACTAGAAAGCACCCCCATAAGTACAGAGCTCACAGCATCTGCAGAACAGCGATACACACACACACACTTCTCCACCACTAGAGAGACTCACTCACGCGCATACACACATGCCATATCGCTGGTATGGATGTGATCAGTTTCTCAATAGAAATCACTCACACACACAGTTGTGTGCATTAGGTGAGGTCAGCCTCCCCCCAGAAACCAAGTGGCTAGTCAATGGGCCTGCCGACACACATACACACACACACGCACACAGAACAAATCAACTGGACTGGACTTGAATTGCTCTGCTGAGACAATATTCACATGCACACACACACACCACTTGAGAGAACTCGACAGAAATCAATTTTGTATCAGACTGTTGACACCGTTGGGTCACACACACACACGCTGCACGCTGGAAGATCCCGGCAGAAATCAACTGTACTAGACGTGGCTAGCTGACTCAGGGCCTGCACACACACACACACACACACACACACACACACACACACACACACACACACACACACACACACACACACCTGTGGCCACTGGCCGAATCCTGCAAAAAGACAGTTGGGGGTCGTAACTTGCGACCCCACCACAGCTCGTGTTGTCAGGTTCTCAGGCCAAGATGACGGACACCACGTCCACGTCCGGAGATTCATTTCGTTCCGCCGAGTTAAAAACAGCCCTCCACCCAGACTGGGACGAGGACGTCTCAAAAGAGCTGCCAAGGCGCTCAGACACAGCTCACACGTCGTCATAGGACGTCTACTTGTCTTGACAAGGCGACTGGAAATTATTTGATTTTTGTTCTCCTTTACAGCTGTGCATGTAATGAGTGAGTGTGTGTATTTGTGTGTGTAGGGGTGTGCTAGTGTGTGTGTGTAGGTGTGTGTGTGTGTGTGTGTGTGTGTGTGTGTCGGTTCTTCTGTTACACATCCACTTTTTAAGCGCAGGTTACTTGTGCACTTGAACAGCTCTTCCATCTTCATCTAGGCCCGACATTTCTGGCAGCCCTCAGTGTGTGTGTGTGTGTGTGTGTGTGTGTGTGTGTGTGTGTGTGTGTGTGTGTGTGTGTCTGTTCAGACAAATCACAAAGAGATGCCTGCCTTAACAGAGAACAGACACACACAAGCTACCAAAGACAAAACTTCACGTGAAAAAGGTCATCAAAAAGCCAAAGCTCAATTGTAAACAAGAGCAATCAGAAACGGCAATCTGGCCTCAATGTCCAATCAATGCTGTATACATCTAGCCTGATTATCATCGACGTTCAAATCTCTTCGAGACCTGGTCTGACCAAGAGCATAACAATGAACGTTTCTCAAACGGCATGGTTGACCTGCCTTCCTTGGTTTGCTTATGGTTGTTTGCTTATCGACAAAGTGGGAGGAGTTCCCGTGTTTTCGGGAACTCAGAAAGTACTTGCGTTGCTCTTGACCTGACTGGTTGCAACACCGAAAGTATTAGGAGGGCACAGCCTGGCTAGGATGCATCTGCTTTGTACCAAAGAGTGCATGTATGACTGTACTCAGTGTGTTTGGCGCCCCCTTCAGATAACTGAAACACGGCGGGCGGACAAACCAACACAGCCAGGTAACACACAAAATAACCAAAACTGATTTCACCATCATGACCAGGGGCCTATACTAAGAAGCTGGTTCAGGAGTAAACCAGGTTAAGTTAAGAGGTAAATCATCTAATAGAAGAGCCTTGAGTTTACTCCGGATTCTGAACAAGCTTCTTAGAATAGGCCCCAGTGGTGCCAATCTAGGATTCAGCCAGAATAAACGTTGCTACAACTTTGACCCAACCAGGCTCTGCAAAAAAAATAAATAAATAAATAAAAATAAAACCAAGACAGCAATAGACACCGAAATATGCTACTCAGTCTCTGAGCGTTTTCACGGCCAAGTGAAAAAGTCGACGTGGCAGGCAGGGGTTTTCTGCTTTCCGAAACAGTGATTGGCACTCCTGACAAATGTTGTTCAGTGCATCCAGACCCCCTTCAAACTGTGTCTGAAAATGAAAACAAAAGTGCTTCCAGATGAGCTCACCTCGCGTTTCTTGAGGTAGTCAAAGATTTCCTTGGCGTACTCTGGTGTCAGGGCGATGTCGTGGCTGTTCTCCGAGTCAATGTCAAACTCAGGTGGTATCTGGAAACAAAAGAACAGACACACACACACACCTCCATCAGCTTCGTTTCAAGGCAGCACACTTTAAATCTCAACAGCTGGACACGTTGAGATGAAATAAAAGTTCAGGCTAGATGTCAAGAAATGTCATGAAAAACTGAGATTTCAATGGAGCTCCCTACAATATATATTTTTTTCTTATTGTAATTTTTGCCTTGAAATATTAGTATTCAATTTGAAACTGGTCCTAAAAAGAACTCATGTGAGCATTTTTATAGACTTGTTTGCACCACTAGATCATTATATACCTAGTCAGCAAGATGAATTTATGAGGCCAAATGCATATACATTAGCAGAATGCTAGCCAGTAGAGGTCAAAATCTTCTACCCTGCTGGAAAAACGTACACCAAAGCAAAACTGACAACACAGCCTCATATAAATACCAACCATAGTTCTGACCAGGACATTTTTTATTCACGAGGTTTATGACTGGAAATTGGAGTAAAAAATACATTTTAGCATTTGGGCGTATTGACTTCCATTCATTTTTCACTGGCCTGCGTGCCTGCCAACTTATTGGCTACAATGGGCACCAATCAGAATGTGCTTATCTACCGTACTCTCTCTGGCTTCACGTTAGTGGTGTCAACTAGGGGTGCGCGGTATGGACGGTATACTATCGTGCGAGGTATTTTTTCCCCCAAGGTATGGATTTTGTCCATACCGCTCTACCGCCATAGCGCATTGCGTCCTGCAGATGGCAGTAATAGACAACGTTTTGAACATCCACCGACTGTCTCTCGTAGTAGCAATGTTATGTGGTTGTAGACAAACAGAAGCACAATTTCATTTAAGCTTTAAGTGTAAAATGTATAGTTAGTGTAGTGAACTATTGTTTTAAACTGTATGTGATTTCGATTCTGGTCTCCACAATTTAATGTGAAGTGGTGTGGAAAGCAAGTTAGCAAGCTAACAGCCCAAGTCATTCATGTCAATGCTGGTGTCTGACAACAGAAATGTGCTAAATCTATGTGCTACTGGTTGCTTTACATTTGCGCCAGCCTTACTGTATGTTACTGTGTCCAGGTGAGATAATATCATTCACGATATCTGGCTGGGTGTTAGTAACTTAGATGACTGTTCACTGTTTAAAATGTGATTTAGCGATTTCGCTAACGTTAGCATGCTAACCGCTGCTGCAGTGATAGCTGCCATTTAAATGCATTAGTTCTACAATGCATTGCTAGCTGCCTCATGTGGAAGTTCGTTTTTTTTAAACTTTAACAATAACAGCTGAACCATTACCGCAGAGATACACCAGCGGCGATCTGAGCGAGTCGAGCGACGGAAGTAATTGACTTTGTATTGAGTCGAGAGACAAAAGCGATTCTGGAGACTAGAGCGATTTGCGCGACGAGTGCGACAATTTGAAGTTGAAATCTTTTCAACTTTCTATGACGCGGTTCGGCGACAAGCCGCGACAGCCAATGACTGTATAGAGGTCAGTGACCACAGCCAATGGGAATGCTTGAATGCTTTGCCTTCTGCCTGTACGGACATACTCTAGTCTCCTCAATCTCTCGTATCGCTTGCTGCTACACTCTGTCGCTTGAATCGCGTCGCCGCTGGTGTATCTCTGCGGTTAGGCTTGGCATAATCACAGATGCAAGCACACATTTCCAAATTACCCCCAGCAACTCCAGAAATAGAAAAAAAGGTCAAATGAACGATTTATTGGATAAAATCCATGTTCAGTTTGACACCCCTCCCTTCCCTAGTTTAACCTCTTCTAGACTTGGTGAAATTGACAGTGTTGTAGCCTATTGCATTGCATTGCATTGCAAAATGCATTTTACATAGTTTTTGTTTGTTTTCAAAAGATTTGAATAGCAAGAATTCACACACATTAAATGCAAATGCAAAAGTAAAAAAAAGGTGTTTTGTACATTTTGCGACGGAATGCTTAAATTTTACACAAATGTAAAATACCGTGATATATACCGTGATATATACCGTGGCTAAAATTATACCGAGGTATACATTTTAGGCCATACCGCCCACCCCTAGTGTCAACAATAATCAATTCAGCAATGCATTGCAATGCGGGGCAGGACAATTCAATTATCGATTCGGCAAATACCATAATCGATTCAGCATTTTTTTTCAAGCTTCAATTACCTACGTGGCCATTTCCGGAGCAAATGAACTTTAAATGAAATTAAAGCGCTTCAAAGCATTGAAAACAGCAGGACTGATACACACACAACAGCCATTCAAATGTTGTTCAGTATCTGATGGCTTGTATTGCTTCATGACTGAAGAAAAATTTGCCTTGCTTTCAGAAGATACAGGATGTGACCGCAGAAATGTAATGCATTGCAATGCATCGTAGAATCGAACTGAATCGATTCAAAACGAATCATTACCGGTACCTGCTGAATCGTAATTGAATCGTAAGGGCAGTGCCAATGCCCACCACTACTTCACGTTACCTGAGGGGGCAGCAGATGTGCAGGCTTCTCCTCCTCTTCTTTGATCAGCTCCTGCTTTACCATCGCCTCCTCCTTCACCATCGCCTCCTCCTTGATCTGAACCTCCTCCTCCTTCACCAGCTGCAGCTCCAAGGTCACGACCTCTTCCTTGATGCCCTCCTGCTGCTCCTGCCTGACGGCCATGGCCTCCTCCTGCGCCTCCTCATTCTTGATCACCACCTCCAACTTCACTGCACTTGCCTGGATATAGTCAATGTGAATTCAGATTAGTCATTGTGATTGTGACCGCGCACGCACACACACATAAACAGAGTCTGGGTGGACTGTGTCTGTGACTGCATACACTTCAACTTCACAGAGTAACACTTCACCATTCAATTCATGGCATTTGCCCTTTTGCATCGATGTAAGAGGCACAAGAGTAACCTACACACACACCAGTCCCCATGTTTGTCAGGAGGCAGGAGTTTAACAAACAACCGAGTTGAACATAAAAAGGTAGCTCTCCCCCGCCCCATAAAATCTAAATAACCCCCAATTACGGAGAGTTAATTCACACATTGTGCCAGAGATGGTCTCCATTTGGTCAGCTTCTAAGAGTTGACTAACTTTGCCTTGGTGCTTTTCAGGTCAGACAAAGACGTCGCCCCTGAGCAACTATAGACTGGTGCCTGCAGCACAGGCCCCTACAGAAAATCCAACCGACCGTTGAGTCAAAGGAGAATTCGCAACACCTCCAGCAAAATGTTAAATGTCACCTAATGCTGAACCCTTTACGTCACATAATACGCTTGAGGGCTTTCAGTTCGGTGTATAATAACGAGTCTCGTGGAGCACCTGCAGAGTTCAAGCACTCAAAAAAAAAAAAAGAGATGAAAGCAACTGTTAAAGGGGTATGCCACTATTTTGGGGCTTAATACAGTTAAAATCGTTGGCCGGGGTTTATAAAATTTATATATTTATATATTTATATATTTTTCATGTAAGCCGTTGTCTTGACAAGTTAAAAGAGGGAGTATGTAGCTAAGCTAGTGAAAGTCAATGGATCCGACCATTGACTTTCACTAGCTTAGCGACATGCTCCCTCTTTTAACTTGTCTTAAAGCAAGACAACGCTTAACATGAAAAATATATAAATATATAAAGCAAGACAACGGCTTACATGAAAAATAAGACACTTTACCACCTTTATAAACCCTGGCCAACAATTTTAACTGTATTAAGCCCCAAAATAGTGGCATGCCCCTTTAAAGGCTGAACACAAGCATTCAGACATTCCGATTGGCTGTGGCGGCTGTCGCCGAAGCGCATCGTAACTAACTGGCATAGTGTACAAATGTGCATACCTGTGCAGATGACGCTAGGGCAGGTTGCAGCTCCAAGTAGATGGGCACCTCAATGGTTTCCTCTGTCTCGATTTTCACCTGCAGAACAACAAAGGTTTATAGTTCTAGATTTTAATAATAACTGTATTTGTGCAGCAAAATTCATACAAGACATGTAGCTCAATCTGATTAACAGTTAGATCAACAATAATATTACACGCGCACGCACACACACATGAGCAACCTGCAATTCCTGATACCGTGTGCATGTGACAAAATGCATTCAAGTAGACATGTTGGCCATAGTAGGGCCTAGTAGCAAGCTGCATGAAGAGTGTAGCCTCTTCTAGCATGGCAGAGTAGTGCATAAAACCATAAAGACACAGCTGATAGAACAAGAGACAGGACAGAAGTAGTATCATAAAATGTTTGCATAGAATGTTTGCAAGAGTTGCTTAATAGGGGGGCGCAGTGGCGCAGCGCGCTAAGCCCCCCCACTCTTGGGCTTGCATGCCCATGGGGACCCCTGTTCGATTCCGGCCGGGGTCATTTCCCGACCCTGCCCCATCTCTCTCCACACTCACTTCCTGTCACACCTTCACTGTCCTATCCGAAATAAAGGCCCATTTAAAAAATTAAAAAAATCAACAAAAAAAAACAATCAAGAATGGTCGTCATTACCATGATGACCAACATTGCAGTCGTTGTTATTTACCTCTGAGGTCACCACGGAAACGGTGAGAGCCACAGGCTGTATCAAAGGCTCAGCCACTGGTTCCACAGCCAGCGGCCTGACCTGAGGGACAGGCTCCACCTCGGTCTCAGACTCCACGGATGCAGACCTTCACACACACACACACACACACACACACACACACGCACACACACACACACACGCGCACACACACACACACACACAGAAAAGTGAGTAAACCGTGCCCGACTGTGGATCATTGAAATCAAACACATTATCTTTGGGGAACCGACTGAGTTTTTGTTAAAATAATCTCAATTTACTTTTTCAATTTGGCCTCATTTTTCTCCGGCGCAGACTGCAGCTGTTGTTGCTGCCTAGTCTGTGGCTTTTTGACGCCATCCCTCTTCCGGAGACCAGCAACGATGCCCAGGGTCTTGTGTGCCTATGTAGGTAAGTAAATCAACAAGTAAATAAACTTCAAGCGATACTGCGCCATATCTGGAAATAAGATCTTTTCACACCTCCACTCCAGTTAAATGATTGAGTTTTACCTTTCACCTGTACTGTACTTAGTCATTCTCTGAATCTAGCCATGCAAATTCTACCTAGCATATACTTGTATATAATTGAACCTTATGGGTCCCACTAGCGGCTAACGGGACCCATAAGATTTAATGATAATGGCTAGCTTGGAATTAGATACATCATCAGACTAGTATGAGAACAACTGAAAGAACAGAAGAAGGCAAAACTTAATCATTTAACTGAAGAGGAGGTAAAATGTCGCTTATTTCAAGAAATGAGGCAGCATTGCTTTGTATACATGGGTAAATGCATCAAATACAAATTATGAATTAATAAATTAGACAGATGTCCACTTTGCAGTGCGTCTTCACTTGTGGCAGGCTAGAGTGGGCCAGGCCATGACTTTGGACGGACCAATACACACAAACAATAGACAAGCATCTGTGCACCCAAGCATGCACGCACACAGACACACACACACACACACGCAGTCTGTGCACCCAAGCATGCACGCACACAGACACACGCACACAAAGACACACACACACCCACAAACCCAGATGTCACCACCGCCATCACCACCACCAGTAACAGCAATAAGGGACAAACAAACAGCATTGTGCATCCTCCATCAGCTGCTGCTCCAACAGTGTGCTCACTCACACATCCAGCATCAAGCACAAGAATCAACAACAACAACACCCATACTGAATCAACCAACCAAACAAGTAAAACATTGTTGTGAATTTGCCCAAACTCTAGTGTCCACTGGAAAACCCTCTTATGCCTCTTTTCCACTGCCGTTTTTCAGGTAGGCCTACAGCTCGACACAGCGCGACTCAGCCGCCACTTTTTGCTTTACGAATGAGCTGTGTCGTGTCCATTCGAAAAAGCAAAAAAAAAAGTGTCAGCCGAGTCGCACTGTGTGGAGCTGTAGGCCAACCAGAAAAACGGCAGTGGAAAAGAGGCATTAGTGAAGTAAACAAATTGAAAAACCTGCAGGCCCGCCAGGAAGTTTCTTTTTGCATGCACTAGCACTTACTCGATATGCTACCTCACCATCATCATCATCTTCAATGCGACTGTCAGGCAGGCACTGAGAAAAGGCCTATAGCCGAGCAGAAGGGGCAAGCATGAGTGTGACGTGCATTACACACGCAGGCATGCAGGCATACATGTGTGCATTGGGTTTGAAGACGGACGTGTTTCTCACTAAACAGGGTAATGTCAGAGATGATAATAACACATAGACATTTGCCGAGGTAATGGGTTATCCATGGCCTCCCTGGTAAGACCATTGGAGCATGAGTGCTTACATTGGTGATGTCGATGAAAGCTGTTCTCTTCTTTGGAGCACCCTTGGGTGGTGAGGAGGACCTTTTGACCTGAGGTAGCTCCTGCAGGAGGAAAAGAAAGGTTTAAGTCCAAAGTGAAGTTGTCGACAGTGATGTACCAAGGCCTACAGTGTTGTCAATATTCAAGTCATCACTAGATGAAAAACGTTACAAAATATCTTAGATGGAGTGGGAGTTGTTGTAATTTTCAGGAAGAACACTAACCTGATTCTCTACTCCTTTTGATCCCAGTTTCGGAATTCTACTGGTAGCCACGGGCTTCTTCCCTCTTGAAAACGGCATATTTGCGCGTTAGGTCCTCAGATTTGAAGCAAGGTCCTGCGGGGGAATCGGAGGTTGTTGAATGGCGCCTACGTCCGCCGTGTTACAGAAAACAGACGTTGGGCTGGGTTCATGTTTGTTGCCTTAAATTAGTAAAACTGTTATATGCAACAACTGTGTGACTGTAGTATATGAACACCCGTGAGAAATATTATTTTGCCCAATAATCACGGGGATTGGGCGTTTCTCAAAGCAGTTGAAATGGACACACAAAAAACAATGGTCTGTTTGGTATCGATGAGCAGAAAGATCTCACGGGCTAAATTAGAAAACTCTTCCGCTTTGGAGTTGACCCCAATGACAATACATTGGTGAAAATGAATAAGTTTCCCAATAAATAGTTATGCCCTATCGGTAATTGGGCTTGATTCCCAGATTCACGCTCCCATCTCATTACACTCCCATTTCATCTCGCTCCCACTAGCCAGACTAACGGTACCACCGCCATATTACGGAGCCAGTTATCTTGTTGATGTTAGTTTTTTGTTTCTAACCCTAACCTTAACCCTAACCCTAAACCTAACCCTAACCTTAACCCTAACCCTAACCCTAACCCTAAACCTAAACCTAAACCTAACCCTAAATTGCTTGTATGTGGCAGTATATGATAATACGTGAAATATAATCGGGTGGGGACCGCAAGTCCGGGAGTGATAGAAACACCGGGGACCGCACGTCCGGGAGCGAACTCCGTTGGGAGTCTCAGATTGGGCTTCAGCGAGAGGGGCCCAGCGTTAAATGCCCAGGCCAGAGCAAACTGTTCACGTGAGGCGCTTCAGGATAATAACATCCAATATATTGCAAATTCAAGACAATATTTGTTCTATCTGGTCTAGATATGTCTCCTACCGTTCTCGACGCAATTCCTCTTGTGAGTTTGAATTGTAATCCGTCTTTAGTTTATTGGAAAAATGAGTTTCTTCTTCAGCAGAAACCTTCACAGAACCTTGCAGAAAGCATGAATGCCAACTCGCGGAATCCAAAACATGTACGCTGTGTGCTGATTGGTTACGCAGCCTCACGAATGCACCAATGGCCAGGCAGCTAGGATGCCGTTGTTAAGGGGCGGGGCTAGTCGAATTTTTAAACTTCATAGCAACCAATCACAGCGGGCTTTATGAAGTTGTTTTAATAATCGAAGAGCATGGGGCGTGGAGTATCAACATGGATTGCAATGCGTTTCAGTTGCAACGGCTGTCTGTTTATGATCACAAACTGTTGTGTAGCTCATCATCTCATTATACCGATACTGACGTTTTCAAATGTAGCACTAGTTGATGTTGCCTTCTAGACAAAATAACTTGCTTGCCTGCTGCCAACATCAACATATTCAAACAGCCAAGAGGGACGGACAGCTGTGTCAGAACCCTCCTCGTAAATCTTTGATTATTTCAAATTCAAACTTTGATCTAAAACACACTACACGAGTAATCATCACTTTGTAAAAAGTAGACTGCCCAACTCTTCCTCGAAAGGCACTTTCTACAGAAACGTGAGACTGCTTCTCTCTCTCTCTCTCTCTCTCTCTCTCTCTCTCTCTCTCTCTCTCTCTCTCTCTCTCTCTCTCTCTCTCTCTCTCTCTCTCTCTCTCTCTCTCTCTCTCTCTCTCTCTCTCTCTCTGTAAACACACACACGGGCCACTTTTGTTCAATATGCAGGAAGTTTCGTTGGTCTTAAAATAGCGTGAGATTATCAGTCCCCCACTTCCGCTTTGGTTTTCACTGGCCAGCGCAGTTGAGCTCAGCTGTCTACTACTGTACTGAGTGACTGACTTGTCTTCAGGGCGAAGTGAAAAAAAGGTAAGCCACTCAATTATAGACCACACACACAGCATTCAGACAGTGAGACAGACACAGTGCCTTGCCTCTCGGCTTGGCTAAACGGTAACTATCCACCATCAGCAGCTGAAACAATGTTTACATAGGCTATATTCACCTTTAAACCCAGCACTTGTGACTGGATGTTGTTTGTGAACCATTTTGCACAACTGTGTGTTGACTGGGTAAGCTACAGAGGTAAGCCTACTTGTAGATTAAGTTAGGCCTGTAGTGTTGTTGTTGTTGTTTTTGTTTTGTTCTGATAATCTTCAGTTTGAAAAAAACATCACTAAATGTTAGGGATGTAGACCAAGACATTAGGCCTACCAAGACCGGAGGGTATCGAGACCAAGACAGACACGAGACCAAGACATGGCGAAACCCAGTCAAGACCAAAAACAGACCAGCCCTAAGAGTCCAAGAGATTGTGAACTGTGAACAAAAGTACCATAATTAGGTTAAACTCTATGGCCTAAAATAAACAGGCTTTAATATAAGCTAGACAAAATACACCACATGACATCTTTTTTAACATTGTGTAATGGTAAGGTTTTGTGAGCATGAGTGGCTTGATTTGTGCACAAATCCCTTCAAGACCACCATGTCCGAGACCAAGATCAAAGCAAGTCGAGACCCAGACAACAACAGCAAGATGTACGGAAAAATGGTTTTAAGACCGGTCTCAAGACTAAGACTGGTCTCGAGTACTACAACACTACTAAATGTTATTCTAAAGAACACAGAATCATAGAGGCACTGGCAGCCTATCAGTGTCATGTCACTGAGATATGGGAGAGCTCATGAGATCACGGTGCTGTGTGAGAAAGTTGCAGGGTGGTGACAAGAATCTCTGCCACGCTGCCCTTACGTTGTGGACTGGACATACGCGTCACAGGCTACAGTACGCAGTCCAGACGGTCTGTCATCATGAAACAAAATAAACTGGCGTTTTGGGTTTTTCCCAGTTGATCCCACAGCCAGCATTCTTGTACTCTGAGGCGAAGCAAGAGTATCAGGCTTCCGCTCTCTCTCTCCTCCACCTTGTGAAGTTTTTCATTATGGTCATATATTGTCCAGAGACATCTGCAGTGTTTTTACTTAAGTTAAAAATCAGTGCTATCGTTTCTCTTGGCCGAGAGACCACTTGTCTGCATCTTCAGAAGTGAAAGCGAAGTGAAGTTTCACATGTATCGTCTTACGTTTGGGAAAGCATTGCAAATCCAGGCCTTAAGAGTTGTCAAGTAATCTCCTCTGTGCTTTTATAAAGCAGATACTTAGATTTATCATTGTGTGATGACGAAATAGAGGAAGTATCCAAGCCAAGTAATCAGATCGTTGTTGCTTTTATTTGGGAGATGGGACTGTTTTTAAACTGTCAGACCAAAGCACAGTTGATTTATGAGGAAGAAAAGCATAATGTCAAAAAGAGTTAAAAAAAATGTTCCTGGCAAACTCCTACTTCACTCAAAATTCACATGGAGTATGTTTGTGCAGTGTCAAAAAGACATCACCTTTTCTTTGTGGAGAGACTGTAGTCTTGCTTGCTTTGAGAGACAACCGTATCCCACTCATTTCGTGAAGTATTCACGAAAAAAAATTAATTAATTTTTGTGGTGCATTCACGTTATTGCCCGCCTTTCGTAAAGTCTTCACGAAAATAATAGATTAATTTTCACGCTGCCTATTCACTTGAATTGCCCGACTGTTGCCTAGCGACCCACTAGTTTGATGCCCTTTCGGTAGCCTACCGTCACATGGTAATCAAACATTTCAAACAAGCAATTTAGGGTTAGGTTTAGGGTCAAGGTTAGGGTTAAGGTTTGGGTTAAGGTTAGGGTTAGGGTTAGGTTTAGGGTTAAGGTTAGGGACATAAGGCGTAAGTACCGAAAGGCCGTCGAATTAGTGAGTCCCGAGTGTATCAGCAGTGTTCTGTCAGCACCCCCTCCCCGCCCCTGCAGACGTTTGGATAACCATAGCAGCAGTGGGGCAATTCAAGTGAATAGGCAGCGTGAAAATTAATCTATTATTTTCGTGAAGACTTTACGAAAGGCGGGCAATAACGTGAATGCACCACGAAAATTAATCTATTATTTTCATGGAGACTTTACGAAAGGCGTGAGATAGGGCTCTGAGAGACTGATGTAGGCAGGGATGCCGCACAGGGGGTTAAAGCGTGACTGAGACACCAGGGCCCCATATATAGGGGCACACCCACACACAGTCTAATTTACCTTATGTAGCCTAGATCTGGCTGGGGGGGTCCATTGGAGCTGATTGTACATAGGGCCCACAATTTGCTGCTACGTCCCTGGCTTTAGGCCTTCTGTTCAATGAAAACTTGTCAAACAAAACCAAATAGTACACACATTCACACACAATCCTACTTTCCTCAAAATCTCGTATGTTTGGGCAATGTCAAAAAGACATCACCGTTTCCTTGTAGAGAGACTATAGTCTTGCTGTAGGCCTACTGTTCAATGAAAACAGTTACAGTACACACGCAATCCACTTTTCACTTGCAGCTCTCTTCAACTCAGCCTTCACTGGTCGCATGTCTGACACAAATTAAAAACCAACTTCCTCTCTAGTGCAGCATCACATGGTCTGCTTCCTGGAACACACTGGTTTCCACGGCAGTTTGTGGTTTTGTCTTCATGACACACTACGTACACACGGTGACAAGAGGCGACCGTGTATTTCGTCAGTTTCAACACTTCAAGAAGCGAAGTACTAACATTCTGGGGAACAAAACTTTTTAAAAATTAGTATAAAACATTGTATTTTTGTTTTAGATCATGGCTGCGGAGGACTGGCTGAACAGCAGTATCACACTTTGTGAGCTGATGGTCGTATCTGACAATGACATGAACATGGCTAACAGCAAGGTAGGTGACGATGAGATGGAACATTCTGTTCTAGAAAAAAAGATTACAGATACCATACACACACACACACACACACACACACCTTTACATTGATCAGTATTGTACAGGTATATGCTGAATAAGATGACTAAAACTAATATGTATCTGAAATGTTCCCTCATTCAGTAGGCTACGTAGTGCATTGTGTATGAAACAAAGCAATGTAATTCTGTAATTTGCTTATGTAGTAAGCTGAGAGTGAGACCATGCAATAAATGGGTGGACATTTACACAAGTCCTACCTATTTCATCTCAGTCTCCATGTAACTTAACCCTTTATCCACTCACAGGTGCCTAGATAGGATATAGTGCATGTTGTGTACTAAATACTGAACACAAAGTATGAATTAAGTTACTCTACATTATGTTTTAAATGTGTGAACAGTTCAGACACGGACTAGTGCTGTGTCTCAGATGGTGCCGCGTTTTAGTGCGTCATTAATACACCACACACACTAAAACATGAACTCTGAAGTGCACGAGTACACCCTTTGAGGTTCAGCATAAGTCTTCCCTCTGTCCCCCATCATGTCTCTACATCTCCATGTGTGCTTACCCTCCTGTCCTGTATCAACTCCTCACAGGTGACAAGAGAGGACGAGTGCGCCAAGCAGCCATGCTCTTCTGCGGCGTCCAACAATCAGTCGTCCATCTTCTGTCTTCTGGACATGTACGCGCACACCATCGACAAGGTTTTGAGGAGAGAGGAGAGTGCACACGACGTGCCTCAACAGGCCTTGTACGCCTCAGAGATGCAGCAGGTCAAGGAGAACTTCGTCTTCACCACCGCTGCTACTGCTGCCGTAGTCTGCGACTTTGCTCAGGCTCTAGCTGATGATATCATCAAGGCAGCCACTTACCGCCACCGTGGTAACAGCGGGAACATGGAGGAAAAGGACGACATGTCACCCGTTACGTGCCACGGCAGCGTGGGAGGATTAGGACACGGTAGCAGCGACAGCGGGGCCTCACAACACTGTGTCTTTGATCCCAATGCAAATGTGCTGTGGCGAGACGACCAGGAATGCAAAGTCGTCGACGACCGCCGCCAATGCGGCAATGAGATGAGCTTAGCGGGGCATGTGGCGTCCTCCATTTTACGAGCGGCCCTGAGGGAAGCGGCACAACCAGGCAGAGACGAACACGGCCACGCTTATCAGGCGTCCTCGATCATACAGGCGGCTTTGAATGAAGCGACCATACCCGTCAGAGAGGACCAACCACACAGCCATGCAGCAGATCAAGCGTCTGCGATCATACAAGCGGCTTTGAGAGAGGCAATAAAACCAGGCGGGGATGATGAGCACGGCCACGCGGATGAAGCATCTGCAATCATACAAGCGGCCTTGAAGGAAGTGACAAAACCATCAGGTGGCTCGCCACAGTCGACTGCTCGAGGATCAGTTTCAGTCTGTAGTGCGGCGGTTTCGAGTGCGAATGAGGAAGAACGTGGCCACACGGGTCAGATTGCGATTCACGGAGTGCAGCATAACGCACAGCCTCCAAGTGATGACCAAGTTCTGCCTGAACACATGGATATGCAAGAATCGTCTGACGTGGAGGACATGGATGTGAGCTCGGATAATGAGTCTGCATTTACCCCTGCATCCTCAAGGGGGAGCTGTGAAGCATCTGCAGGTGCCTCGAAACCCACTGCAGCGGGAGGTTTGCTATCACAGGCCAGCCTAGCCAGCAACCAATCGCTGGACTACCCGGACGCCCCACCAAGCACCCCGTTGGTCTCCACGGGTGTCACTCAGAGCAGAGCCAGCTTCTGCAGGAAGCTGAAAGGGGGCCTCGCCAAAGAGTTCCTCCCGGACCCGCCCCCTCCGACGCCCAACAAAAAACAAAACGCCAGCCACCACCAGCAGCTGAGCGACTGCTGTGATGACGGGAACGTCGCAGGAAACACGGCCAAGTTCGTCGAGCATCTGATGCGATCCCTGTCACTGTGTGAGCGCTCGGATGGAACGGACGCTGCGGTAGACACTGATAGCAGAAAGTCAAGGGGAGGGTACCAAGAATTGTTCGGCTATGCGCAACAACTATCTGCAGACATCGTGAAACGCGCCACCACCACCACCACCACCACGTCAGGTGACGGGAGGGAAGAAGGTTTCGTAGACCGACTGATGTGGTCCCTGTCACTCGAATGTGCTGACGACACGCTGGTCGAGGTCATGGAGGACGGTTGGAGGCCTCGGCAGAAGACGGCCGGCGAAGTGGCGCTCGACGGCTTTGCCGACCATCTGGCCTCTGAGCTCATCTGCTGCGCCTCCAGAAACTACGCTTTGCTGTCGCAGCGGCGAAGACTCCACAAGGCCGCCCGGGACAGCGTCTTCTCGTTCGCCGAGCACTTTGTCGACGAGATACTCGAAGACACCTACGGTGAAGTGATCGATCGAGCAATGAGGATTGTGAGCGAGGTGAACCCTGCTGCGAGCCTAACGAATCAGCAAGGATCAGAAAGCGAAACATCGCCAGACACTGAGGAAATGGAGGGTAGTAGGAACTCGAGCCAATTTCAAGACAACGAGCCAACACCAACTTCACCCCAATCCCCAACAACCAATCAGAGCGCATGGAGTCAAGAAGAAGAACAGCAAGAAAATGGTGGGCTGGAGACAGCAGCAGCAGGGCTGAGAGAGTTAGCCGACGAGCTGCTCGTCACTGCATTGGCTCAGGCTCTCACAGAGCTGCAGGAGTCTGTTTTATATCCTGTCAGTGGCACCGGTCCAGTGAGTCCTCCAGGCCCACCACCATCATCATCATCATCATCATCATCATTATCACATAAGACCTCCAGTACCCTTGGGACATCTACACATGGCGCCTCCTCCTCATCCTCCTCCTCGCCTCACAGTCGTCACGGCAACACTGAGCACTCCAATCAGGCTGCAAATGGTAGAATGTCGAGGCCCGATTACGTCACCTCGCGGCGCGCCGTGGTGGACTGCTTCGCCGAACACCTGGCCATGGAGGTGATCGACGTCTCAGCGAAGGTGGCCTCGAAGCGCCGCCATGACGATGGGAAAACACGCCGACCTCGTTACATGTATGTTATTTCTTTGCTGCACATTGTGTGTGTGTGTGTGTGAGTGATTATTGTCAATGCCATATGTTTAGTATATGTTCAGTTTAACTGCACATTGGAGACTGTTCAAACACAACTTTAAACCTCTGTGCTTACCCTGTTACTACATGGGTGTTTGACTATAAAGTACACTTTGACTTGACAGGAACGGTTCCCAGCATAGGGACGAGGGGGAGGAAGATGATGAGGATGAGGATGAGGAGGGGGAGGCAACGCAGAGACGACGGAGGGGGCCTGTAGCAAGGGCAGCCCTCGGGACACACATGTGCAGTACCAGCAATCAACTGAAGGGGGCTCTGCTCTGGGCTGCAGCTTCTCAGCAAGGGGTCCGGACACTCGCACTGAGCACAGCAGACAGCCAGCTTCAAACGCAGGTGAGCAGACTACAGTACAATGAAAATAGAAAATAAAGTCTGCTTTAAATGTAAAGAAACAGGTGCGGATTTTATTTTCTATTTTCATGTGACTTTTTTTGAGACGGATGTGTGCGTGTTTTTTTCTACAGTGCAAAACATTTTTGACTGACAGATACCAAGGGCACTAAAGTGTTTTTCTCCAGGCTGATCTCTGCGTCAAGTTATGAAAATAAAGGCTGCACACCAAGCTCACGTTTCTCTTATTTTAATGTGACGTTTCGGGCAGCATGCCCTTCATGATGAATCATATCGCATGCGTACATACTGCTGCATTCATACACATGCGTACTTTACAGTAAAGCAAAGGTCCTGCACACAGCCTATTACACTTTCATTTTTATTTCCGGCAACTTTTCAGTCGCTCAGCTAACTCAACTGAAGAAAGTTGTAACAACCGAAGCATTTTGAGCAATAAAAATGCAATGTAATGGATGGTGTGCAGAATATTTGTGTTGTAATGCGAATGCAATGTAATGCAAATTAGTACATTCATGTCTAGTGCTTAAAATATGGACAAACAGGGCCAAATTAAAGGGCTCTGCATACTTCACGTGCGCACTTTGGCGCGTGTGGCGCGAGAATCATTAATGACGTCATCACTTGCGACAGATTATTCATACTTCAAATTCGCTCGCATTGTCGGAAGTGCCCTCTGCTGTTCATGAGAGAAACGGCAGTTTCTTTCGCAACTCGCAGCGCGAGTTCTACGGATGTATAAAATAGAAAGCCAAACACGGCTGCTGTAGGGCTACTGAACGTCTGACTTGTGACTTACCACATTGAAACATATATTTTTTGTTGTAGCCTACATTGCCAGATCATTCCAAGACCATGTGAGAGCATTGTTCTGGTGGCAGATTTTATAAATAGATCGCCGAACACAACGTGCTAAACAGTAAACAATTGTTTCACTGAACAACATTTAAGAGAGAAGATAAAATAACTCTCTAGGACATTTTATTATCATCAAAATGATGCAGGATCCATTCTGTAGTAGCCTACAGTAGTTGTAGCCTCTCTTCGCAACTCCTGCTTTGTCTGCCTACCTGTATGGTCGCTGGTGGCGCACGACAAGTTACAAAAAATCTGGGGTGCACGACGTCGCGCCACGGCAGCTCGCGCCACGGCGTGTGACGTCATTTTGGGTCACGTGACGGCGCGAGTGAGGTCGCGAGTGAGGTCGCGAGTGAAGTATGAAGGAGGGTAGCGCCAGTCACGACAAGTATGAATCCCCCTTAAGATAGCCTAGGGCCCCTTGGTTACAGGTTGCTGTGGGGCCCCTTCAGAAGGCAAATTTCGCGACAAATATCATCGCTAGTTTCATAAAAACAAGCTAGCAATTGTATTGTACTGAACTGAAGACAACAGATTAATTTCTTAATGTGGCATCTTGTCACAATTCTGCTTTTTTTTTTACTTTTGGACAATCAGGGGACCCCTGTCAGATGGGGGCCCCCAGGCTGCAGCCGTATCTAGCCTCTGCATTAATCCGCTCCTGTATACAAACCTTTCTTCCACAGTTCAGAGGTGTTGCGCAGGCCTCGCAGTTGGCCGGCTGGACAGTTGGGGGCCTGGTGAGATCGCTGCTGCAGCACTGCACGCACCTTTGCCATTCCTCCAGCAGAGGGAGCTCTCACAGTGAGCTTCACCCACTCGCCTACCTGCAGGAGCTGGCAGGAGTGAGCCCCTGAGGAGATGCTATACACCCAACACCGCGGGTCCCTTTCAGTAGCTCACCTCCCATCCTATCCTTTTGCCTGTGACCTCATGCTTCGCTGATGCCATGGCTCTGTGGCAAAAACAATGGTTGTTTCCTCACTGTCAGCTTAGACAAAATTGGGGGATTTCTACCCCTGTTTTACCCCCATTTCTCATTGCAAGTGAGGAAATTACCTTTAAATAGTGCTTTTTGTGAGATATTGGATAAAACTTCTGTCGGCAATGACGTCTTGCCTCACACCACAAGGGCACACAAGTGAAAGGCGAGGACAGGAGGATAGATATTGAGTTGGGCCCCACATCACATCCCCACCACATGTGATTCAGAGCACAGTTACAGAGAAATATGACCAAAGACAGAGCACAAAATAGATTTCAATATAATATATTTAATGTTTTCTTTTATTTTAAGTTTTAAAAAATCTTTTTTTGCTTGACAATATGATATTTTGAAGTTTAAGGGGGAATGATGAAATTTAAATCCCTTCAGAGATTATATATGTCAGACATATTGAATGTAAAATATAGGGACCTAATAATAAAAATCTATTATTGCCGTAAATTTTTGTCGTCTTTTGTTCATCGGTTGCAATAATCCATTCCTGTCGGGCTTCTTATCACGCAAAGTAAGGCTTTACAGTTGGAGGGGAAAACTCCCTTCCAAGTCTGTCTCCTGTGATTGAATAGACAAAAAAGGGGGGAAAGGACTTGAAAAAAACGACAGGGAAAAAGACACATACACACACTCGACATTCAGACACACATTAGACCCCTACAGACGCGCACACACACAGACTCACACATGTACATGCTAGACACTTGCGCGCACACACACAAACTCACACATGTACACGGTAGAAACGTACACACACACACACATGCACTCAATGAAGTGCCGCGGAGACAGTTTCAGCAGCGCTAAGTTTTACGGCTCCCCCATAAGTGCTCCCGGGACCCCGATACGAAGCGATAGCTAACGTGGCAGGAATGCGCTACGC
>NC_085877.1:38788518-38793518 GCF_034702125.1 Engraulis encrasicolus
ACACACACACACACACACACACACACACACACACACACACACACACACACACACACACACACACAGACCAACAGACACACACACACACACACACACACACACACACACACACACACACACTCAATGGTGGACTCGTTGTGTCCTGACGTATATGTGAGTGGTGGGAACTCGAGGTGATACGCGACACCACATGGAAGAGGCAGCGAGGCGATGAAACAGAAGCCAGGAACTAAGCAGCGGCCCGGCCGCCCGGCAGCACAGTATGCTGCATACAGCACAGCGCTTCCCAAACTTCTTCAGCAGGGACTTTCACGACCCCCCACCACACACACACACACACACGCTCGCACGCACACACACACATCATTGTCTTAGCCTAGCAACTGATTTTTTAAAAATATATATATTAGTGGATAAAATTATTAATGGAAAATCTAGCAATATTAATGGACAAAAAAATGCCATTATTTTCCATTAACAGTTTGTCTGCTATTATTGCTAGAAATCCACAGGACAGCAAACACATCTATAAACCATACAAGTGAATACACAGTAAATTCAGCAGTGCTCATTTAACACTTAGAGAGTTGATTTGACATCATTTGGACTTAAATGAACTCTATAAGTGTTGAATTAACACCGCAACATTTACTATACTGTTACTAACAAATCATGGAGTTAATATGTTGGCTCCCCCTTGTGCCCGCGTATCCTTCAGTACGTCCGCGACCCCCCTAGGGGTCCCGCCCCCCACTTTGGGAACCGCCGTGCTACATAGCTCAGTGTAAATATGATCCAATATTACCTCACTCACACTCTTGGCGGCCAGAGAACTTGTAGCGCCACTGAACTCAATTATATTTATTAATCTCTTGGACGTGTGTGGGAAACGCAATGCGAGCCTTTGGTGAATTGAAAATAGGATATTCTTGGTTCGAACGTTTATTATTATTGTTATTGTTGTTGACTTTTTTTGTATAAACATTGCTCATGAATATATTTACAAGTGGGCCAATGGCAATTTAGATAAAAGTTCTAATCTTGTAATGATTTGTTTCAACCGTCATGGGCCGCAGACTGCAGCTGGTACTGTGTTTGTATCTAATTGTTTGCGTTTTATACCCAGTATTGTTATTATTATTAATCCCAGTGGGGTATATCTTAACTGCAAATAATACAAACTATTTTGGGCCTGTGTTATGCCATTGGCCGGAAGACCTAAAGGAGGAGGGAAGGATGTGAAGGAGCAGGTGCAGGCGAAAAGAATCTCTGCTTCACACAAAGGTTCTACAAGTGATGATGTCACAAAGGGAGGGAAGGAAGAGCAGGTGCATGCAGATACTAGGTGCAAAACAGTGTTCTAATTGTGCATTCATGTGCTCTTGGAATTATGGTAAATACCAAACAACGACATGGGAAACACACATGAACGCCACCCAAGTGTGATATTTTCCACAGGAAAACTGAGTTTCCGAGACTGACAAATACACATTATGAATGCAAAATAACCACTTTTGAACCACCTTTGATTCCTTTGATCTCCTTAATTTTTTATCATTTTTTAATGTATTTTGTGTTTTTCCTCTTTCTATCTAATTCTATTTATTTATTGACTCGGAGAGCCTGTTCAAGAGTTCCTATGTCCTTAGACTACTAGTCTGCACAAATGGCAAATAAAGAACTTTGAACTTTTGAACTTTGAATAACATACAATCAATGATCAAACAATCAAAAGATCTGCTTCATCTCTGCTTCAGGCAAAAAGTTTCTTCAAGTCATGACATCACAATGGCAGTGTGTCCTTCTAGAACTCTGTCGCTATGGCCACGTGCACAGCCATTATTCTCACATTAATCAGACCCCTGAGGAGACTAACTAAGAATATCTGCATCCTCTGCACTTCAAAAGGAGGGTTGCAATAATTGCTCTAAGCTGTGGCGCTTCCTTGAATTGTACTTAAGAGCCGATGCTTGTGTACCTCTCTGCCTTCCATCATCTGCAGCCTGACAGCCCAAGAGGAGGTGTGATGGCGTTGGAGATTTGGCCCGACGCCCAGCTTAACAGAGACAGCTACGCACACACACACACACACACACACGCGCCACCATATGCCTCCAATCTCAACGTGGCGGAGAGCGAGGACACAGATACACACACTCTCTCACACACACACACACACACACACACACACACACACACACACACACACACACACACACACACACACACACACACACACACACACACACACACACACACACACACACACACACACACACACACACACGGATATACAGTATACTGTATACATAAAGACAGT
Source organism: Engraulis encrasicolus (assembly GCF_034702125.1). Lineage (NCBI taxonomy): Eukaryota > Metazoa > Chordata > Actinopteri > Clupeiformes > Engraulidae > Engraulis > Engraulis encrasicolus. Next base: position 38,790,839 of record NC_085877.1, read on the forward strand.
ACATAAACACACACACACGTACACATCCAAGCACATCTTCCTTACACACACGTAGTGCGCCAGCTGTTTGTGGGAGTGTAGGGGTTGAAATAGCCTCCCTATGAGGAGAGAGAGAGAGAGAGAGAGAGAGAGAGAGAGAGAGAGAGAGAGAGAGAGAGAGAGAGAGAGAGAGAGAGAGAGAGAGAGAGAGAGAGAGAGAGAGAGAGATGACGGAGGAAATGAAGACAGGCCTCAATACATGCACACACATCTCGTCCGACACCCTCCCTCTCTTCCTCCCTTCCTCCCTTCCTCTCTCTCTATCACCCTATATTCTCCAGGGGCCCACGCTGTTTATGTTACGTCTTGCTCAATATCTTAATGAGGGTTATTACAGAAGATTAACTTTCCGATTTCTACAGAGGACCATGAATAAATGTGTAAACAGCACATAAATTTCACAACTTCACGTTATTTACTGTACTGTATGTAGTGTACTAGCTCAGTGTTTCTCAACCTTTTTTCTTGAAGCACCCCCTAAACTCTGCCCAAGACAAGCCGTGCACCCCCAAACCAAACGTCTATACGTGTATACGCACAAAAAAAAATGATTTAAGTGAATAATTACAATGATTCTTGCTTTAGACATTAATCACTTCTTTAATGACTGTACATTAGGTCCAAAACATGTTTTAATTTGTTTTTGATTTTGCCTAATTATGAGGATTAGAATCAGAATTTTGGGCACAACCTCAACAAAAAAAAAATTCCGTGCACCCCCAGAAATCTCTGGCGCACCCCCAGGGGGTGCCCGCACCCCAGGTTAAGAACCACTGTACTAGCCTACTTCAAGTCAGGGATTGGGGAATAGCAAATGAGAGGGGGGACATCTTCCCTATAGCTCAGTGTTTGATTGTACTACTTTACATGACAGCTATATGTCAAGCAATACATTCATTATCTGAGAACAGTTTCATCACATTCATCACCATAGGCGTACACAGATAGGGCCGAGGTGGTGCTAGAGCACCTGCCCCTTCGCCCCTTTGCAGGCCTGTTCCTGTGAGATATTTAGTTGTTTATTTCCAGAATTCATGCTGCCCATTCACTAATGTTACCTTTATCATGAATACTTACCACCACCATCAAATTGTAAGTGTTCATTATGACTGGCAATATTGCACTTTCCATTCATGAAAAGGGGAATCTTCTCCATGGTCCGCCATTTTGAATTTGAAATAGCCATTTTTAGCTGCAAAAATGACTCTACTTGGACCATACTAGAAAAATATGTGTTTATTACTCAGTAAACTTTCATGTAAGTATCTAATTTGGCGATAGCCAGCCCAGTTTCAATGAGCAGCATAGTTGCAGTACCTATTTTGACCATTTCCTGCACAGTGTCCCTTTAACATTTCTATAATGATTTAGGTGTTAAGAGTGCCTTGGATACTTCAACTTTAGTCATTTCATCACATTATTTACTGTATGTATACGTATACGAGGGCCCACTCTAGATCAGATTGGGGAATAGCAAAGGCAGGGGCTGGGGACATCTTCCCTATAGCCCAATATACAGTAGCCTACATGACCGCTGTCAAGCAATATCCTGAGAAAAAAAATCACAATCTTAAGTTTTTTTTAAAAAAGTAACAAAAATGATGGGCAGTCCTTATGGACATTTACTGAAGAAACAAGCAAAAAAAAAAATCCAAACACTGTATGTGCAGCTTTGCATAACCCACATACTGAAGTATTTATCGCTTGTTTACAAGCCTACTAGCCCTAACAGCATTTCAGTTTACACACTAGTGTGCCGAGGGCGGCTACTTCCAGAGGGGGCCGGAGGAAGGAGCAGAGCACCCCCAAAAAACTGTAAACTGTTTGGGGCCCACTTCGTGAAACAGACCCTTCAAGACTTCACGACCCGACTGTTTCTCAACAGGGGCTCTACAGCCGGCACAAGGGGCGTTGGGGACCCCTAGGGGGTGCGTAGAGAAGGATGCAGCTGGGAGGGGGTGGTGCTTAGATACTATTGGGTGGTCTATTTTAATTTTTAATACTAATGGGGCATTGGCAGGCTTATGGTGTGGTGTTTATTCAAAAAAGATTGAGAACCACAGGCTTAAAGCCTTCCGGGCTTTAACAAAACCATCTCCCCTCTCACCCCAAATACTATGGACTGTTTGAAGGATAGTTTTTATTATTTGTATGACCGGTAATAGTGCCAAAGTGCTTGAAGGGGAAAAATGTGGACTGTTTGGGGCTAAAATCATGGTGAAAGGTGTAGGGGGAGATGTAATAACCCCTGTTAGACACTTTTAGACACTTGAGAAAAGTTTGGACAAAGCCTTCTCTCCTCTTCTCCTGCCTTGCCCCCTTTTGGACTAATTGAAAACTTAATGCTGGCATAATGTTGAAAAACAAGGCACTTGGGGGGAACCCAGGGTCGGTTCTAGTCCCTTTGGTGCCCCAGCCCAGCCCCAAGCCCCCACCCCACTTTCCTATTGTGCATTTAAACATCAGCGTCTATATACAATATATGAAGAGTTCAGATGCAAAACCCCCTAACTCCGTTTCTGAAGACCTGCACTTCTATATTTTTAGAGAACCCCGTTGTTGGTTTGGTTTACATTCATGTACTTGATAATACATATAAATAGTTATATTACATAAATAAAAGGAAAACTATGGAATTTTG
>NC_085877.1:38796018-38803518 GCF_034702125.1 Engraulis encrasicolus
GGCCCAGGGACAAAGTCATCTGAAAGGCCCACCACACCCAATAAATACAATGTATTGAGGACCCAATTCTGGGCCCCCCCTATCCCTGGGCCAAGGACAACCGATCCCTTTGTCCTTCTTTCCCACCCCCTCAGTTTCACTGGACATGTACTGTCACTCTTCTACTGTCTACTTCTGTGACTGGCAGCGGTTTGCATTGATTGTCATTTCCTCTATGCCTGTCAACTCAGGACAGTGTCGGGGCTGACAGTGTTTAGACTACTGTGATGTGAGAGAGGTGGATGTGCTACTTAGCATTACGCCTGCCTTTCTGCACTTAATTCTGTTTTAACCAGGCATTTACTTTGGAGGTAAAATTTGCACTGCCATACCCAGAGAAAGTTTGAAAATACAGGAGAACGGTGAAACCCTTTTATTTAACTCAAGGGGAGGTGTAAAATAAGCTTATTTCCAAAAATGGGACAGCATCACTTTAATCCTTTAACCAGGCACTTCACTGCAAGTGCAACAGGTTATGATACTCTACATGTCAAATAAAACACAGATCTAGATCAGCAAAGCTATCCTCGCTTAGTAAACTAGCCCCACCCGCCAGGGGCCAAAATTATTTTTGCCGGCGAGTGGGTCTAGCCTCGGGCAATGCCCCAATGCCATGAAATTGGCAGACCAATCACAACACAGGAGATTTGCTTTAAATCTTTAGATGCAAATCGGGTGGGGTTTTGGTCAAAGCATTCGCCTACTAGAGTATAGGCACAGACACGGTTTGAAAAACAACGGGTTGTTCCCATCAAAAATCTTCTGATGTCTTATTGATCGGGGCCAGACTAAATATTCACATTTAATCTCACATTTAGTCTGGCTTGCCAGGCTAATCCTCAATGCAACTGAATCAAAGCCACACACACACACAGAATACATGTAGGCTACTCATGAAAGGCCAATAAAAATCTATATCTGCAAATTCAATCACAGTAGTACATTGGGGATGACACAGGTCACGCATCATAATAACGTCCTGTAGGTATTTCCGCGGAGGTCATGCACAATTATACTCGCTGAAGAGAAGGTTAAGTCATTAGAATGTGGCAAGTGACTCTTTAAAGCAGCGTTTCCCAACCTTTTTTGTCTCATGTACCCCCTAAGCCTTTTGGTTGTGCCATGAATACCCCCTAATTCATGTTTTACATCCAATTTTTCTATTCCAGTGTTACTTTGCTCCATGCATTTGTTAAAATTACATGTTTCCACGTACCCCCTGCAGTGTGCTCACGTACCCCTAGTGGTACACGTACCCCTGGTTGGGAAACACTGCTTTAAAGTGTTCAAGTATGGATGGAGACTACTGTTTTTACCATTGGAATTCTCCAGGCACATACAAACACACATGCGCCAACACATATGTGCTCAAGCACACAGATGGCCATACACAGCAATTACACAGACACACACACCCATGCATGCAAGCGCACACACCCATGCCTGCACGCACCCACACACACACCCACACACACACACACACACACACACACACACACACACACACACACACACACACACAAACACACACACACACACACACACAGGGACAAAGTAATTGTGGGTGGCATCATGACTCTTATGGTCTCAATCTTCATGGACAGACAGACACACACACGCGCGTGCGCACACACACATGCACACACGCACACACACTCACACACACACACACACACACACACACACACACACACACACACACACACACACACACACACACACACACACACACACACACACACACACACACACACACACAGGCAGAAATCGGTTTGCTGTTTTGAATTTTTGCACCTGTTAACCTTGTTATATTCCAAACACACACACACACACACACATGCACACACACAAACACACGACACATAAATATTGTCCACCCTCTCTCTGTCATTTTGTTTTCTGCATGCTCTGGCCACGGGTGTTTTCCATCCACAGTTGAAGCACTTGGGGGTGACACCACAGACTCACACACACACACACACACACACACACACACACACACACACACACACACACACACACACACACACACACACACACACATACGCAGACACACACAGGCGCACACCGCAGAAGAATTTGAAGGATTCCACCACAGTGACAGTCATGCATGTCCTTGATTGATTGGGGGGGGGGGGGGGTGTATAGGGGTGCTTTGTTTCTGCTCTTCTGTTATCATTTGTAGACGCTCAGCCAGCGCTGGACTGGGGGGGAAATAGGGTCCGGGAACTTTTGGCTTAAAGGGGCCCCTCAAAATGAATGGCGCAGAAGTGACTTAGGCCCAATCTCAATTCACCCCTTGGCCCTACCCCTTACCCCTCCCCTCCGTTTTGTGTAGGGGTAGGGGTATCCCAATAGTCGTTAAGGCAGAGGGGTAGAGGTAAGGGGGAGGACTTTGTAGCCCTCAAAAATGAGGGGTTCGGCCAGGCAGACTCCGTTTGGAGGGGTAAGGGGTAGGGGTAAGGGGTGAATTGAGATTGGGCCTCACTGGTGGGCCCCGCTCCCTCATGGGCCCATATTTTCAGAAATGTTTTGTTTTTTTGTACATTTCTGAAAATAGGGCCTATGAGGGTGCAGGGCCCACTGGGGAATGCCCGCTATGCCAGGTGGCCAGTCCAGCCCTACGCTCTGCTAACCAACCAAAACAGAGGGAAATAGAGATGTTTGGGTTCTAATCACTTTAAGGTGGATTCTGTTTTTCCAAACCCAGACCACAATTTACAGTAAACCGGGATGTTTGCCATATTTAAAACACAAAAAAACACTTTTGGTTAGTCATTCATCATCACGTTCAAATGTCCTTGATTATTTCGTTGATATCAACACTTAAGTTGGGCTGTTCATCTGAAAGACAAAGATAAGAAAAACACACAGAGATTAGGCCCTGGCACTCTTCCCCATCTTTGGTTAGGACAATTTTACTGTCGTGTACACATGTCTTGCACACATTTTATGCATAGGAGAGGTGACCATTGGCCCTGCGCGTATATCCGCATGTGCCTGGCCTTCTTTAGTTAGGTCAATTTTAATGTCGTGTACACATATCTTGCACATATTTTATGCATGCAAGAAGTAGCAGTGACCACCACTGGCCCTGCGCGTATCCAAATGTGCCTGGCCATCTTTTGTTAGGTCAATTTTAATGTCGTGTACACATATCTTGCACATATTTCATGCATGCAAGAAGTAGCAGTGACCACCACTGGCCCTGCGCGTAAATCCCTGTGTGCTTGATTTTTTTGGTACATAGGCTTACGCTTGTCAATACGGACATATATTGTGAAATTAAATACGTTCCCAGAGCTGCAGTGACACAACGTGGTTTCATACTTTATGACATCTCGAACGGTATAGCTTGATAAATACTTCCATCTGTTGCGAGCGTCTGACAATGGGAGAATTTACGCGCTCTTGTGGCGCAAGACGCACCACAAACGAACTTTCAACTCGACTGAGTTCTTCTGGCAGATTACCTGGGTGTGGGGTCTAGTACGTCTCTCCAACATGTCTCAATCACGCTATGGAACAGCTAAGGAATGTTTAACTACAGGTATCAGGTAGACCAATAAAGCAGCCGATTGCCTCCAAGGCATCCAACCCAAATGACTTGAAAAAAGGCAATCTTCGCCAGGGGGAGTCGTGCACTTGTTTCATATAACTGACTTGTATTTTAAACCGGATCTGTTAAAAACAATGTGTTGATGCAAGTGTGAAACTAGGCCAGTTCGAACTCTACTGCAGCATTCCAAGATGTGCATGTGAATTTGAGTATGTTAGCTACATGGTTAAGGGCTGTGAAGGTGGTTTGAATTACAATGATCTAACCGCTGCTCTCTTCGCTGGGGGCCAGAGCGGGCCATACAAATAAGTGCCTATTCATGTGCTTTCACACACAAAGGTGTAAACCCTACCTGTGAAGGACAGCCGCATACATTATTCAAGTAGGCCCATAACCCAAGTTATTACCATGAAAACAGTTTTAGTATTTAGGTCATTCGACCATATCTTCTGTATGCTTTAGGATGACCAATTTGGTCACATTCGCATGCGTATGAACACAACCCAATTATTAATGCGATAAAGTATCCCTAATACACTTACAATGCAGTGGCCAAAATAATAATGTAATACTACGCCAGACAGATATTAGCTAGCAAATCTTCAACGAAACGCACCGTCCCATAAACTCCAGTTTATGGCATCGCCAGCACGGAAGGCCAGTGGGTGACGAAAAGGTTAACGCATCACCCCCGCCCTCGGGAGGAGGCTGAGATGAAACTTCACCCTGCTCTGCTCCAGTCTCGGCTTGGCTCGTCGTCACAGCATATAATTTCTCATTGCGCAGCGGCTGCCCGGCCAAGAAACACGGAACACACGGCCCTCCCTCCCACGCCTCTCTCGCCATGAAGTTAATTCACAGCGGTGCGCAGCAGCGGAGGACGCAGTTTTGATTTGTTTGACTCATCCCACGCCGCCACCGCAAGCTTTGTTTGTCGCTGCGCTGTGCGTCGAGTGTTTAAAAGCGAAGAGACAGGAATGCCATGGCCACTCAGAACAACCAGGATTACTACCGATCAGTCAGCAGCGAGTCCACAACCTACATGATGGTTCCAGCCAACAGCACCAGCAGCAACCGACGGGACGCTCCGTCAAAGTTATGGATAGCGATGGTGGTCATCGTGGTGGTGGTGCTTCAGATAGCCTCCACCACAGGACTGTTCGTCTACCTTAACATGTCGCTATCTCAGGTAGGTGTGGATAAGAAAATCACTTTTTTGCTGAGTTTTCCTGGGGGGAAAGTTTCGTGTTTTTTCTTGAAAGCCGAGACGGCGAGAATGCGATGGCATGCAGTTACTTGATCTAGACAAACCAACAGAGTCTAACTCCGTTTAGCTGTGTAAATAACGTGCACATTCCCTGTGAAATGTTTATTTTGGTTGTCAGTAGAAAGTCAGAGAAGTTTCTTACTTCTCGAAGAAGTCTATGGCATTGCTATTCAGTCTTTATTAACAGCTCATAAACACACTAGCTCTGAAGCGCAACAGGGTTTTACAATAGGCAACTTCTAAAAAACATGTCTGCTTTCCATACTTATCATTGCACTGCCTCGAATCTCAAGAAAACAGTTACGAATTGTATGTTGCTCCCTAGAAAAGGAGGCGGTGTCCGCCTGAAGTTAATCTCGTCCACAGAGCTGTCTCTTCAGCATAATGTCTCTCTTCTTTGGTGTCATGGTCAATTTGAGATGTTTCTAGGCCGTCTCAATGCAACCGCTTTTTCGTAGCCTATACCCTGCCTTCGAGGAAAGAATGGAGGCAACAGGTTCCTCGGTGATAATGAAAACCATAACCTTGCGTAAATTAAATGTTAAGCCTTTGCAGCAACCCTATACCCCGCTGTGTCCATGATGAGTGCGGGTCGTGACCGTGTCAAAAAAGGGGTTTGGGTCCCGTCACCTGTTGTTGTGAGCGTGAACGCCAGACGCATCATTCAATTTGACAGGGAATTTTCGGTCTTTCACAAGGAATCTTTTCCCAGTGACTTGAGATTCTCCTGTGATGAAAAGAAACGCAGTGGATGTTTCCACCATATATCATTTTTTGTTTTTGATATGAAACAGGCTGCAGGTCTGTCCTTGCCAGGTTTGCTTTGGTTACAACGCTGCATGCATCCATTATCAGGATTGGAGACATGCGCGCCGCGCAAAGGCTCCTGGAGATAGATGAGCAATTTTGGAATTTTATTGACAGTTAGTCTGCTTCCCTTTCAAGGCATTGAATTATAGGATGATATCTGCAGATGGATGTTTTGACATCTGCTGCGCAGGAGGTGCGTCAAAGACAATGAGAGTGCAAGCCTCTGAATAACTTTGTGCTGGTGAGGATGGAGTCTTCTTTGAAACTACAGGCTATGGCAAAGGCTGCATGTATTGGTTAGTAATATGATGTATTTATTTGTGTGGTTAGTAGCCTAAATGTATTTGTACAATGTAAAAAAATAGAGTTAATTGAAGATCTAGAGAGTCGGTTTATTCTAGTGTCTATTAGGTCACAGAGGCGGCTACTCTCTAAGTGTTGGATTAATTAAGTGTTAATTAACACTGTATTTGTTTTACTGTGTAGTTTCATGTGAATTGCACGTCAAAATTCAGCAACATTACCTGTGGACTGTAGCCTATTGGTAGTGGACGGCTGAAATGTTCTTTGGTCAAAAAGGAGGTCCCCAATAGAAGAGGTCTGGGTACTGCGCCGCCGTGGAAGACGTTTTGGCCAGTTGAAAATGTAACCAAAGTAGCCAGACATGCCCAGGCATTGCCCCGCGCGCCGAGCGTGTAGTACCCCCACACGTGTGCGTGTCTCCATCAGACAGACACGCGCTCAATTCCACGGAGAGCAGATGCGGTGTGCGGTGTCACGTCCCTGGATACCCATTCTGAGCGGGGAATAATAACGCAAGTTCGACGAAGAGAAGCGCACAATCAGCGTTTCTCTCTCTCTCTCTCTCTCTCTCTCCCGAAGAGCGACGCTATTGTTCGCCCTGGGTACTCCCCGGAGAGAATCAAAGTCAGTCAGCCAGGCAAGTCATTAGTTCGTGTCAACAAAGAACTCAATACAGGTTGGTCGGACAATGCGAGTCTTTTTTTTTTTTTTTTTTGATAAAATGAACTCTGTTGAACACGTGCCCGGCCCGGCCCGGCGCGCTGGTGCTCTGGTGCGCTTTCGACATTGCCTAGCTCTGTCCAGAACTGACCTATTTATGTCGATCATACAACAACACAAACGCAGGCTGTTTAAAATCCCAGCCCAAACCGGCAAGCATTCTGGTTCTCTTGATTGTGTGTGTGTGTGTGTGTGTGTGTGTGTGTGTGTGTGTGTGTGTGTGTGTGTGTGTGTGTGTGTGTGTGTGTGTGTGTGTGTGTGTGTGTGTGTGTGTGTGTGTGTGTGTGTGTGTGTGTTGGACAGGATAAGAATGCGTACTGTATGTGTGATTAAAAACGGGAAGAGAGCGCAAGCCTGAGAGGGAAAGACTGTCGGGACAAGTTGAAGAGTGAGATTAATGAAATGAATGAAAATAGATAGATAGATAGATAGATAGATAGATAGATAGATAGATAGATAGATAGATAGATAGATAGATAGATAGATAGATAGATAGATAGATAGATAGATAGATAGATTTCTTAGTCTCTAAAAAAGTGTGCAGATGTGGATGATGAGGAAGGAATGAGAGAGAAAAAGGGAAAAAAGAGAAATTAAGACGCTCCAGACTAGGTAAGCCATGCAGGGATTGGCACTATAAGCAGTTAAGAGGAGCAACATTTTGAGAAAGACGGGAGCTGTGGTCAGAGGCGCATCTTGTCACAAGGCAAGGCAGGCAGCCGCTTGGGGCCCCCAAGCCTGTAGATGGTGAGTAACGGCTAAGAGTAAACTGCAGTAGGCCTAGTGGTGATTTGTTGCAAAT
>NC_085877.1:38813518-38823518 GCF_034702125.1 Engraulis encrasicolus
AAACAGTTCAATGTACTTTTTCTCAAAAAGGAAAGTAGAGAGTATCCCAGTTTATTTGTTCAGTAAATTTGATCCAAAGAGACCGTTTGATGTGGTTTATTTAAAATGAGAGAGAGAGAGATTGAAAGCTGTTTCTGGCTCAAACAAGAGATGTCGATAGCACGTATGAAATAATTCAATGTTTTATGTAATTAGAGATGTTCTACGTGGTTTCTCACCACCAAAACCCTAGGTAACCCTGTGTAACCCTGCTTGTTTGAACAGAACAACAGAAAAGAGCAGGCTCATGTTTTTCTTTTCTTGTGTTTTCTTTTTGTCTTTCTGGATTGCGCTAAAAGATAGTGCATTAAAATGAATGTGTAGAATTAGCATTGAATAAGGTCTATCCTATCAGTGGTTTGTCACCAGGGATGGATCATGACTCCATGGGCCCCTGGGCCAGACAGCAAGAAAGGGCCCCCTCCAGATGTTAGAGATCCTATATTGTTGGGCAGTCAGGTGTTTCCCCCCTGAAAATATGTGAAAATAGAGTTGTTAAAAGTGTGATTTTACACAACAACATGAGAATGGAAATTTAGAGGATTGGGCCTCAGGGCCCTCTGGACTCTTGGGCCCCTGGGCCTGGCCCGGTAGGCCCTTGCAGTAATCCATCCCTGTTTGTCACTATTCAAGCCCTGTGTAGCTCTGAGAAGCACTTTTGTGGAAAGAACTACAGAGAGTAAACCAGTTAAGTAGAGCAAGAGTTCATCTTCTTTGTTTTCTTTTGCTTACTGACTTTCATAACAAATAAAAAATAAGAAATGCCAATATTATGTAGCTTACACCAAAATGCTCTGCATTTTATTTTTCAATAAGTAACTGTTCCATTCCCCAGATTCTCACCACCTAATCCCCCACATGTACCGCCATCTTGATATCTACGCACTCATTTAAGTATCCATAAAGATTACCCGTGAAGAAGAAACCTGTGCCCCCTCACCACCAAAGCCGCGTGTGTGTACCCCTGTAGCCCCTAAGCTGTTGTGTACCCCTTCCTGAGAAGCACACACACACACATACATAGACACACACAGACACACACACACATGCACCCACAGAAGCACACACGCACACACACACACACACACATACACACAAACACGCAGAAACGCATGCACACACACACACACACACACACACACACACACACACACACACACACACACACACACACACACACACACACACACACACACACACACACACACACACACGCTTGCCGTAGCAGAGAGGGTAGGACCTGGCGGGTAGACAAACACGTCAACTGCCCGCATTTGGTCCGTCGGGATTCCCGGCGGATCAGAACCCCGTGCTCGGCGTTCCGTTCTGAGCGGATTTCTTTCCAAACCCGGAGCGTCTAGTTTCAAACCCCTAGTTTACCCGGAGCGTCTAGTTCAGGTGTCACCAACGTGGTGCCGGCGGGCGCCCTTGTAGCCCTCCAGGAACTTCTGAGGTGCCCACCAAGAATGTCATTAAACAGTGACGACAGCCAGATTTAATCACAGTTAATGCTTTTCTGAATTTAAATACGAGATTATTTATTTTTTATAACCTATAAGCAAATAATCATTCAATAATAGTGTGATTTGAGANTGATGACAAGACATCAGTAGAGGATTTTGAACAGAAGTAGCCCTCGGGTAGCCCTCAGTAGCCCTCGGGTAGCCCTTGGTAGCCCTCAGACCCAGAAAGGTTGGGGACCCCTGGTCTAGTTTCAAACCCCTAGTTTACCCGGAGCGTCTAGTTTGACTTGGACACAAGAGGAGGTCGTCACCCCTGGCCACGGGCGCAAGCCAACAAGCCAGGGCACGAGACAATTCTGTATGCGTTAGAGAGAGAGAGAGAGAGAGAGAGAGAGAGAGAGAGAGAGAGAGAGAGAGAGAGAGAAGTTGTGTGTGTGTGTGTGTGTGTGTGTGTGTGTGTGTGTGTGTGTGTGTGTGTGTGTGTGTGTGTGTGTGTGTGTGTGTGTGTGTGTGTGTGTGTGTGTACGTGCTCTCTCCCACTGCGTGCATGGCTTTCCTGGCATCAAACTTTAGATTCCCATATCACTAAGCTATAAATATACACTGTGTAAGCCACCTTCAGAAAGCACCTGTTGATATTGCAGTTTTCTTGATTGTGCAATTTCTTAGCCTGATTATCATCGACGTTCAAATCTCTTCGAGACTTGGTCTGACCAAGAGCATAACAATTAACGTTTCCCAAACGACATGGTTGACCTGCCTCCCTTGGTTTGCTTATGGTTGTTTGCTCATAGACAAAGTGGAGGAGTTCCTGTATTTGCGGGAACTCAGACAGTACTTTGCATTGCTCTTGACCTGACTAGTTGCAACGCCGAAAGAGTTGCGTCACTAAGAGGGCACAGCCTGGCTAGCAATTTCTGGTACTTGACACACAACTCTGAAAACATCTCACCCGTTTACCAACTCCGCTGAACAACTACAAGCTCAATTCCTTCTTTACACTCAAATTTCAGTCCCTTTTTTCCCCCAAAACTCTGCACGCAATTATCTGGATGTAACTTTAAGTTGTTGAAATATGTATAACAAGAAATCACTTTTATTTGGTTAGCCAAAACATTTTACAGTATGTTCGCGCAACAAGTGTGTGTGTGTGTGCGTGTGTGTGTGCGTGTGTGTGTGCGTGTGTGTGTGTGTGTGTGTGTGTGTGTGTGTGTGTGTGTGTGTGTGTGTGTGTGTCCAACTGTCCAAGAGAATTCCAATTAAAGGCAGCCCGTTTTCTGGATCACTGGACATGTTTTTGAATTTAAACATTTAATTAATTTAATTTCATTCAGTGTTTGTATGTACCTTGCTGGGTGTTGTTCAAGATGCTGTGATGAGTCTGCTGGTGGTCCCATGAGAAAATACGACGTTAAGACTTCTATATTACCTACCTGTCAAAATCAATTTACCCAGGTGTGTGAACACCTTTCTTCAAGGTAGTAATTAAATATGACTACTTTAGAAACATTTAGTATAAAAAACAGTCAGGATTCATGACAGGATTCACTTTTGCAGTGGAAACACTGAGGGCTCTGCAAGACACATGCTAGATCAAATATCCTCTACCGGCTGTTATGGTACCTACCTGTCGAAATCAATTAGTCCAGGTGTGTGAACACCTTTCTACCTGATCATCATCTCTTCCTTTTAAGTAGAAACGAGGTCTGGCTAAAAAAAAAAAGTAATCATGACAGGATTCGCTTTTGCTGGGGAAACTGTGAGGCTTCTTTGGAAGACACATGCTAGATCAAATATCCTCTGTCTATCAGCTGTTATGGTACCTACCTGTCGAAATCAATTAGTCCAGGTGTGTGAACACCTTTTTACCTTATCATCTCTTCCTTTTAAGTAGAAACGAGGTCTGGCTGTTTTGGGGTTTTTTAATCTAAAAAAAAAGTCATCATGACAGGATTCGCTTTTTGCTGGGGAAACTTTGAGGCGTCTTTGGAAGACACATGCCAGATCGAATATCCGTCTTGGTTTATGGTCTGTGGCTGTAGGGCCCCGTGGGGCAACTGGGTGCAGGCGAGAGCATGTCCTAGTCAGTGTTGCCAGATTGGGTGTTTTCCCACCCCAAACTGGGCTTGCTCAGGATGCCTGTCTGTGGGTAGAAAGAAAACGGGTAAATAGGGCATTTTGGTGGGTTTTTCCTACAAATGAATGGCCATAGAAATGGATAGAATTCAACTGAAATCGGGCAGGATATCATGCTTCCAAGCGGGTTTTGAGCATTTTTGCTGACTGGAAATCATTAGTCTCATCTGGCAACCCTAGTCCTAGTTCAGGCAAAGGGTGTAGCTAAGAAATGACTCACAAGGCTGATGTGGAAACGGCTTCATCACTAACTGACACTTAAATAACACGTACATATAGAGAGAGACAGTACACTGTGAAACCCTGCTGGCCAGTTAAACTTTAAAAAGTAAGTTGCCCTGCAGCCATAAGTTTCTAAGTAAATGCAACTTGAAGCTGATACTTGTGACTAGTGTGTGTACTTCAATGTGATTCACTAGTCCAAATGGGATAAATGCAGAGAAAGAATTTCCCCTACCTAGGGGACCAAAAATTGGCTCCAATCCAAATTGGCTCCAATCGGCTTCATTGCATTGTGTCAATTGAGAAACCAAAGTCTCAAGTTGAGTTAACTTACAAACCTAAGGCAGCAGGGCAACTCAATATTTTAAGTATAACTGTGCTGCAATGTTTTACAGTGATAATGTAGACAAGAAAGACAGTTAGGCTGGTAGACAGAGGAAGGCAAATGTGCACATAACAGTAAGACAGGGATAGCGGCGCACATCCTTGGTTCAAAAAGTTTTGTTTTTTTTAAAACTTGCTATGTTGATGTGCAAAGGACTTCATCACCTGCCAGACTGGATGACACTTACATTAGTAGGTAGAGAGATAGTAAGACATCAAGACAGACAGCCTGTATGATTGGAAAGAAGAGGCATCTGATGATTTAGGTCAAAGCGTTGTGCTGTTTTTCATCAAATCATAGCAAGGGGCCTTGTACGGCGTGCAGATATTTCTTCCCTTTTTTTTTTTTTTACAAGACTGGCAGACAGAGACAGGCAGAGACAGGTGAGATACTGAGGCAGTGAGACAGGGAGCCAGTTGCACAGGAATATAGAGAAACAGACAGACAGACAGACAGACAGACAGAGAGACAGACAGACAGACAGACAGACAGACAGACAGACAGAGAGAGGGACAGTTTAGTTGGTTTATTTAGTCGGGGACCATGTACAAAGAAGGCTACATTGAAAAGTAAAGACATGACCTGCACCAGACTATAGCTTAGAAGAAGAGAGATAGGAATAAAGATAGATAGGATGTCAGTGAAACAGACAGTTAGAGAGAGACAGAGCGTAAGGGAGTAGCCTCCATATACCTTGGCTTTTATTTGTTTCATCCATTGATTCATCGTTCTGGCATTGTAAATGACTATATATACCGTATTTCCCATCCCAATGCGTCACTCACATTATAAGTTGGATATTGAAGAAGGAAAGACTGCGACATACTGTAGGACGCCAGTTAGTCAGAGGACGACAGTACGAGGCTGGCAGACAGACAGGAAATGTCCGACAGGACAGACTGACAGACAGACAGACAGACAGACAGATGGACGGACAATAAGTCACAGGCTTCTTTATCTACCCCGCCTTGCAGTGTGGTCTTGGCTGAAAATGCCTGGCTTGATGTTTTCTGGCCCAGTCCAGCCCTGCAGAGCTCCATAGCAATACTGTAGGAGTAACCTCCATAAGCCTTGGCTTTTATTGTTTCATCGATTGATTCATCATTCTGGCCTTGTAAATGACTATATACTGCATTTGTTATCCCAATGTGTCATTCACATAAGTTGGATATTGAAGAAGGAAAGACGACGATGTAGGAAGCCAGTTAGTCAGAGGACGACAGTACGAGGCTGGCAGACAGACAGGAAATATCATCGGACAGACAGACAGACAGACAGACAGACAGACAGACAGATGGACGGACAATAAGTCACAGGCTTCTTTATCTAGCCCAATGCCTTGCATTGTGGTCTTGGCTGAAAATGCCTGGCTTGATGTTTTTTGGCCCAGTCCAGCCATGCAGAGCGTGAGGTACTGTAGGAGTAGCCTCCATGCAGTTCATATTGGCTTTCATTCATTTCATCCATTGATTCATCGGTCTGGCATTGTAAATGACTATATATACCAGAGGTGTGACCAAGTCACTAATGTGCAAGTCACAAGTAAGTCTCGAGTCTTTCCACTCAAGTCCGAGTCAAGTCACAAGTCAAGACACATCTGACCAAGTCAAGTCCAAGTCCAAGTCGTACCCCAGTCAAGTCAAGTCCAAGTCCAAGTCTCATTTTTTTTCAAGTCCTTAACAAGTCACAAAGGGATTTTCTATTTGCAATCACAATTTCGATCATAAATTCATTAGTATAATAATGAGACCTGAGAAAAAGATGACAATTACTAAAACAGTTGCTGAGAAATCAGTCTAAACCAAACTACTGCTTGTGCTGTGTATGTAAAATGACATTTAATTTCATATTTTTTTTCACATAAAAATACATTTCATGTGAATTTGTACTTAAACAAAGGAGCAACCATATGCCAAATATTTACTGTCCAGTGGGCAAATAGTCCTGTTTGCAAGAATGTGTGCGTATGTGTGTGTGTGTCCGTTCCATCATCTGATGGCATAAACCTATTCCACTACTCCACCCTGGTCTTGGTGGTGGGCCGGTCATATCTAGTCAAGGTTGTAAGTTAGACTCTAGCATAATGACGCTAAGGACAGGACTATGGTTAACTTTTTCACTAGGAGCACAGGCAGGGCCGCTGACAGCTTTGGCTGGAAGGTTTTGTCAAGACATTAGGGGGGCATATTACACTTCCGACCTGAAAACGCGGATTCACACTTTCAGCATACTATGTTTGAATTTACCCACAAAGGCCAAGGGTGAAAGTAGTAGCCTATTCATGTCTTACAGGTGCTACCCACCCTCCCCCCCTCTCTTTACTGTAGTGTAACACTCGACTAACTGTGAACCCACCAATGAGCACATGCATGGTGCAGCACTAGGCTATAGTCTGCTGTAGGCTACGTGCCAACAGTATTTAGCCTAGTAGACACTTGTCCATATGGGCTAAGAAATGAGGACAAAGTAGGCCTAGTTAGTTGGATTAAATTCCTGGTAAAGTAATGATGAATTTCCTGAATTTCCCCCTGGGGATCAATAAAGTTACTCTACTACTCTACTCTACTATTGTTGAAGCTGATATCGGCATTGTCGCTTTCCCCCTCACATTCTCGCCGCAATGGCCCATGACCAACCATTTTTACTGCGTCACAGTCCAAGTTAACTAGAACTTCGTTTGCAGTCATTAATCCACGTCTTGTTAAGTATATTAGGCTACTAGACTATTCGCCAGCACGCTGTCAATTAAACATGGCGTTAGCGCTGCAGAATGCCTGTTATGGCAACGAGGCAACCTTGTTCTGCGCTTCTACAGTGTAGGAAGAAGGAAGGTGTGTAGTTCTAATGCCCTATCCAACATTTCGCTCTCATTTTTCCCGAACGAATATGCGCCTCGCGCCATGCTCACGTCTCCCTGTTCTCCCCAATCGCCCTCTCCTCCCCCACAAAGGCACTTGTATGCTGTTCATGCCTCTTCAAAAAGATTACGTTCACCGTCCAGGTCATAGATTGTGGCCAAACAAAGTTCTGTTTCTATGTTTCCTAAATTGTGTTAATTTGGATAACAGGGTTACATCCCAGTTCTCCAGTGCTGGCGTCGTGTAGCTCTAACGTGTAATTTCCAAGCAGCGGTAATTGCGACTCCAAACTCCCCCAAAATACCAAACAAAGCATGTAGTTCGAACTGTGAGAAACATAAGATAAAGCGGTGTCGACACCACGAGATACAAGGTTCGCGCGCGAGAGGGAACATGCTTTTTATCCACGGGAGCCGACCCATACCCATGTCTTGCGCTGCTCAGCAGTAGCTTGCAACCTCTACCTCGCATTACATAAACTTCACGAGAGGCTGCATTAAAGATTGCGTTTGAACTGATGTGGCTGACATGATAGTGTGTCAAGGCTGAGTTTTAAAACTTTCAAGGAACAGGTATGGCATTATCTTACCATTTGACACATGGGACACTGCTACTCTGCTTTCAGCTGGCTGAGGCGGTATTCCAGGAATCAAAAATAGCCCTGATGTCCTTAGAAATGTTTCGATTCAAGTCATCGGACAACAAGCAGTGAGTTTCGGGGCGCATAGCTTGTTTATAGCCCTCAAGCGCAAGCTTCGCGGGAAGCAGTGTTGCTTACGCTTAGTTTCTTCAAAGTTTTTCCAATAGCCATGAAGTATTCCTCATCTCGCGCCTTGACCAATTATTTGACAATTTTGGTCGTTTGTCTCTTTGCAAGACTGTCATGAATAGGCTATAGGCTAAATTATTTCTCTTTGGAACCATTCACCCAGCATCTAAAGTAGGCAACCGGTGGAGCTCTTTTGATGGATGCAAGACCAAGTGTCCTCTGCTCGCCTATTTTCGATTGCATGCTGGAAGACTAAGACATGTATAAACGTGTCTTTTTGTATTGATTCTAATACTCAACCGATGGTGGCTGGTCAATGCAAAGAATGTTACCGAGAGGTTACTCTTTCTAGACTGAGAAGCGCGAGCTTAACATGCATTTTCAGCGCGTGGAGTTGTGGTCGTGAAATAGCCCTGGGATATCAAGCCATAGCGTACGGACACATCCTGGGTTGGGGGAAACTTAAAAGCAGGCCATATTCGTAACGTTTACCTCGCCACATATCCATCATAACGTGCTTTTGTCCGCGATGGTGGAAATTATTCACAAGGCTGCACTTTGAAGTGACTGACTCGCAAGTATAATGTGTGGGAGCGGAACATACTGTAACAGCCTTCGGGGGCTGAAGGCAAGCGCATTCATAAAGGAAAGGGAAAGCAAAATGGATAGGTGTACTCTTTTATAAAACAACAATAGATTAAGTCCTGTGGTTCGGTTATGTCAGCAGTGTGTGTGTTTTTTAGGCTATTTCAACTGCTTAAATAGCCTAGTTCAACAATCAATGTCCATCACCATTTAGCTAACCATTTAGACAGCTTGGTTCTCACTGAATTTCTGTCGTAAGCGAGGGGCGAGAGAGCGAGAGCTTCACGTGTGTAGCCTACAGACGCGTGTTGCACATCAGAGCGCCCCACCACACACACTTCCTACAACATTGATAGAAAATATTTGTTGATCACAGTGCAAACTTCCATAGCCTACCCTATTAAGAATGCAAAATGAGTTGGGCTGAGAGGGAGATAAATTAACTTCCGCGATGGTTTAAAATGTAGGCGATGTTTGTTCTGGAGACTCGCAAATGGTTGCCGCTGGTCACCGCGTCCAGACCAGCCGCGTCCGGCCGCATCTTGCCGCCAATGGCACCGCTTAGGACAATGACGTGATTCAAACAAAGAATGTGGGCGGGCTGTTGCATTCTGAAAACAAGGGTTGGACTTCGACTTTTTTTTTTAGACCCAACATGGCGAGTCACGCCAAGTCATTGAAAGTTACAACTGTCAAGTCCAAGTCGAGTCCCGAGTCAAAGGCGTGCAAGTCGAGTCGAGTCGCAAGTCTTTTCTGATCTTGAAATTTCAAGTCGCAAGTCTTCACACCGCTGACTCGAGTCAGACTCGAGTCCAAGTCACTGGACTCGAGTCCACATGTCTGATATATACCGTATTTCCCATCCCAATGCGTCACTCACATTGTAAGTTGGATATTGAAGAAGGAAACACAGACGGCGAGGTAGGAAGCCAGTTAGTCAGAGGACGACAGTACGAGGCTGGCAGACAGACAGGAAATGTCGGGTGGCTGGACAGGCAGACAGACAGGCGGACGGACGGACAGTAAGTTAGATATGCTCCACAAGGACCCCCTACTAGGAGCCCCCAAAGCTGGACTCCAGCTGTGTGTGTACGTACCCCCCCACACACACACACACACACACACACACACACACACACACACACACACACACACACACACACACACACTGCTGGAGCCTATAGGGATAACCCCAAAAGTTGACTGACTCACCCCACCCACTCCATCCCACGCACACACACACACACACACACACACACACACACACACACACACACACACACACACACACACACACACACACACACACACACACACACACACACACTGTCGGACCCTACAGGAATAACCCGAAAAAGTTAACTCCCCCCACCCACTCCATCCCACACACACACACACACACACACACACACGCACACGCACACACACACACACACACACTGTCGGACCCTACAGGAATAACCCGAAAAAGTTAACTCCCCCCACCCACTCCATCCCACGCGCACGCACACACACACACACACACACACACACACACACACAC
>NC_085877.1:38831018-38833518 GCF_034702125.1 Engraulis encrasicolus
GGAATTAAAATAAAATGGAGAAAAAGGTTTTGTGGTTTGTCGCTGATTGTTTTGTGTTGCTGATTGATTATGTGTTTATTGTCTAAAACACCTCATCTCAAAAGAGGTGCGGATATTGTATGTGGTTATGCACTGTGTGTGTGTGTGTGTGTGTGTGTGTGTGTGTGTGTGTGTGTGTGTGTGTGTGTGTGCGCGTGTGGTGCTGTATGTGGATATGCACTGACAGGCTCTTGTTCATATTAGACCAAAACTCGTCTCAAAACAGTATAAGATATTGGCTGATGGGTTTGTGTTCTTAGACTAAAACTCGTCTCAGAAGAGTCGCAGATACTATGTGGTGATGGACTGATGGGGTTGTGTTCTTATTAGACCAAAACTTGTCTCAAAAGAAGAGAAGAAATGGGGTTTGGTTATTGAAAGATGGGTTTGTGTTTTTAGACCAAAACTTTTCTCAGAAGAGTCGCAAATACTATATGTGGTTTCAGACTGATGGGTTTGTGTTAAGATAAGAGGTTTAGATATGTGGCTGTTTAGTGATTGATCTTGTGTTTTATAGACCAAAACATCTCCTCTCAAAAGACACACAGATATTGTGTGTGGTTACTGACTGATGGGTTTGTGTTGTCAGACCAAACTTCATCTTAAAAGACGCAATGATATGTGATGACACTGTAAAACATTGCAAGGCGGCTACACTTTTAAAAGTAAGCTGGCCTGCTGCCTTAAAGTGATACTGTCCCATTTTTGGAAATAAGCTTATTTTACACCTCCAGTTGGGTTAAATAATAGGGTACTTCCAACCGCTTTCTAGTTATGGCAGTGCACATTTTACCTCCAAGCTAGCAATTAACATTGAGTCCTATGAGACCAGTTAGCCGCCAGCTGGTCTCATAGGACTCAATGTTAACTGCTAGCATGGAGGTAAAATTTGCACTGCCATAGCCAGAGAACGGTCGAAAGTATAGGAGAACGGTAAAACCACAAAAAAAAATCACTTTAAGTTTGTAAGTTAGCCCAACTTGATACTTTGATTTCTGAGTTGATACAAATATAAGCCTCAAGTTGAGTTAATTTACAAACTTACTGTAAGGCAGCAGGGCACTTACTTCTTAAGTGTAATTGGCTTGCAATATTGTACAGTGTATAGATTGATTGGGGCACAGCCGTGGCCTAATGGTTAGGGAGGTAGTCTTAAGGTAAGAGGGTTGCAGGTTCGAATCCCACCCTTACCTCTCCCTACATCCAGGGCTGAAGCAAGCCATCAGCCAACATGAACAAGTCACCTAAGCCAGTGTTTCCCAACCAGGGGTACGCGAGCACACTGAAGGGGGTACTTGGAAAAATGTAATTTTAACAAATGCATGGAGCATAGTCACACTGGAATAGAAAAAGCGATGTAAAACACAAGTTAGGGGGTACTCGTGGCACAACAAAAAGGCCCGGGGGGTACATGAGACAAAAAAGGTTGGGAAACACTGACCTAAGCCACCATTGCTCCAGAGACTATAACAATACCCTGAAATCTAATACAAGTTGCTTCGGATAAATGCATCAGCTACCTAAGTGTAATGTAATGTAATAATGTAGCCTAATGATTGATATTGTGTTCAAAGACCAAAACAATTCATAATATCAAACACAGCCAGTTCCTCCCGGTTCCCGATGTCATGTTATGGCCTGATATTCGCCATTTCACTCGTGGAACACTGCGGTACTAGACATTGGAAAGACTACCACAGTACCACACCACTACGACATTAAATAGAGTGTATTACGACAAGAGTGCACAATGACTTTTTCATTCCAATTCTGCTAATATCAAACAGGGGCGGACCTAGTCATTATGGGGCCCTAGGCGAAATATAAACATGGGCCCCTCAAAAGTCATTATATAGACATAGGCCTAAAATTCTGTGTTTTGGTGTTATTTTAGTGTTTCGTCTCATTTATATATTTGATTACTTTACATAGCCCAAGTGACAAATTAAGATCACACTATTTTTTGTGTGTTTACCGTGACTGGTGTGAAGGTTTTGGGGCCCCTACAGATGTAGATATGATTGGAGCCCAAGGCAATTGCCTAGGTTTGCCTGATGGAAAGTCTGCCATTGACAGCAAATGTATAACAGGGGTCTCGTCTGGAGTGTTTAAAGCCATGTGCTAGTATTCTTCAGAATTGCTGTGTGTGTGTGTGTGTGTGTGTGTGTGTGTGTGTGTGTGTGTGTGTGTGTGTGTGTGTGTGTGTGTGTGTGTGTGTGTGTGTGTGTGTGTGTGTGTGTGTGTGTGTGTGTGTGTGTGTGTGTGTGTAAAGAGGCGAGACTTCCAGTGTGCCACTGGACCATAACTTGTCACGGCTGGCGATCTCACGTACAGCACGGCTCCAGCTCCAGCACCACTTCTCAGAAAACACCTCCAGTCTGTCACCGTGCCATACCATGCCTACGCGCACACACACACACACGCACGCACGCACGCACGCACGCACGCACGCACGCACACA
>NC_085877.1:38848518-38851018 GCF_034702125.1 Engraulis encrasicolus
GTCATGTCCTTAAACTGCATTTTGTAGAGCGCGTCCGCGCGAACACACACACACACACACACACACACACACACACACACACACACACACACACACACACACACACACACACACACACACACACACACACACACACACACACACCCCATCCTCCTTCCTGCCCCTGCGCTTGGCCTGAATCCCTGCCCGGGCAGAGGAAGAGGAAGAGGAAGAGGAAGAGGAAGGGTGAGGAGGAAGGATGATGATGGTGATGATGATGATGAAAAGTATGAAGGTGTGTGTTTGGCATCATAGACAGGCAGGTTAGCTATGTAGGTGGGCCATTGTTTCTTTGGTCGGGCGGGCAGACTGTCTGTCTGTCTGTCTGTCTGTCTGTCTGTCTGTCTGTCTGTCTGTCTGTCTCCATCCGCCTGTCTACCTGGGCTTCTAATCATTACATCCGTCCTCGATCCACCCGGAATGCCTGACATTGCTCTCGATTGCTCAAAGTTGGGCGTCCACAAAAGCAGTAACTCCAGCAATTGTAGCAGACGGCATGAGAGACTGGGCTGCACACTCTATGTAGGCAAAAACATATATGTGACCCACCACCACAAAACCAGGCATAAGTCTCTGGCTATCAAAAATGAGTTATCTATGTGGATTGATAGAGCAGACCCCAAGGTTTATTATGGTGAAAAAATTATGTTTCTATCATAAGTAGAACCAAAGTTACGGAAATTTTACTTTTGGAGTTTGGACATATTTCGCGAAACGCCTTTTCGAGAAATCGGCCGTCAAAGTTTTGGACTATTTTATAGGTATAAAGTCCTTAGCAACGCATATTAATTATCATCCGATTGACATGAAATTTTCACAGATGATTAATGACACTATGACGGACATGTCACAGAAGTTTTGTTTAAATCAAAGAACTGACTTTTCCATCCAAATGGAATTTCGGGGAAATCATCCACCTGAAATATGATCATCTTATATCACCAATTCATGCTCTCATACTGTATCTGTCTTCATGTTATGCCTTAAAGAAAGTGAAAGCCCAACTGGGAAACTCCTACTACCTTTGTCATTGTGACACAGCACTCCACAGCACACAAGTGCACACTGCGCACAATGAATTTGCATTTATGCCCCAAAAGGGGGCAGCCCCCAATGGCGCCTCAAAGGGAGCAGTGCGGCACGACGGAACCATACTCAGAGTACCTTAGTCTTGGAGGATTATGGGGAGAGCACTGCTTAATTACTCCCACACCAACCTGGCGGGTCACGAGTCGAACCGGCAACCTTTGGGATACAGTCTGATGCCCTAACCGCTTACCCATGACTGCCCTACCGCTTACCAATGGCAACCCTAAAAGAACTAAAAAAGACAATTTAACTTGCATATTCAAATTCAAATGTGCTTTATTGGCATGCTTGGAAGTATCAATGCTGCCAAAGCTTAAAAAAACACAACATACAGTGCATCAAGGACATGAACATTTAGGTCAATATAGCATTAAATTAAATGCATTTAGCATAAACACATACACACATGCACACGCATGCACGCGCGCGCGCGCGCACACACACACACACACACACACACACACACACACACACACACACACACACACACACACACACACACACACACACACACACACACATTACTCACATATTCTCTTGTGTACTTGCCACATATTTACAGATTTAAAAGTTCATCTCCACGCCCACAACCTGTCTATGGGCACTCTCAGAGTCAGTGTAAGATTCAGATATGCGTCGCTTTCTTCAAGTCTCCACTCTTGTTGGTGCTTGATGGTCCAATAGTTCTTCTCTATGAAAAATAACAAAAATAATGAATTGACAGAAAAGAAGTTATACCCTAAGACAGCTACATTTTTTTCTCTTTTCCAGCTCAACTGAAATTAATTATTTAAATATAAATCGATATAGCTCATTATATGGAGTAGAATTTTAACAATCGCCGCCCATTGTAAATCAAGATATTAACCTTAAAAGCATTGAAATATGACAGCTGCAGCATAAACATGAAATTCATTAAAAGAATGGCTACCAGCCAACTATGACACCCATATTACAAATAGGTTAGATGACCACAATATTTAAAAGAGAATGTTAATTACCTGTCCCAAGAAGAACATCTTTGTAGCTTTGGTTGACCTTGGTGGCAGTGTGAACTGAAGGCAGGGGCTGTAGATCATCACGTTTAAATCCAGGGACATGTCCAGTGAGCACTAGGGCATTTTGTGAACCTTGTTGTTGGATGAATGTCACCTCTCCTTTGATGTTGTCCAGCTGAAGGGATCTCTTTCTCCCTCCTGTCCTGTCCCATTGGAGTACCATTTCAGTAAGCCTGTTAGTCTTTCCTTGCTGATGCTGGAATAAAATAATAGGAATAGTATGTAAAAAATACCATTCCAGTTAACTACAGGTAGAATAGTTGCATATACTCTCAGTATTATTTTAAGTTTAGCCCATTTCAAAACGAGGAGTA
>NC_085877.1:38871018-38872686 GCF_034702125.1 Engraulis encrasicolus
AGGCAGAAGGCACATGCCCCCTTACCACAATGCTATCTTCAAAAAAAACCACACGCTAAGGCAGTGACTCGCAAACGTTTTCTGTCAAAACCGTCTTTTGGACCTAAGAATATCTTTGCAACCCCTGAGCATATTATAAGCATCAAACATGACTTTGTCCCTTAGTAAAATGACTATTGCTGAAATATTGCTAAATATTGCTATACACATTACCATTGAGATATGCTTCATCGCCCTGTTTTTGAAAACGTTACACGTTAAGCCACAGATACTATACTGTGCAAGCAATGCTGTATTGAAGACCCAAAATGCACCATTGAATTATGCAGCATTTTGCTCTGTTTTTTTAAAGAAACCCACAAGCTAAGGCACCATTTACAGTGCACAGTGAAGCTCTATTTGAAACCAAAAACACGCCATTGCCAAGGCACCATTAAATAACGCAGCAATGCTGGGTTTAAAATCCCAACTCGCCAAGCAAAGGCTGTATTGCATTACACAGTGATGTTGCGTTCAAAAAGCCAAAACTTGCCAAGGCACAAAACAGCAACTCAAAGCGGTATGATACTGCACAGCAATGCTGCGTTTCAGGACCTAATCGTGCCAAGACTCCACTGAATTACGCTGCAGTGAATACTGAGTTGAATTAGTCCAAATGCAGCCATGTCACTGTTATAGTATCACACACACACACACACACACACACACACACACACACACACACACACACACACACACACACACACACACACACACACACACACACACACACACACACACACACAAACGCCTGTTATATCACAACTGAGGAGTCAGACTCAGTTAGTTTTGCAGACTGCACACAGACACAATTCTGCACTCTTGCAGAACTCTCAGTTCTGCATACTGCACACTGTTGCAAAAATATATTCAACTTCATAGAACTCTTTATTTTCTGTCAATTACCCCAAATGCAGCCTTGTCACTGTTATATCACAACTGAGGGAGTCAGACTCAGAGCCAGAGAGTTCGTTCTGCAGACTGCACACAGACGAAATTCTGCACTCTGACAAGAGTTCTGCCCACTGTTGCAAAAAAAATATTTCACTTCATAGAGCGCTTCATTTTACGGCAATGCTCCATTCAAGACTATAATAGTGAAGCATTAAAATAAAGTGTCACCTGGCCCTACTGAGGCCTAACGGTAGGGCACTCGTCTGCCATGCGGCCGACCCGGGTTCGATTCCTGGCCCGGGTCCTTTGCCAGACCTTCCCCGTCTCTCTCCCCCAACTCGCCTCCTGTCACCATCTTCAGTGTGCTATCATAAATAAAGTCAAAAAGACCAAAAAAAAATAAAAATAAAATGTTGCACAACATTGCACTCAAAAGCATGAACTCAATTTTGACAAAATATGTAGCATTTTGAATTTGTGCGGCAGTATGCTGTACGGCAATGATGTGTTGAAAACATAAATGTGCCAAATTCAACAACTCATTGCACAGGAGAGCACTGAGACACACAAAGCATTGCACAGTTTAGTGTATGCTGCATCGAAAGCTCTGCGGACTGTTGAGCCATTTTTTTTTCTTTCTTTTTTTTTTATCCATTTTTTTCATTTATTATTTCATTGAGACTAAGAGTCTCTTCTGCCAGGGAGTCCTGTTCAAAATGGCAGCCTACATACAGT
>NC_085877.1:38882786-38887786 GCF_034702125.1 Engraulis encrasicolus
ACCCACCCCCACACCTAAAATTGCTTTCTCCTCCTACCAGGGATGGATTAATGCACAGGCCTACCGGGCCCAGGCCCAGGGGCCCAAGAGGCAAGGGGGCCCCCCTGAAGCCCAAATCTCCATATTTCCATTCTCGTAATGTGTTTTCTTGGGCGACAAACCACCGAACCTCCAATATTTGTCTATGTAACAAAATTCAAAAAGACACCGCACACTGCTTACTGTTCTTTTTCTTACTTTATTTTTTCGGAGCGAACAATGCGTATCGCCCAGTGCGTCATCAGGTTTGCTCTTCTATGTATGTATGGTCTATGTAACATCTGGCCTGAAACCCTGAATTTGTTGTAATCTAACCATGATGAGGTGGGGGGGCTTTCTTCTGTTTAGCCCAGGGGCCCACGATGGCATCATCCGTCCCTATACCTATTGCTCATATCCCTCTCTACTGTCACTCTTCCCTGGCAGCATAAACTCATTCATCTCTCTCTCTCTCTCTCTCTCTCTCTCTCTCTCTCTCTCTCTATCTCTCTCTCTCTCCTCCCTCTTTATCTTGCCATATCTTCCCCCTCTCCTCTTTCTTTTCCTCTATATCATTATCATTCCATTCTTGTGGTATTCCCCCAGCTCATGCGCCATCATTCATTTTAAGAACTTTCATCTCAAAAAAATGTTTGCGCTGCTATCATCTCATCTCTCATCTCACCCCTTCTCTCTCTCTCTCTCTCTACATTTCCCCCCTCTCTCTTCCTTTTTTGTCTTTACTCTTATCTTATTTTGCTCTCCTACCTCTCTCTCTCTCTCTCTCTCTCTCTCTCTCTCTCTCTCTCTCTCTCTCTCTCTCTCTCTCTCTCTCTCTAATCCTCCTTTGTTCCTTTTTTCTTTTCTTTTTTCTGACTAGGGCTCCCCTCTCATATCCCCTGTCAACAGTATGCCGTATAGTGAGAGTGAGCTGTGAGTAAGAGAGAGAGAGAGAGAGAGAGAGAGAGAGAGAGAGAGAGAGAGAGCAAAATAAGATAAGAGTAAAGTGTGCAAAAGTATATTATTATTCTCTTAGGCTTACACACACACACACACACACACACACACACACACACACACACACACACACACACACACACACACACACACACACACACACACACACACACACACACACTCACACACACGCACATGTGCTTTAGCTTGAAGGTGATGATATGTTCTTGCAATACTACACGGCTAATGGAAATCCACTATCGGATGGCTTACAGTTCCACAGTACACTACATACTGTACCACCATCCACACCGCAGATGTGTTTATTAGCTCTTATGAGTCCGCACAGGAACTTTCCAGAGTTTGGTGCAGGGGATTTGATTGCAGGAAACATATCAATTGAGTAAAGGAAGTGATTGTATCTCAGCATACTGTAGTGTCATAGTATTATTATTTCTGTTGCTGTTCCACTTAAAATGAGTTATTGTGCAAAAATGATCCTAGTGGAAATCCTACACCGTTTATAAAATGTGCAACCCATTCACCACCATTCCCTAATCTATATCCCTTTATCCGACAATTTTGATAATCCGATAATACATTATGTTCACCAATAACCCTCTCCTCCCCCCCTCCACCAGGTATGCTGCCCACCCCGCAGCCTGACCTGCACCAGTCCTGCTTACACTATTATTACCCTATATTATGTTTACCAATAAACCTCTTCTCTCCCTCTCCTCTCCTCTCCTCTTCTCTCCCCACTCCTCCTCTCCCCAACTCCTCCTCTCTCCCCTCCTCTCCTCTTCTCTCCGCTCCTCTCCTCTTCTCTCCCCTCCTCTCCTCTTCTGTCCCCACTCCTCCTCTCCCCCTCCTCCTCCAGCTATGCTGTCCACCCCTCAGCCTGACCTGCACTACACTATATTGTGTTCACCAATAAACCTCTTCTCTCCCTCTCTTCTCTCGCCTCCTCTCCTCTTCTCTCCCCACTCCTCCTCTCCCCAACTCCTCTTCTCTCCCCTTCTCTCCTCTTCTCTCTGCTCTTCTCCTCCTCTCCTCTTCTCTCCCCACTCCTCCTCTCCCTACTCCTCCTCTCCCCCCCTCCTCCAGGTATGCTGCCCACCCCCCAGCCTGACCTGCACCAGTCGTGCTTACACTGTATTGTGTTCACCAATAACCTTCTCCTCTCCCCTCCTCTCCTCTTCTCTCCCCAACTTCTCCTCCCCCCTCCTCCAGCTATGCTGCCCAGCCCTCAGCCTGACCTGCACTACACTATACTGTGTTCACCAATAACCTTCTTCTCTCCCTCTTCTCCCATCCTCTCCCCCCCCCCTCCTCCAGGTATGCTCCCCACCCCCAGCCATATTTTCATCAGTCCTGCTTACATTGTATAGTGTTCACCAGTAACCCTCTTCTCTCCCCTCCTCTCCTCTTCTCTCCCCCCCTCCCTCTCCTCCAGGTATGCTGCCCACCCCGCAGCCTGACCTGCACCAGCCGTGCTTGTACTATATTGTATTCACCAATAACAATCTATATTGTGTTCACCAATAAACCTCTTCTCTCCCTCTCTTCTCCTCTCCTCTTCTCTCCCCTCCTCCTCCCCTCTCCTCCAGGTATGCTGCCCACCCCCCAGCCTGACCTGCACCAGTCGTGTCGCCACCCGGTGCGTACCTGGGGCAACGGCAGCTTCGGAGCCCACCTGCGCAACATGACGCTGGCCAGCGGGCGGCTGCGAGTGCCCCAGGACGGACGCTACTACCTGTATGCCCAGGTGAGTCAGTCAGACAGGGAGCCAGTCATGTGATTTATTGTTCCTGCCTCCCCTGTGGGGCAATTGGAGAGCTCTGTTCTAAACTGCAATCATACTACTCACACTCAGGGGTGGAAAAGTAACTAAATACTTTTACTCAATATTGTACTTGAGTAGCTTTTATGAATACTTTGTACTTTTTAAGTATTTTTTTAAATTAATACTTTTACTTGTACTTGAGTACATTTTGACCCAAGTACTTTACTCAATTACACTGGAACCTGGCCTGAGTACTGAGTAAAAAAAAATGACTGAGAGACAAAATGCTATGCACAATAATGCCACAATCCGCCAGAAATGAAAGATTGTGCAGGATGGCACACAGCATTTGTTTACTATCTTGTATCAATGTATTGGATGATGGCTGGTGCCAAGCAAGAGATAGAGGTTATGGAGGACGATATTCAAGAAAAATAAACATGACATTCTCAAGAGGAAAGCTAATTAAAAGTAACTAAGTACTTTTACTCAAATTACATTTTAAGTGAAGTACTTTTTAACTTTTACTTGAGTGGATTTTTAGATAGGTACTTTTACTTGTACTTGAGTAGAATTTAGGCAAAGTAAAGATACTTTTACTTGAGTACACATTTTCTGTACTCTTTCCACCTCTGCTCACACTACACTTAAAGATGCACTGTGTAATATATTTAGTAGTTCGTTTCCAGAATTCATGTTGCTACCGTTCACAAATGTTACCGTTTTAACAAATACTTACCACCACCATCAAATTCTATATATTCATTTATTATACACTTGGAGAATTGCATTTTTCATATATGAAAAGGTGGATCTTCTCTACGTCCACCATTTATACATCCGATACCCCTTTATGTCTTATTTCCAGGGCTTGACACTGGCACCTGCCAACCGGCCAAATGCTGGTAAAACTTGGCTGTGGCTGGTAACAATTTCAGTGTCACTAGCCAATTTGGCAGGTAGCTCATTCTATGATATGACATATCATAATAGTGTATATTCTGCACTTTGCCCCTTGTGTATCAATTGTTTGTATTTAAGTTCAAGAAAAAGCTCAGTTACTCAGTTTCTATTTGTTTGTTTTATTTCCATGTTGAAACCCATGCACTCATCTTCTTGCTTTAAGCACCTCATCTTCTGAGGTTAGATGTACAGCATCATGATTAAAAAAAATGTGGCTAGTAGAATAGCTGGATGGCTATTGACTCAGGAAAACCACTAGCCACAGTGGCCAGCAAGCGAAACAGTTAATGTCAAGCCCTGCTTATTTCATATTTTATAAGCTACCTGTGTTGCAAGGAAACTCACACTACATTTAACAAGCTTGTGTAACGGAGGCCAAGTAGCAGAGTGTGGTGTGGAACGTTAGTAAACCTCCCTCCCGAAGCTGGGCTATCAGACCAGGGGTCCGTTTCTCGAAAGCGTCTTTGCTATCGTCGTTAGAAAAGTCCTTCGTAAGAGCGACTCAACTCTCTCTCGACAGCGACGCTCACCACTAAATCCAAGGGAATGGTAAGACGATCTTAAGACGGTTAGCAACGACAAGAATCGAGAAACGGACCCCAGCCCTTTAGCTCTGTGGTCTCGTACTGTGCCTCCCATTGCAGAACCGATGCATCTGATGAGGTGGTGAGTTTGTGCACGAGAACACATCCGTCACACTTGACCAGCAGGATGACCGGGTGACAAACTCCACCTCACTTGGTTGCTTCATTTCATGTCTGCTTTCCCTCCCCCAGGTGTACTTCCGATACCCGTCGCCCAGCTCCGACACCGACCAGTCGGGTGCAGTGCATGCTCCCAGACCTCCATTTATCTCTCTCTCTCACTCTCTCTCTCCGTCTCCCCCAGGTGTACTTCCGATACCCGTCGCCCAGCTCCGACACCGACCAGTCGGGTGCCAGCCATCAGCTGGTGCAGTGCATCTACAAGAAGACCAACTACGTGCGGCCGATCCAGCTGCTGAAGGGCGTGGGCACCAAGTGCTGGGCCCCCGACGCCGAGTACGCCCTGCACTCGGTGTACCAGGGCGGCCTGTTCGAGCTGCGCGCCGGAGACGAGGTGTTTGTGGCCGTGTCCTCGCCCACCATGGTGCACGCCGAGGAGTCGGCCAGCTACTTCGGGGCCTTTCGGCTGGACTTTTGAAGAGGTGGATGGGATGGTGTGGTATGCTAGAGAGTGAAAGAGAAAAGAGAGGTACACGAGAGGGTTGTTTTGGAGAGTTTTTGGTTTGATTCTT
>NC_085877.1:38910286-38917786 GCF_034702125.1 Engraulis encrasicolus
ATGTTGCAACAATTTCAGTACATTTGTGGTGGTTGGTCTGTAGAATTAAAAGAAATGAGACACCCAATGCTTATCCGGCCCAATTTAGCTGATGGCCCAATTTACCTGAATGCACCCTATAGAGAGGGGGCCCAGAATTGAGTCCTTATTATTACACTGTATGTAATGTATTGACAAGGGGGCCCAGTCAGATGACTTTTGTCCTGGGCCTGGCCAAAGCTGTCAGTGGCCCTGTGTGTGCGTGTGTGCATGCGTGCGTGCGTGCGTGCGTGCGTGTGTGTGCAGGTGTGTATGTATGCAATGCAGAATGGCCGCCGGCTCTGGAAATGGTTCCGGAATGACACCGGGCCAGAAGTGGGTCGTGGTCCAGATTCCAGATTCCCAATTCCAGAGGCATGCTCCAGTCTACTTTGTTAGATTCCTTGAGGTTTTGGGACGCAAGACAAGACCGTGCCTGGAATGGCCATAGGGGGCAAACAGGGCATTTTCTTGGTGGACTGTTGAGGATTTTGTCCTGCTCCTCCCCTCAGTGCAGTGGTATCAGTACTCATATGCCGATACAGCTGACCTCTCCGAGTCAGATTTAAATATTCATTTTGGCTGTTGTGGTCAAAATAGCTCATAAAAGATTAGTAAAACTGTTGCTAGATGCTTCATTGTCTGTCTCAATGCCTGGCCGACCAGTCTTGACTGAAAATGCCCGGCCAATTTTTTCAACCCAGCCCAGCCATGGACAAGACGCTTGAGGCTTTTAGTCCTACTAACGCATGCTACCAGATATAAGAGGTATGCCAGCAATCCCCCAATGTAATGACAGTCGGTTCTTTATATAAAGAGTCCCTTTTCTATTTTATTTGTAAGGAATGTCATCTGTGATGCGCTGGGCTGAGCCACCAAATTGGTCTTGACAACGTGGGGATTTTTTTTGGCGACAGCGGCGACAGAGGGGATGAGTAACGAGGTGATGGAGTCAGTGGCAGATTACAACTTCTTGGGACCCAGGGCCAGACAACAAGAAAGACACCCCCCCCCCCCCACCCATGCCTTCAAAAAGATTTAGGTGTTTACCAAAGATGTTAAAGAGCTTCTCTTTTTGGGCGTTGGGGGATTTCTCCCACAACTTTTGGGATATTTGAAATATTAAAAGTGAATTTTCAATTTTGAAGTAAATTTTAACAAAATATAAGAATACAACTGTATGCCAATAACAAAACTTTTATTTGTAGCACGGAGGCTTTGGACTTCAGGGCCCCCTTGGCTCTTAGGGCCCTGGGCCCCTGGGACTGGGCCCGGTAGGCCCGTGCAGTAACCCATCCTTGAGGGGAGTCAGACAGAGTCACCGGGCATGTGCTCCCGGCCACCGGAATGTCGATCGGGTGGGTCGCGGCCTCTTATCTTTTTAAGGCTAAGTGCGACGGAATGTTTGCTTTTCTGGCTGTTTCGTAGATTTTGTGTGTGTGTGCATGCATGCGTGTTTGTGTGTACTTTGTGGCACGTGTATGTACTGTACTGTATTGAAGGGAGCTGGTAGAAAAGGTTGTGAGCCCACTGGAAACCGAAGTGCAACAGGACATTTGTGTTCCGTTTGTGTGTGTTTGTGTGTGTGTGTGTGTGTGTGTGTGTGTGTGTGTGTGTGTGTGTGTGTGTGTGTGTGTGTGTGTGTGTGTACCTTTGTAAGTGTGTGTGTGTGTGTGTGTGTGTGTGTGTGTGTGTGTGTGTGCGTGCGTGCGTGCGTGCGTGCGTGCGTGCGTGCGTGCGTGCGTGCGTGCGTGCGTGCGTGCGTGTGTGTGTATGTTGCGCCCTGGTGCATGTGCATGCATTGAGCAGTGCTGCTAGACATTGTGGTGCGTGCAAGCCCCCTGGAAAAAAATAAGTTCGGGGCCTCTTACCACAACTGTATCCCACAGTAATCCTCTGTGGGGCCCTGGGTAGTATTCCAAGAATCTGGATTAAGTACCTGTACTAAATAGTAAACCAGGTTAAACTATCTTTTGACTCTGATGAAGACGCACTGTGTCGAAACGTTAGTCATGCTCGCGCCACAATAAAAAACAGAAAAACGTATCCTGTGTGCTCCAGTCGTCCTTGGCCCAGTCTCCTTTGAAGTGGACCAGCTTACTACAAACTGAATACAGTCCCAGGCTGTGAGCACCAAGAAAGCTGGAGCGCAAGTGACCTCCTTTCCTCAGGTTAAACTACCCTTGAGGTACAGTATAGTGGTAAATCACCTAATAGAAGAGCCTGGAGTCCTAGTTTTCTTAGCTAAAGGACAGACGTGAACTATCTATGAGGAGGTTTACCACTTCCTGTAGGTTAACTTAAACTGTAGGTTTATCACTTAAAGGGGTATGCCACTATTTTGGGGCTTAATACAGTTAAAATCGTTGGCTGGGGGTTTATAAATGTGGTAAAGTGTCTTATTTTTCATGTTAAGCGTTGTCTTGCTTTAAGACAAGTTAAAAGAGGGAATATGTCGCTAAGCTAGTGAAAGTCAATGGATCCGTGTAGCATGCTACAATGCAAGACAACGCTTAACATGAAAAATAAGACACTTTACCATCTTTATAAACCCTGGCCAATGATTTTAACTGTATTAAGCCCCAAAATAGTGGCATACCCCTTTAACCTTGTTCTTGGAACAGTGCCCTGGTAAGGTCTGAAAGTCCTGAATCGTCATGATCCATTAGAAAAGAAAGATATCCTCCGCGCTCCTGCACTTCACAATCTGGGGTGAGTTTCTCAAAAGAGAAGCCTGTTAGCAACTTCGGTAGTTGGCAATGGGAAAATGCATTGAAAACAACAAAGTAGCTAATGTAGTAAGCAACTTTGGTTTCGAGAAATTCACCCCTGGTGCGTCACAGGAAAAGACTAGTCATTACAGGCAAAGAAAGGAATCACTGGAGCATCTTCAGATGTGGACGTTTACTTGTTTTGTTGGGCCAGTGGCACTTTGTCACTTTGGGCAACTGGCATAAGTGGCACTTGCCCAATAAACCAAGTAAACTTCCACATCTGAAGATGCTCCGGTGACTCCTTTCTTTCTCGTCATGATCCCTCTTGGTAGCGCCCCAGCGCTGTACACTGACACAAACATGTGTCTCACACACATCTTAGAAGATGAAATAATGAACTTTATTTTAAAGATAGGCTAACGCATGTTTCTGGGCTTTTTATGCCTTTAATAATCAGGATAGGACAGTGCGAGAGTGACAGGAAATGAGTGGGAGAGAGAGAGAGAGAGAGAGAGAGAGAGAGAGAGAGAGAGGAAGGATTGGCAAAGGACCTCTGGCTAGAATCAAACCCGGGTTGCCAGCCAGTGGTGTAGTCTACGTAGAACGCGGGTATACGGAGTATACCCACTTCTTAATTTCAGGGATTTCAGTATACCCACTTAAAATTGATTGATCCATTGTTTTGAATAGCAAAAATATATACAGTATACCCACTTCAAAAAATGCTCAAATATACAGTATACCCACCATAAAAAAGTAGACTACACCGCTGTTGCCAGCATAATGGTATGGTGTCTTAGCCCATTGAGGAAGAAAAATCCGCACTCACAAAACTGCGTCTCATTATTTATTAGGGCCCGAGCACCGGAGGGTGCGAGGCCCTATTGTTCTTGCTTTGTTTTTTATTATTATTATTTTTTGTCTTCTTACCGCACGTCGGGCCCATTTTGAGGGGGTTGCCATGCTTGAATTTGAACGAAACTCGGCACAGGTATTCGGTATGTGGGCACGATGGACTCCAAAAAAGCCCCGCCCCCAAATCGGTCCACGGGCTCTGTAGCGCCCCCCTGAAAAAAGGCCTATGGGCCGGGACCGGCATAAAGTTGAAGCTACGGACTCCAATTTTTTTTTCACTTGTATACCTCACTAAGACAAGCAAAAAAGCC
Organism: Engraulis encrasicolus; assembly: GCF_034702125.1. Lineage (NCBI taxonomy): Eukaryota > Metazoa > Chordata > Actinopteri > Clupeiformes > Engraulidae > Engraulis > Engraulis encrasicolus. The sequence goes on from NC_085877.1 coordinate 38,914,185, forward strand.
TTTGAGATGCCTTGGCCACACCCAACAGGAAGTGAGGTAATTGGACTTAAAGTTGAACTTTTGTCAACTTTTGACATACGACAAAATTGTCATACCATGAACTTTGATGTACTCCTCCTGAACGGTACACTTGTTTGGTTTCGTTTCAATTAGTAAATGATCTTAAGACATCGCAGATGATATATTGCGAAGGAATTTTTAATATGTTGTAAGAAAACAAGATGGCGGCTTGCTGAAGTCTGATGAAAAATCACAGAAAATGTGCTTCTACTGTGCCCTTTCTGAGGGGGTAGCCATGCATATTTTTCAACATTGCTTCGCACAGGTGTTTGGTTAGGCAGCATGTACCTCTCCAAACAAGCCCCACCCCTAACTCAGCACATGGGCTCTGTAGCGCCCCCCTAAGTCCTGGGCCTATGGGCCTGGACCGGCATAAAGTTGGAGCTAAGGACTCCAAATTTTTTTTGGGTGTGTATCTCACTAAGAGATGCAAAAAAGTCTACAGGAGGCCATGGCCACACCCAACAGGAAGTGAGGTAATTGGACTTGAATTTGAACTTTTGACATATGCCCAAATTGTCATACCATGTACTTTGAAGTACTCCTCCTGAACCGTACACTTGTTTGGTTTTGTTCCAATTTGCAAATGATCTTAAGACATTGGAGATGATATTTTGTGAAGGAATTTTCAATATGTTTTAAGAAAACAAGATGGCGGCTTGATGAATTCTGGTGAAAAAATTACAGAACATGTGCCCTTTCTGAGGGGGTTGCCATGCATATCTTTCAAAGTTACTTCGCACAGGTTTTTGGTAGGGCAGCACGTACCTCTCCAAACAAGCCCCGCCCCTAACTTGATACATGGGCTCTGTATCGCCCCCTTAAGTCATGGGCCTTTGGGGCGGGTTCAGCATGAAGTTCAAGCTACGGACTTCAAAATTTTGAAGGATGTGTATCTGACTACAACGAACAAAAAATGTCATGCAGTGACATGGCCACGCCCAACAGGAAGTGAGATTATTGGACCTCTTATTGAAACAGGAAGTTGGCCACCATTTTAGTTTGCAGTGTTTTTAAAACAGTGCAAATGCACGTGTTCATGCATATAATGAATATAAACCTTTTTCTATATGCCTACTATGGCAACCTGATATAGCGCCACCATATGGTAAGCAAATGAACTGCAGTAAAAGTGGATTTCTTAAATATCTTTATCTCGTGAACCGAACGTCGTAGAGACTCCATTTTTGTTTTGGGCAGGATGTGGAGGGATTTGGGGCGATATGCCTTGGACCGTAGGTGCGAGGGCCCGTCATCGCCGCTTGCGGCTTTAATTTTTATTACCACCATGTCCAAAAAGCAAACGCGTTTCGGCTATCAAGCCTTCGAAGGCTTGATAGCCGAAACGCGTTTGCTTTTTGGACATGGTGGTAATATAAATAAATAATGAGACGCAGTTTTGTGAGTGCGGATTTTTCTTCCTTAAGTTGATACTTTTTATCTCGCACCCAAAGACTTTCGTTTTTCCAAGAAGTTGAGCGTGTCCTTTGCCAAAACTTGAAGTCTTAGCCGATTGAGCCACTGCGCCTCCTAAAATGATGAACTGTAACATACACTTAGCGGCCCAGCCGTGGCTCAATCGGCTGGGCACTGCACTGCGACACCGGCGACCCGGGTTCGATTCCGGCCTGAGGTTGTTTGCTGAGCCTAACCCATCTCTCTCTCCCCACTCATTTCCTGGACGCCTCTCTAGCTGTACTGGTACAACACCCCCCCCCCCCCCCCCAAAAAAAAAAACACACACACGCAACAACAAGACAGCTTCTACCAAAAAGGCGTCTTACGCACCAACGTGCATGTGTGAACTGAAAAACATGCGTGCACACAAGGTAAGATAACACAAGATGACACAAACTTAAGCAGTTTGCAAAGAATATGCATACAAACTTGACTCTTTTATTAAATGATTTATTATCATAATTTAAATGATTGGAACATTGTCCCTTCAAATATTGTGTGACAAAAATACTACAATTTAATCTTTTTTTTCCAGACATATTTCGACAGCTTCTTGACATAAGATTTGCCTGGTTAACACCAGACCTAATCACAAGTGAGATTAGGTCTGGGGAGTTGCCTATTGTAAATTCCATATGGGGCCGGAATACTTGGCTATTATGACACGCTGCCCTGCTCTCTGATTGGGCAGAGAAACTGTTAAGGTCGGAATGCTTGGCCATTATGACACCGATCCCATGATCTTGTACGTTATGAGTCATCCTCGCCATACTGTCTTTCAGATCGAAACGATTGTGTAGAACTAAAGGCAGTACGGGAGTTCCCAGGCTAACATAAGATCCTGTCTCGATAATTTAACATTTATCAACATCAGGCGAAAAACACATAATGTCATCACGACAAAAGATACAAACAAAGGAAAAAGAGTCCGGCCCTGGTCAAACGGTAGGGCACTCGTCTACCATGCGGATGACCCGGGTTCGATTACCGGCTTAGGTCCTTTGCCGGCCCTTCCCCTTGTCTCTCTCGCCACTCGCTTCCTGTCAACACCTTCACTGTCCAATCATAAATAAAGTCAAAAAGTAAAAAAAAAAAAATGAAAAAAAGTCCATTCCATGCAGTGTTGCAGAGGAAAAGGGGAAGCTGTGAATTTAAGACAAAAAAATGTAGTTATCAGCACCTTTTCCCCCACATAATTCATAGCAGTCTGAATGCTTGAAGCCTCACGCCACTGTCTTATTCATTGCACTACCACTGATATCTAAACCAGAACCCAGGTCCACCAGAGTCTCTGAACTGGAAACGGACCAGACCAGAGAATCCTTGACCCGACTTGATGACTGTATCTAGGCAACCATGGAACAGGTGAGTGAGTGCATATTGGCGTTCAAAAATGTTCTGTGTTCCATCCAAAAAATTCCGATTCCGAGAGCCAAGCAGAAATGAAACCCCAGCTGTCTCACGGCCAAACTTATGCTGACCCCGCTGGTTTTCAGGAACAGCTGTGTGTGTGTGTGTGTGTGTGTGTGTGTGTGTGTGTGTGTGTGTGTGTGTGTGTGTGTGTGTGTGTGTGTGTGTGTGTGTGTGTGTGTGTGTGTGTGTGTGTGTGTGTGTGTGTGTGTGTGTGTGTGTGACTGCATGACCACAGTAGAAGGTGCTGATTAATAGGAAATGAGTGCAGGTTTGTGAAAATGCTCAACACGTGCATGCAGCCTACATGGAGATTAAAAAAAGAAAAAAAACAGAAGGAAAGAAAAAAGAAAAAACAGAAAAACGGCCGCTACATTCCTTTCACACAGAACAACAGTCGCTGCCCTTTCCCCTCCTGCCACACACACACACACACACACACACACACACACACACACACACACACACACACACACACACACACACACACACACACAGCAGGGTCTCAGGTTTCCGTAATGAGAGGTGTCATCTTGACGACTTTTTTCTCTGGCTCTCAAAGGGGCTTTTGTCTGCAGCCGTTCTGAGTTGTGATTTTGCATAATAACTGCATGTGTGATGGATGGCTTGATGGCATCCTGGCACTAAGATGGCAAGAGAAACAGAAAACACAC
>NC_085877.1:38925286-38927786 GCF_034702125.1 Engraulis encrasicolus
GATGTGATAGTCTGATAGTTTTTTAGGGGCTTTTTTATGCCTTTATTTGATAGGACAGTCTGAGATGGTGACAGGAAGCGAGTGGGACAGAGAGAGGGGGTGGGATCGGGAAATGACCCCGGCCAGACTCGAACCGGGGTCCCCGTGGGCATGATGCAAGCCCAAATGTGGGGGGCTTAGCGCGCTGCGCCACAGCGCCCCCCGAAAATGCAATTTTTTAAAGTGAAATTTAATGCAATATGAGAATGGATATAAAGAGGCTTGGGCTTCAGGGCATGATGCAAGCCCAAATGTGGGGGGCTTAGCGCGCTGCGCCACAGCGCCACAGTGCTGGATATAAAGAGGCTTGGCCTTCAGGGCCCCCTTGACTCTTGGGCCCCTGGGCCTGGGCCCGGTAGGCCCGTGCAGTAATCTGTCCTGGACAAGCGGAGAGAAACAGGTGCAGCGATTCCTCACCGGCACTCAACAGCAGCTGTGTGCGTCTGCTTGGACACCGCACAGCCAGTTAACGGGAAACTCCCATAGCACTGAGAATGCAGAAGGGGGAGGAAGAATGAAAAATCAGCTGAAAACTTTACCAGAAATCTAGAACCATCTCCAAGATTCTAGAATGTTCTGCAAGATTCCGATAACCTTCCACATGGCCAGCAGCAGAGCTCCCATGACACTGAGATTGCAGGAGTGGGAGGAAGAATGAAGAATCAGCTGTAGAACTTTACCAGAAACCTAGAACCCTCTCCAAGATGATCAACCTTCCAAATGGCCCAGCAGAGAAACTCTCATGACCCCAACAATACAAAAAGGGGAATGCTGTAGAACAGTGGTTCTCAACCTTTTTCCTTGAAGCACCCCCTAGCCTGTGCCCAAGACATGCCGCGCACTCCCAATCCAAACGTCTTTACATGTATACACACTAAAAAAGTGATTTAAGTGAATAATTACAGTGATTCTTGCTTTAGACATAAACATTGCTTTAATGACTTTACATTAGGTCCAAAACATTTGGTCTTGATATGGCCTAATTATAATGTTTGGAATATAGTATTTTGGTCACAATCTGAACACAAACAAAATTCCACGCACCCCCTGAAATCTCTGGTGCACCCCCAGGGGGTGCCCGCACCCCAGGTTAAGAATCAATGCTGTAGAATTTTACTCTCAAACCATTTTCAATATTCTAGAACTAAACAAATGGCTGGTCCTAACTTTTGGTCTTAACAAAGACCACTTTAGCAGTTACGACCATTTAATTTAAAACCATCTCCAAGATTTCATTATCGTTCTTCAGTTATAGGTATAGGCCAATATTTTTGGGGGTTTAGGCAGCAGGGAAACCAGAGAAATACTTTTAGCACATTGATTTATCTGGTATATTTACATTATGTATTTTCATACAAATGTCCATCAATGCATGTCCACCAGTCCCTCTCTATCAAATAAACCATTTCCATTCCAAACCGTCCCCAAGGAAACTCCAGTCATATTGCCACTTTGTAGAATCCTCTTTAGTAGTTTTCCCGCGGTCACTGCCGCAAATTTCTGTTCCCTAACCCTAAATTCCCTCAGTAAAGCAGTTTTGCTTTTGCCAACAACAGCGAAACAAGAAAGGAAAACGGCGAAATAGTGCCCGGTCCAAAACTACCCCTATCCCAAACCTATAGGTCTCTGTAGAGCACGAGGAAACATGCCAGAACATGATCCGCACACGCAATACATGTTTCAAACTGGCCTTGTATTCAGGGCTCTAAAGCTACATACACACACATTACTAGCTTCTCGCTTGCTCTTCTACTCGCCACTCTCTCACAAAACGTTCGCTGAAACTTCCCGCGGCTTTAACTGCCAATGTACAGGCGAGAAGTATACCAAACTCTGCTTTCCAATATGTTACTCGCTTACTCGCCTCGCTTGAAGTTAAACTATTTTCAACTCGGGATCCGCCCACATCGCATCGCTTGTACAGTACTCGCCTACTCGCCTGCTCGTCTCGCTGGAACACATTGACATTCTATTGACTTCATTCGCTGAGCGAGTAACTAGTAGCGACGTGTGTGTACGGCCCTTAAATCACCCCCTGCCGACCGGTGAAATGCTGGTGAAATGTCAGTTTGGCAGGTAGAAAAGACCAACTTAATAGCCACTTTGATCCACTGAGTGTGTGTTTGTCTAGTAACATTAGCATCTACTAGCTATTTTGGTTAAAAGTCAGTTTGGTAACACTTTACTTGACGCCATATGCATGTTATTACAGTGTCATGGGAGGTAGCAGGCCTCCCTCAGGTTTCTTGATTCATTGTGAGGGTGCTGGCCCGAATAAAATACTTAAAATCAAAGAGAAGGGGGCGCACCTTGCATCAAACTGTTTTCTTTATTTTTGTGCACAGACGCGTTTCGGCGTGTGCCTTCCTCAGTGTGCAACCATAATAGTGTCATGACACAGTCATAGATAAGTCATAAACATTATGTCCATGTCATAAACATTTTATGACTGTTGGCCAGA
>NC_085877.1:38942786-38945286 GCF_034702125.1 Engraulis encrasicolus
GCTCGTTTACAACATTAGATTTAGGATTTTAGACCTTTAGATGTTAGAGAAAATTTGAAAATACATTTGCTAAAAGTGTGATGAACTGTAACGCAATATGAGAATGGAAATATAGAGGCTTGGGCTTCAGGGCCCCCTTGACTCTTGGGCCCCTGGGGCTGGGCCCGGTAGGCCGGTGCAGTAACCCCACATTGACTCTATTCCACTCTGATTCTCATTACAGCACAGCACAGGATGCTCTCTGTCTGTCTGTCTGTCTGTCTGTCTGTCTGTCTGTCTGTCTGTCTGTCTGTCTGTCTGTCTGTCTGTCTGTCTGTCTGTCTGTCTCTCTCTCTCTCTCTCTCTCTCTCTCTCTCTCTCTCTCTCTCTCTCTCTCTCTCTAAGTGCTATCAAATTAGTCCACTTGGAATCTGGTCCTCATTTGTGACTTGAGCACTTGATTTGAGCTCTGGCAGGGTGTCCCCATGTTTGACCAGATCAAATTTTAGACCTTTTTAGACCTATTTTAGACCATGAAAATTGAAAATTTAGACCAGCATAGCTCCCAATCCCAGTTCCAGCACCAGGTTGGAGGTTCGGGGGTTTGCCCCCCAAGAAAATGTGAAAATATACACTTGTTGAAAGTGTGATAAACTGTAACGCAATATGAGAATGGAAATATAGAGGCTTGGGTTTCAGGGCCCCCCCTTGCCTCTTGGGCCCCTGGGCCTGGGCCCGGTAGGTCCGTTCAGTAATCCATCCTTGGTAACATGACTGAGATGACAGTGGGTGTGCCGGGCCGGCGCTGGAAATGTATGACGGAACCATGTTGTGCTGGGCGGTACCGGAGAATTGGGTCGGGATGTATCGGGCGGTACCGCAGAACAAATGAAGAACATATGCATGGAGGACCCTCAACGGATCTTTGCAAAGCCCATCCGGAACATCAACACATGAAATGAAATGTGAGATTTATTTATTTATCAGTGTGATGTACTACACAGTACATGAGAACAGCCAATATTAACAAAGGACCGGTTTGATCCAGTCAGTACTGGATGGATGCTTTACGAGACGAGTTGTACGAATTTCATTTTTTATTTTTATTTGTTTAGTTGTCGGGTTTTCATATGTCCTACAACTTAACTCGGCAACCATTTATGTTAGGGGTTCACGTTAACCACTAATATGTACATGCCTCTAGCTGTATAAGTGATTTATAAGACGCTTCAACAAAAGCTTTATTCCATATGTAATCACTGCACTAAACAACACCCCATAGTGACCCTGTATTTGACCCTTTCTGGAGTGTATATATATATTGTCTGTCATCATGTTATGTTCTGTGCTGTCTGTCACTGTCTGAGTGGGTATGTATCTAGTGGCTGTCATCAATGTTGTGCCTTGATGTCTGTTATGAATGCCCTATGTATGCCTGATGTAGACTGCTATGGTGGTGAGGACAAATTTCCCCTTGGGGACAATACAAATCTGTCTGTCTGTCTGTCTGTCTGTCTGTCTGTCTGTCTGTCTGTCTGTCTGTCTGTCTGTCTGTCTGTCTGTCTGTCTGTCTGTCTGTCTGTCTGTCAAGCAAAATCAATCATTTGTTAGACATGTACTTAAAATGTCTTTGCCAGAAAGGGTCACTGGTATACATTTGTATACAAGGCAATACTTGGACAACTGCCACCCTACATCTGCAGCCTAATCACAGAAAGGAACGTGGAGTATTATGGTCTGCGCTCCAATGACCATTTCTTACTCTGTCCCCTGTTTTCATACTGAACAGGGACAAAGCCCTGATGAAGACCAATGCGGTCGAAACATGTTGGCTCTTTTAATCATGCTTTTTAATCAGGCTTTTTAATTCACTTCCTTTTTTTCACTTGGAGTTGCCTGGATTACCTTTTTTTGTTGAAAGGGAAAAGGGGCCTTTGTGTTTTCTGCTCCTCTCTGTTCTGTTTGGAATGAACAGAACTGATTCAAGAACTGATTCCATTTTTTTCTACTAAATCCTGCACCTTTTCAACAGATGAGCGGTAACCCCTTCACTACTTCAGAAAACATGTGAACCCTAAATAAAGTGTTTAAGTAAATAAAGTGTTAGTCCGTGTATATTTGTGCAGGAATTTAGCCTGTTTCTCATTTCTAATCAGAGGATCTCTCCATGTTCACACACATGCAGCAACTCTACATCAGGGCTCCGAACCGGTTCAAGGAACGAAAACGAAAACCGAAAACGAACGAAATTTTATGGAATTTTACAAGGAACGGAAACGGAAACGAAAACGAAATGGTCTTCAAGTGTTCCGGAACAAAAACGTTATTCTGAAATCCACAAACCGGTTAATAACGGGTTTTTTTTCGTTCTCTATATTTCATACAAGTGCACGAATTTGTTTGAGGAGTAACCATGGCGACGAGCAGTCTTTTAGTTCGGCTACTGACGTGTATGAGGGGAAACACAGCAACAGCATTTTGCTTCACCTGAGCTCTTGCCGCCGATTGATAAAATATTGAG
>NC_085877.1:38955286-38970286 GCF_034702125.1 Engraulis encrasicolus
GTGAGGGAAGGGAGAACATTTTGAATGAGGGAGTGCAGCACAGTGAAAAGATAAAAACGGAATTTTATGGACTCTGAAATCACGCATTGTAAGTCACTTCGTATACGTAAGCGTAAGGGTCTGCTCAATGTAAACGTAATTAATGATACAACTCCGACATAAAAAAGACAGAGAAAAGAGAGATAAAAAGAAGAAGAAGAAGAAGAGAGATAGAGGCTCCAACTTCTTACACATTGTAAGTCGAAGAAATAAAAGAAGACAGAAACAGAGAAAGAAATGAAAGAAGGAAGGAAGGAGGAAAGAAAGAAAAAGAAAGGAGAGAGAGAGAGAGTAAGAGAGAGAGAGAGAGAGAGAGAGAGAGAGAGAGAGAGAGAGCGAGAGAGAGCGAGAGAGAGAGAGAGAGAGAGAGAGAGAGCGAGAGAGAGAGAGAGAGAGAGAGAGAGAGCGAGAGAGAGAGAGAGAGAGAGAGAGAGAGAGAGAGAGAGAGAAAGGAGAGAGAGAGAGAGAGAACAAGAAAAGAGAATTAAAGAAAAAAAGCAAAATGTGGCATCTCACCCGTTGTGCAGGTGGTAAAGAAAGAAAAAAGAAATAAGAAAGGAAAAAGAGAGAGAGAGAGAGAGAGAGAGAGAGAGAGAGAGAGAGAGAGAGAGCGCGCGATGAAAGACATTTTCAAGCCTTTATTCGTTTTTTTTTGTTTTTTTTTACGAGACAGGATAGTGGAGGAGAAACAGGAAGCGAGAGAGACACGGGTAAGAGCTGGCAAAGGAACCGGGCCGCAACTGAACACGGGTCAGCCACGTAGCAGACGAGTGCCCTAGTGCAGGGGTCCCCAACCTTTCTGGGTCTGAGGGTTACCAAGGGCTGCAATGGGCTACTGAGGGCTACCAAGGGCTGCTACTTTCGTTCAAAATCCTCTACTGATGTCTTTGTATCATTCTCAAATCACAATATTATTGAATGATAATTTGCTTATATGTTAAAAGGAATAAATATTCAAGAAAAGCTTAACTGTGACTAAAATCTGGTAGTCGTCACTGTTTATTAACATCCTTGGTGGGCACCTCAGAAGCTCCTGGAGGGCTACCTGGCGCCCGCGGGCACAACGTTGGTGACACCTGCCCTAGTGTTAGCGCCACAGTTGGGCCCAAAGACACATAAATATTTTAAATAATACAAAAAAGTGAAAAGTGTCTTCTTCTCACCCATTGTGTGTGACGAGGCATTGGCGGAGTCCAAGTTTCCTGAAGATGTCCACCACGATCTCCATGGGCGTGTGGTCCGTCACCGTGAAGGGACTGAGGTCCAGGATGGAGCGCAGCTTCAGCGCGGGGGGCCCACTTGGGTCCTGGGGGGGTGCTGGGTCGCTGAACACCACCTCCGACGCACTCACAACACCCTCCTGGTGTTTACGAGCATTATCTGTGGGGATTGGGGGGAGGAAAGAGAAGAGAAGGACAAGAGAATTGTGGGAATTGTAGTAGAGAGTTGGGATACATGGGACACTTGAGTCGGGGGGTGAAGGTTCGCTGAACACCACCTCTCATGCACTCACAACACCCTCCTGGTGTTAACGAGCGTTATCTGTGGGGATACAGGGTGAAAACTGAATGAGAGAAGAGGAGAATTGTGGGAATTGTAGTAGAGAGATACATGGGCCACTCAGGTCCTGGAGGGGCGCCCTCGGTTATCTGTTGGGATGTGGGGAGAGGAGAGGAGAATTGTGGGAATTGTTCGTGGGACTTGCGCAGACACAGGCTGCATCCGAATCCTGTGATAGGCACGGCCTGCTTACCAATAGCTACCACTAGGTGTCCTGATCAGCAGTTTCTATGTTGAAAGTCGGCACCTATTAAGCACAAATCAGACGTACTAGAGCACCATCATTTAAATAAACTTTGACCCAGATCGGTTGCTGGCGAAAGAGATGATCCTCAGAAATGCACAAAGACACTTTGTACCATCAAGATGGTAAGAGTATGCAAATAGCATGAATGCTGCGATACGTTCTACTGCCAAGAGCCAGTCATCTGTTCTGGTCTGAACTGTACCAGACGTAGAGCTCCAATCAGTTCACAGTATTGTGATCCAACCAGGGGCGTAGTACCAAAACGTGGGCCCTAATGTACAATCAGCTCCAAAGGACCCCCCCAGCCATATATATTCATAAATCGGACTGTGTGGGGGGCACCCTACATACATGGGGCCCTGGTGACTCAGTCACACTTTACCCCCCTCAACGACACCACTGGCTCAAACTATGGGAATTGGAGCAATGCAATTATATTATTTATTTATTTTTTTTATTTTTTTTAAAGTTCCTCAGTCATGGGAGAGTGCCTATGCTGATGTCTTGCCATTCGTTTAGATTAGGGGCTTAAGGGCCTGGTCCTCATTTATGCAAAGTATGTAGATACCTAAAGCATTGTCAATTTGTCTTCCAAAGGGGGAAAAGAGGGAAGTTGATCAAGAATTCGATGTACTCATTTACCGTAAGTAGAGTCTGGTCTTATTTAATGAAAAAAAAAATGTTATACATGCTGAAATGTGCTGTCATCAATTCGGCTGTCGAGAGGGAGGGAGGAGTTGATCGGGGGTGGGATTGGATCCATGATATTTGCGACGATTTGAAATGAAGATCCTCAATTCCTCCAGGTCATCAACTGAACTTACGTAGCTCCTCTGACATTCATTAAAGTAAAGCCTGGTCTTATTTAATGCGCAATACGTGCTGAAATGTGTTGTCAATGCGGCTGTCGAGAGCAAAGGGGAGTTGATCACCATTGGGATTCATCCGTACAGTATGCCTGAGAAGAATCAAGAGCCGTGTCTTTATTAATTCATGTAAAATAGAGATCTGTTTGTGCATAGTCTTGTCAATATAGCAGCCACGGGACAGGAGGAGTAGATCAAGAATCGGATTCATCAAGAAGTCTGTGAAGAATGAAGATTCTTGCTCCTCTAGGTCATTGGTTCTAAACCTTTTTTTGAATAAACACCACCCGCCCCTGAACCTCATCGCAAGTTCCCAATGCCCTCTTGACCTCATCATAAGCCTCTCAACACTGCCCTTAGTGTTAAAGGGACAGTTTGGTCAATTTCAACATGCAGTTGTAATGCTCACACTACCCTGGACTTGTCAGTGCCTGAGATTTTTTTTCTTCTTCTTCAGCCGTTTCCGAGATCCTGGTCATTGTAATGGGGGCAGCTCTTTGTTTACATTTCAAAAAAACATTTTTATTTATTCCCAAAAACATCCAAAAGGTTATAAAACATCAGCAGACAACTAGCAAACAGCAGTACCTTTTGGGAAAATATTTGGAGTTGGCCTATGTTTCATTTTTTAAAAATGTAAACAAACGCTGCCCCCATTAGAATTGCTCATATCTCGGAAAGGGCTGAGCCGAAAAATGTGGCATCACCAGGTACTGACAAGTCAAGGGTAGCGTGAGCAATACAACTGCATGTTGAAATTGACCAAACTGTCCCTTTAAAAAAATAAAATGGTCAAATGCCTCAGAAGTGGCAACTGAGCACTGCCCCCTCTCAGCTGAATCCTTCTTCAACGCCCCCCCTAGGGGCTGTAGAGCCCCCGTTGAGAGACACTTAGGCCGGCCGCACATTGGCTCCGACAGCACTGCGGCGCACTTTGCTTCCGAAATAATTTGGACCCCCAAACCGAATTCCACACGAACATAGCATCGATAGTCAATGGGCGGCGCCGACAAAATAGAACGTGTCTCTAATTGGGAGGGAAAGTGGAAAACAGCGATCCTAGCGGTTACGTTCCAAACACCAGGGCGACCCTATTGAAACTCCCATAGACGAGTTTTTAAAAAAATCCCCAAAAGATATGACTAGGAGCTATAACACCAGACACATTTTTCAGCGTACACAATAGGATGAACTACTACCTGTGAAAATCTTAAGTCATTTTTTGCCCTTTTAAGAAAAATAGAAATTGTGCCAATCTGGTCGGAAACGGACTACAGCTCCCAGCATGCTGTGCTTCGCGCCTCGTTGACAACACAGAGAAACAAATGAACGCGAATGAACGCAAGTTCTTCGCATATCTTCACATTCTTGTAATCCTGTGAGTTCCACATTGTCTTCTTATTAAACATATATACACGCGGTCATTTTGGTTTGGTTTTAACTTCTCTAGCAGATATGATGGCTTCTGTGGTGACGAGTAACCACCTCTCTGGCTCATGTTTGGCTATGCTAATTTGGCTATGCTAATTACATGGAGTAAACACGTCACACATGCCAGTCAGTGTAGTTCTGTATTAGCTTTTTAAAGAATATTAAAATCAGTTCAGATCAGTGAAAAACCGAACATTTTACCACCTGATTCGATAAAACGGGCCAACATGCCTATAATATGACTGCCACTACTTCTACTTCGTCGGCAGGGCCGAGATGTAATTTTTCAAAGAAAATACCCATTCATTTGTTGCAGGGGCTTGGAACGTTGCCAGCAGGGGGCGATGAGATTACTTTCCCTCCCAATTGCTATCCGACATCGGCGAATGTCCACGGACATCGGCAGCAGTGTGCGGGGTTCTATTGAACACAATGGAATCAAACTTTTGCCCAGCAGTGCTCAGCACTTTGTCGGAGCCGGTGTGCGGAAGCCCTAATAGGTCATCAACTCAACTTAACTCTTTTGATTAATTATCGATTAATTCATTAATCATTAGTTGATAGTCCTATCGATCGACTTACGATTAATTGATAAGCGGCATTTCCCCCCCAAAAAACTCAATGTTTCTCGGAAAAAAAACTACTAAATCTATTTTTTTAAAATAAAAAATTAAGATAAAATACCACATTTAAATTCTATTTCAATTCTTTAATTCAAAGGTAATTTAATTATTCCCACTATTCACATCCCTCTTCACACACACTCTTCACATGCCTATTTCACTTGGGTCTCTTGTCAGTTGAATTATCGATTAATTGCGATTAAAGTTTTTTTAATCGATTGATGCATTGATCGATTAAAGTCGATTAATCGATTAATCAGGGATCAGGGAAGTGGCCTGAGAAATCAACACCCAGGACCTTGATTCAACCTGCCATCCACCATTCTAGAATGTCTGAAGGCCATGTCAGGAAGGTTTACAATTCTCCATGGCCGTTTACTGGGAGTTTCGAATGGATCATTTGGCATTGATGTAGCCCATAGCCAATTGTGTCAGTTGCATTTATTCAAAACAAACAGCAAGCTTCCATATGTCAAGTAGTCATCTCCTTTCCATCGTCATCGCCTTTCCACCCCTTCTCGCACACTTATTGGCTCCCTACTTAAGGCCAACGTTTTTGGACCAGCAGCCATGCGGTCTTTCAGAATCGGAGCAATCTTGCAAAGCAGCGTGGGATTTCCCAGGCTATCATTCAGGCCAAGTTTTCTATTGCTATCATGCAGGCCTAGTTTTCTATTGCTATCATGCAGGCCTAGTTTTCTATTGCTATCATTCAGGCCTAGTTTTCTATTGCTATCATGCAGGCCTAGTTTTCTATTGCTATCATGCAGGCCTAGTTTTCTATTGCTATCATGCAGGCCTAGTTTTCTATTGCTATCATTCAGGCCTAGTTTTCTATTGCTATCATGCAGGCCTAGTTTTCTATTGCTATCATGCAGGCCTAGTTTTCTTTTGCTCGCACCAGGAGGTCACCACATCTCATCCTCTGTTGTTTGAAAACTATTCATTTAAACTGAGCCTGGTCTCAATTAACGTAAAAAGGATGCCCAAAGGCGTTGTCAACATTGCTGCCAGTGTGATACAGTGGTCCGCAAACTGGGTGTGAGCTCCAAAAAATACAAACTTTATTTCAATCATTTATACAATAGGCAACGTTTCGATCCACCAGTGGGATCTTCCTGGCACCTGGGTTATTGTTTTGTGGATGTGCGCATCCCAACCTCAAAACAAACATGGCTTCCAGGGCATGTGAGGAGATGGATCTTGAATTGGCATGGCGCTGGTATGAGCTCACCTCCTTCTGACAAGGTCAACGTGTCCTTGGGGCGGAACACTGCATTCTCATCCACACACACATGCACGCATACGGTAAATATCATTCCAGATGCATTAGGCGTACCTGGCTGCGTTCCTGCATCAATAGTGTGTGTATTAAGTGTGTGTGTGTACTAAGAGTGTGTGTGTGTGTGTGTGTGTGTATTTGTGTACTTTGAGGGAGTTTGTGTGTGTGAGAGAAAGCATACGTTTCTCTCTGTATGCATTTGTGTGTGTGTGTGTGTGTGTGTGTGTGTGTGTGTGTGTGTGTGTGTGTGTGTGTGTGTGTGTGTGTGTGTGTGTGTGTGTGTGTGTGTGTGTGTGTGTGTGCATGCTTGTCTACTGATGTAAGGCATGATGCTCTTGGATGCTCTCTTGATTATAAAGAAAGTGCTGAATAAACACTAGTCTCCATTTAACTTTTCAAATCGATCCTCGCTTTGACATGGGAATTAGAAACCCTGCCAGTTACACTGCACAGTACATGTGTTTGCAGTTTCCAACGGGGGCCTTATGCAAAGCTAGAGTATTTATGCTAAATTACAGCCTTTAGTGTGCGGCTTGTATGTTTTCAATTTAGCGCCACACAGAAAACGGACATAGAAGTAGCCAAAAACTGCACATACCGTCTCGGGCGAATAAGGAAAGAACATTTGAACACAACTAGAGAACTATTGCGCCATCCCTCTCTGGAGGAATGCAAATATGCGTACGTTTGGATCAGGACACACACGCAATGCAGATTTACACAGCAGAGCACAGACACATCCAGAGAATAGAAGAGCCAAACACTGCACACATCAGGAGAGAAAAGGAAAGAAAAGGAAAGGAAAGGAAACGGTTGTGCAATCATCAACTTGGAGACATAAAAATGTACGTTTGGGTGATAAATTAATATAAAGAGACACAATACAGACAAATGGCCAGAACATACACACACAACACACACACACACCACACACACACACACAAATCCATCAGCCTTCATGACTCAACCATGGAAACAGTTGTATGGCGTTTCCCCCACCAAGCCCTCCACACACGCGCGCGTGCGCACACACGCGCGCACGCACACACACACACACACACACACACACGCACACACACACACACGCACACACACACACGCACACGCACACGCACACGCACACACACTTTCTTTCCTCACCTATTGATATTAGCAGATCTCTCCGTAGTACGAATCCGACCAGTCGCTGCGACTCCTGCGACACGACGACGGGGAAGCCGCTGTACTTCGAGCCGACCACCAGCCCCTCCACCTCCTCCAGCCGCATGCCCTCCTGCGTCAGCGTCACCAGCGGCGGGTCCCCTCGCCGACCCCGCCCCCCCGCGCCGATCCCGCCGCACCGCGGACGCATCACGTCCATCGCCAGCGTCTTGTGCTCGAACTCCTCCTGGACATTCAAGATTCAATTAACAATGTTTAAAATGAAGGAGGAGGAGGAGGAGGGCGCTTGGTCCAAGGCCGTTTCCAGCCCATGAGGCTGTCTTATCCGGCCTCTGATATAATTTCAATGTTATGCAGTTTCACATGCAATATCACATGTTTTTTAAGGCAATCTTATACTAGGCCTAAAGAGCAGGGGGGGTAATCCTGGTTTGTGTTCATAGTATGGCCCTTGGAGGACTTTTGAATTTGAAGTGGCCCATTGAATGGAAAAAAAGTTCCCCAGCCCTGCCATAGAAATTAGAGAAGTGGTTCTCAACCTGTTAGGTTATGGTTGAGTACACTTACTATCAGGTCACAGGAAATACTGATACATTTGCAAAGAAGTGGTGCGCGGGCACAGGGGTATGGTCAGTCAGTACGGGTGGCGGGCTGGTTTTCTATTGGTAAAGGGCTGCTTTTAATGGATTATGGTGGGTGGGTGGGATTAGGGATGGGGGTTTGGGGGGGGGTGTTGACCATTTTTGTGGACGTATAAACCATGCAATGGTTCAATAAAGGGATTTTAAAAGTCAAAAGTCAACCTGTTTTGAATAAACGCCCTCTGGACCTCATTATAAGCCTCACAACGTCCCCTTGACCTCAACTTGGCCTGCCAATGCCCCCTTAGCATAAAAAAATAGAATAGGCTAATATCCCTCAATGGCAACTAAGCACCACCCCCTCTCAGCTGTATGCAACTCAAAGCCTCCCTAGGGCTCCCCAACAGCCCCCGTTTAGAAACACTACAGTTAGCATAGTGCATTAGGCCAAACATAGTTTACTTTGGTATGCAAGCATAGAAATTGGCACAATGGTCCATTACAGTGCACTTTTTCAGCTAGGGGCTTTGGCCACACACAAATCCAAGATGGCCACCATTTTTCAAGATGACCACCCTGTTCACTTGTAAATAAGGCCAAGAGTTAAATGAATGACACAATGGTGCAATTTGGCACAAAGTAGAGCAGGTGTCACCAACGTTGTGCCCGCGGGCGCCAGGTAGCCCTCCAGGAGCTTCTGAGGTGCCCACCAAGGATTTTAATAAACAGTGACGACTACCAGATTTTAGTCACAGTTAATGCTTTTCTTGATTTAAATATGAGATTATTCATTCTTTATTACCTATAAGTAAATTATCATTCAACAATGGTGTGATTTGAGAATGATGCCAATGATGCCAGGATTTTGAACAAAAGTAACCCTCGGGTAGCCCTCAGAAGCCCTTGGGTAGCCCTCAGACCCAGAAACAGACCTGCAAACTCGTCAAAGAAAAAAAGGTGACAGTGTACAGCGGGGGTTCTATTTCTATTCACGTGAATGACCTAATTGGCCGGAAAAAAGGTGACTGTCACCAAAAGGTGACGAGTTTGCACGTATGCAGAAAGGTTGGGGACCCCTGAAGAGGAGGGCCCCAGCCAGGTGCTGACCTTGGCCTCCAGGAAGGGGTATCCGTTGAGGCGGATGTGCGCCTCGTAGATTCCCTCACGGCCCAGCGCGTCCGCCACCCACTTGCTGGTCATGGTGGCGGCCATCAGGGGCACAATGTACTCCAGGCCGCCAGTCAGCTCGAACATGATGACCACCAGCGACACGGTCATGCGCGTCACGCCACCTAGGGGTGAGGAGGATAAAAAGTAATTAAGGATCATTAAGCTCATTATTATCATTATTATTATTGTTAGATAGAGAGCCATCAGGGGCATCAGGCCGCCCGTCAACATGAAGACCACCAGCGACACGGTCATGCGCATCACGCCACTTAGAGGTGAGGAGGTGGAAACCACATTATCATCAGACATACTTACTGTTTCTCAAAGTCAAGTGTTCTAGCCTTGGTAGTGCGTGAAACGCCCAGTGATTGGATGCTCTCCGAGGAGTATCCAATCTCTAGGTGTTTCACACACTACCAAGGCTAGAACACTTGACTTTGAGAAATAGCGACTGTATACTAGCAGGCCAAGACAGCTCAAACATGATGACCACCAGCGAAACGGTCATGCGCGTCACGCCACCTAGGGGTGAGGAGGATAAAAAGTAATTAAGGATCATTAAGGTCATTATTATCATTATTATTATTGTTAGGTAGAGAGCCATCAAGGGCACGATGTATTCCAGGCCACCAGTCAGCTCGAACATGATGACCACCAGCGACACGGTCATGCGCGTCACGCCACCTAGAGGTGAGGAGGGGGAAACCACATTATCATTAGACATGTAAATACATATACACATATAAATAGCAGATCAAGACAGTTGGAACATGATGACCACCAGCGAAACGGTCATGCGCATCACGCCACCTAGGGGTGAGGAGGGGGAAACCACATTATCATAACAGTCATGCAACAGTCGCGAGACAGTCATGCGCGTTACTCCACCTAGGGGTGAGGAGGGGGAAACCACATTATCATAACAGTCATGCAACAGTCGCGAGACAGTCATGCGCGTTACTCCACCTAGGGGTGAGGAGGGAGAAACTCATTATCATTACGGATACGTGTAAACAACAACACCTTACTTTCCATCCATTATGTCTGTGCCTGCCATCAGAAACATCATTGCACATGGAGAGAAACAGACAGACAGGGAGGCAGACAGACAGAGAGACAGGGAGGCAGACAGACAGACAGACAGGGTGGCAGGCAGACGGGGAAGCAGACAGACAGACAGACAAGGTGGCAGGCAGAAAGAGAGACAGGGAGGCAGGCAGACAGACAGACAGAGTGGCAGACGGACAGGCAGACAGGGAGGCAGACACACAGGGAGGCAGACAGTCATAAACATGTCTATGAGAGACAAATACAAATGAGAATGCAAATGGAAGAACTACAGAGAGATTAAAGGGAGACAAATACATGAGAGAGAAAACGCAGGAAGAAATATTGAGAACATTAAAGGAGATGGCGAGAGAGCGGTGAGGATGAAAGGATAGAAGATGATGGATGGAAGAATTTAAGGACAAGAAAATGATTTGTGGGTAAAAAAATGAGGCTAAGGGCGTACGAGAGGTAAAGTAGCCGAAACAATAATGTTTTGAATTCATTTTCTTTTGAAAACATCTGTTTTTTTTCTCGTTTCCCATGATTAACTACTGAATATTATGAAACGATGTGAGATAATGTTTTTGGAAATCTGATTTATGCGAACGAAGATATGTGGCAATCATCTGGTTTATTACACTCCAAACTGAATTGTAAATTAAAACAGTGGCGAGCGCTGCTATTTTCAGATTTAGACTTATCCTCCATCTATGGTATGCAAATTGAGCTAGCTGCAATAAAACACCGGTGGTGCATGTTACCATTACTTTGGCTCCATGTTTCATTTTCCCCATTCCAGACTTAAATAATATCCATAAAACTGTGGCCCGTGTGGTCTGTGTGGAGTGAGGGTTCATTTCTCCCATTTCCAGATTGGACTTGATTAATTTGTGCTGAAGACGTCAACATACTTTGACTGTTTTTTTGACTGGTTAACCACCCTTTTAATGGATTTCATCAGATTTTAATTCTTCTCTCGCTCTGTCTCTCTCTCTCACACACACACACACACGCGCACACACACAGACACATATGCGCGTACACACACACACACGCGCACACACCCACGCGCCCACATTCACACACGCCCACGCACACACACGCCCGCCTGCACACGCGCACACAGACACACACACACTAAATCTTTTCCCTAATCTAACCAAATGCCTGACTGAACTTGTGGGTGCCACTTTTGGCTGGCACAGTGCGGTACACCACATCTAAAAGCATCATTACCATGCCGGCTTAACAACTATTAAAGCATCATCAACACACCATGACCAGGATATTAGGGCTGTAACGATACACTCAACTCACGATTCGGTTCGTATCATGATTTTTGACCAACGGTTCGATACACCTCACGATTTCTGAAATGTATCTCCATTGAAGCTTGGAAACACTATCACGTCAAATCATAAGGTTGTTTTATGGACTAATGGGTAACAAAACTTCGAAAGGGCGTATCACGATACTGCCTCCTTGTATCACGATACAGTATTGCGACTCTGAGTATCATGATTTCTCGGTTCGATACAATATAGTTACAGCCCTACAGGATATCACACAGCTGACTGCAGATCAGAGTAGAGAGAAACTCTGGAGGATTAAGTGAAGGGTGAGAGAAATGGAAAAAATGAAATGCTGTCATCACTCTTTCAATCAGTTCACTAAGCCTGTATTCAACCAGATCACACCGCGCACTCTCGATTAAAAGGTGCCAAACATAAACAAAAACTGTGTAAAATAGATAGAAAAATGTCTGCACGCTTAGATCTTCTTTGTGTTCTTTTTAATAAGCCAAACTTTCGGTCTACTGACCTTCCTCAGGGCTCAGTTACCTCAGTTAATCAGTTCACTAAGCCTAAAATATTGAAAAGCATAATTATGAATATGATTGATTGGCCTATTAGGGGTTTATATGAAAACATGCCAGATTCATTTCAGGGTTATTAAACCATCACTTGTGGCTTTGCCTGGGCACAATCCCTGATGCTGAACGAACAAGTGACAGTTTTTTTTTTCATAAATGTTCGCACGCTCCTTTGGATTTTTTTCTTCTTTAAGTTCTTTTTTTCTTTGTTTCTATTCATTCATTGGCATGATGACGTTTCGGCGGCGTGCGGTCTTCCTCAGATTCACTAACAAACACAGGCTTGACACCTATTAAAACCTTATTATCAAAACATCATCACACATGACTGGAAGATGTCATAGTTGACTGGAGATCGGAGCGGTTGAAACCGTGCCATAAAAAAGTCAAAGAAGAACATGAAAGAATAATAAAAATAAATAAATCAATGAATGCCGTCATCACTATTTCCATCAGAAGTTTGCTAAGCCTGCAATATTAAGAAGTGTAATCAGAAATATGATCGACCCATGACTGTTATTATGCCTCCATGAAAGAGATTTGGGAATACCCGGGTCAATGGGTATGAGCAAGTCCCAGAGGGAAATTGTATTTGAAGGCAAAAAATAGACTTCTAACTTCACTTTGTTCCCTCAAAAATGAAGTGAAAGTGGAAGGGGTAGAAATGCTATTGGTTCACTGTTAGCTGTCCTGTCTCACTCTTTAAATGTCAATCTGTCAATGTCAGTGCAGCATGTCTATGTCGTGGCATGGTATAGAGAGATATTTAAGGAAGAAAATTCCGCACTCACAAACTGCGTCTCATTATTTTTATTATATGGTGTGAGGTCATCGGTCGAATGCTCCATTCATTTCAACCGGGCTCCCCAACGTTCGCACGTCTGTTATTTTTCGATAACGGACGGGTTGGTCTATAACAGACCGCTGTCAATGGCAACAAGACTTTTCACTGCTAAAGCGACTTTTCAACAAGACTCTAATAAGCTGCTGTGATAGACAACACCTGTTGTCCTGGCTACCTAGCTGTTGCCTAGCGGTGTTCCACAACGGCACTGTTTTGTTTTTGCGCAGCAACAATCTTTTGACATTAAAAACTATAATAGACTTAACATTAAATAGGCCTAAAGAAATGTCCCCGTCATGTGTGAATCATTTAAGTATATCCATATAATAAGCGGGTTAACTTTCGGCGAGTCGGTCGCTTTGTGGAATAGCAGCACTTCAGAGAGAACAAGACCCCTCCGCTCCGCGTCGGGGTCTAAAAATTCTCTCTGT
The DNA here is from genome assembly GCF_034702125.1 of Engraulis encrasicolus. Taxonomy (NCBI): domain Eukaryota; kingdom Metazoa; phylum Chordata; class Actinopteri; order Clupeiformes; family Engraulidae; genus Engraulis; species Engraulis encrasicolus. The sequence goes on from NC_085877.1 coordinate 38,968,445, forward strand.
CGTGCTGCTATTCCACGGTAGCGACCTTCTCGCCGAACGTTAACCCTTACATATTACTACCATGTCCAAAAAGCAAACGCGTTTCGGCTATCAAGCCTTCATCGTTTGTGAGTGCGGATTTTTCTTCCTTAAGTTGATACATTTTATAGCGCACCCAAAGACTTTCGTTTTTTCCAAGAAGTTGAGCCCGTCCTTTGCCTATGGTATAGAGAGAGAAATGTCATTTCAATTTCCTTGTATGACCTGTGCGTATGAAGAAACTGTACATCACCACAGACACAGACACACACACACACACAGACACACACAAAGTGAGTTAGACAACATGTAATGCACACAAGCACACATACAGACACAAAGATGGCGATACAGTGTGCAGGCTACCGCTCTTTTCATAGTAAGATGGTCGTGCACACATACAGTACTGTACATATACCTACCTAAGCAGGCAGTGGCTCCCACCATTGCGTACAGTCTTTTAGACTTTATTAGTGACAGGACAGTTTGAGGGAGAGACGGGAAATGTTTTGGGACAGAGAGACGGGGAAGGTTCGGCAAAACGTTCGGCGTCAGACTTGCATCCCAGAGGTTGCCGGTTCGACTCCCGACCCGCCAGGTTGGTGGGGGGAGTAATCAACCAGTGCTCTCCCCATCCTCCTCCATGACTGAGGTACCCTGAGCATGGTACCGTCCCACCGCACTGCTCCCCATGCGGCGTCACTGAGGGCTGCCCCCTTGCACGGGTGAGGCATAAATGCAATTTCGTTGTGTGCAGTGTGCAGTGTTCACTTGTGTGCTGTGGAGTGCTGTGTCACAATGACAATGGGAGTTGGAGTTTTCCAATGGGCTTTCACTTTCACTTCAGTATACCTACCTAAGCATGCGGTGGCTCCCAACATGGCGTACAGCCCGGGCGTGATGCAGTTGTGCACACATGCAGTGGATAATTATGTGTATTTATGTAAGATACTTGACACCTTAATTTCCCCCCGGGGTTCAATAAAGTTATTCTACTCTACTGTACAATACTGTACAGTACATACAGTATACCTACCTAAGCATGCGGTGGCTCCCACCATTGCGTACAGTCTTTTAGACTTTATTAGTGACACATGCAGTACTGTTACATATACCTACCTAAGCACGCGGTGGCTCCCACCATGGCGTAGAGTCCGGGCGTGATGCAGTCGGCGCCCTGGGAGCACCAGCCCTTGAAGAGGGGCCAGTCACGATGGTAGTAGGCCAGCTGCTCCATGGTAACGCCCAGCAGACGCCCAGCGATGGCCCCCACCGCCATACTGGGGATGAAGAGACCAGAGGGCACCTGGGGGAGGAGGGAGAGAAGGTGGGAGAGAGGGAGAGGGAGAGGAGGGGTGGGATAGAGGGAGGGTGGGTGGAGGGAGAGAGGGAGTGAGAGAGGGAGTGAGAGAGGGAGAGAGGGAGGGAGAGAGGGAGGATGGGAGAATGGAGAGGGGGGGTGGGAGAAAGACAGATGGAGAGAAGGGGAGAGAGAGAGGGAGAGGGAGAAGGGGGGTGGAAGGGGGGAGAGAAAGAGAGAACAAGAGAGAGAGAGAGGTGGATAGAAGGGAGGAGGAGAGAGAGGAAGAGAGAGGGTGGGAACGAGAGAGAGAGCGAATATGAGAGCGAGAGAGTGAGAATATGAGAGTGAGAGAGAGAGAGAGAGAGAGAGACAGACAGAGACAGAGACAGAGACAGACATCGTTGTTTGTTTATCATTGCACACAGCTCGATTGAGCGTTCATGTCTGCATCTTAATGCATGGATTAGATTCATTTCAACATTCCTTATCCCCACTTCAATCATTTGCTCACCTTCACGCTG
>NC_085877.1:38975286-38987786 GCF_034702125.1 Engraulis encrasicolus
ATCCCAGTTGGTAGCTGGATTCTGGCAGAGAGGAAAGAAGTTATCTGATTCTAGTGCAGTTGTCTGGGCAGTTGGCACACCTCTGCGACCGCTATTTCATAGTCTTTTGAAGGCAATCTAACACACATAGCCTACGTTAAATATCTGTTCATACACGGAAGATAGTTTCAAACTGGAGATATGCGGGACAACGGACACTTTTTTGACACAGCTACAGAAAGGCTATGTCAGTCTCCTGCAGTGTATGAGAACCGCTATAATCGGATCTCATTTGCGCTGCGGGAGAGGGAATGACGAGGAAGAGATGCCTTAAAGGGGTATGCCACTATTTTGGGGCTTAATACAGTTAAAAACGTTGGCTGGGGTTTATAAAGGTGGTAAAGTGTCTTATTTTTCATGTAAGCCGTTGTCTTGCTGTAAGACAAGTTAAAAGAGGGAATATGTCGCTAAGCTAGTGAAAGTCAATGTATCCGTGTAGCATGCTACAATGCTACATGGATACATTGACTTTCACTAGCTTAGCGACATATTCCCTCTTTTAACTTGTCTTACAGCAAGACAACGGCTTACATGAAAAATAAAGACACTTTACCACCTTTATAAACCCCAGCCAACGATTTTAACTGTATTAAGCCCCAAAATAGTGGCATACCCCTTTAAAAATATAGCCTAGGCTATCTTGCCATCCACCACGTGCAAATCAATTAATAGTAGCCTACAAAGTGGGCATCTGGAAGGAAGATACCGTGTGCCATGCAATTTAAAATGATGGCCGCTTGGAACTGGAATGAGTTGCCTTTTAGTTTATTGGGAGGGAAACCGTGAACCCATCTCGGGTTCGCACCCATATCAGACGTTTGCCTATGAAAGTGTTTCAGTAGCAAAGTTGTAGCCTGCAGTAGCCTAAAGCAGACATCGGGATATCATAGGCCTACAAGGGATTGTTTTGTGTGGTTGTGCGTGTGAAAACAGCGCTCGGATCTCATGCGGCACTGGAGAGGGAAAGACGAGGTGTGTCTTTACGCAGCTATCAGCAAGTTTTGTGGTCCACAAAAATGTGAAAATCAATGTCGGTCAAAAGGCTTAAAAGTAGGCCTAGGCATCTAACTAAAATGTTGAATTTGCACAGTGTTTTCATTTATCATGCATCATTTCAGTAGGCTAAGCGAAGCCCAGTTGCAGTCCAGAAATGCACTTCACAGCGTTGGAACTTTACGCGCTGGCGCTGTCAGCTCGTCATTGCATAGCAACCATACAATCAATTCGGAACTACTTTGCTTAGCGGAGCAGGTAAACAAAGTATGATGAAGGTAACTAATAAACATGAATTCGAACATTTATTCTGGTATTTTGTTGGCAATTGAACTATTGTATAAAAGCAATATGACCCTCGTGGTCGGGATGATGTGCACTGACATCCTCCCTGGTGTGATTGCCGACGGCTTCGTGCCTATGGCCGAACCACACCAGGGAGGATGTCAGTGCACATCATCCCTCCCACTCGAGTCATATTGCTTAATTACGGGTGGATTCATGGACTGTACAATATATTGTATAAATAAATACTAGCGCCAGCGTTAGTTCTGGTCTGGCCATGGTAGTCAAGAGCTTTCTGCTTATTTGTCTCAGGTGTTCTACATCAGCTAATCAACTCTCCTTGCTCCTGAATGGTCAGTTTCAAATTTGGCGCCTTCTAAAAGTTCTCTGTTTTGTTCCCAACTCATGGCTGCTCGTTTCTTCGCAACCCACAGCCTCCCCAGCACCACCTTGTCGTGTATGACATGACATGGGCTACTCCTTGTCGTGTATGACATGGCATGGGCTACTCCTTGTCATGTTGCCTGCTCTGTTCATGAATAGCATTGAGAATTTCTTGACTGTAATGGTCCTGACAGAACATAAAATCAATGGGTGGATTTTACTTATCATCATCCTTGCTATTATTGCTGTGCTTGATGTTTTAACAGTATATGTGAACAACTCTGTACTCTTTTTTATGCATATTTTTTAGGGGCCTTTATGCCTTTACTTGACAGGACAGTCGAAGATGTGACAGGAAGCGAATGGGACAGATAGACAGGGGAGGATCAGGAAATGACCCCTGCCGGACTCAAACCAGGGTCCCTGTCGGTGGGCATGCAAGCCCAAATGTGTGTGTGTGTGGGGGGGGGCTTAGGGCGCTGCGTCACAGCGCCCCTGTACTTGATATTTTAACAGTATGTGTGAGAGGAAGATACCCACACTCTTGTCCATCGTGCTGAATTTTGTTTACAGAAGCAACGTTTTGGCCAGTGTGGCCTTTCTCAAGTTTATACAAAGGCCACACTGGCCGAAACATTGTTTCTGTAAATAAAATTTAGCACGATGGACAAGAGTGTGGGTATCTTCCTCTTGGTTTCCTCTTCCAAATATGAACAGTATGTGTGAACAACTCTGTACTCTATATGTATTGATAATTCTGCGCGTACTTCCAAATTACACTACACTAGCAAGGGGTTCAACTCAGACCAGTGACCCAGGTTATAAATGAAGGTGAAATGCACAGTCATCCTGTTGATTTAGATCAGTGACAGGTTACAGATAGATATGCAAAAGTCATTGTAATAAAAAAAACAAATCTAGCCAGGTGTGACTGCCTGGTTTGATCAGGAGGTGAAAGGCGGTGTTTGTTGTGTTCAGGGTGTGCTCGCTCACCTGCTTATTAAAATGAGATATGAGCATTGAAGACAAACATCAAGACAACCATCTCTATATACACAACCTTTCCTCTTAGACCTCGGACTTCCAACGATTCCTCCAGAGTAAGTCAGAACACCTTTTTTGACTTATTTAACTTTTTTTTTAATAAATGTAAAGTTATGTTTAGGTTATATTTTATTTTGTGAATGTTCCTTAGAAACAAAATCTAATTTGACTTATTTGTTTTATTTAGAACAGTTCACCAAGCATGACAGCAGCTGCTTCCTTTGGTAATGGTACCACAACTATGAACACAACTGAATACCCCTTTTGTGTCAAGCTATTTGAGGGTAGTCTGGCTTATAGTGTCTTTGCTGTCCTTTGCACATGCGTGGGTGTGCCTGCCAGCGTATGGCTCCTGTGGGTGCTCATTCAGAGACAGTGTACGAGCAGTGGCTCATCCAACAATGTCTACATGATCAACCTCACTTTCCTGGACCTGGTCTACAACATTTTACTCTTTCCAAACATGCTCAATTTCTTAATCTGGCATGACATGCAGTATTATAAAGATGCCATTATCGTTTGGAGTCTCAACATTTTTGGACGTCCTTTTTTCATGGCCTGTATTTGTGTGGACTGCTACATGGCTGTGGTGCACCCTATTAGGTATATGAAGATCAGCCAGTCCAGATACCGACTAGTTGTCTGTGCTCTTGTCTGGCTGTTAACACTGTTGCTTAGCCTTTTGCTTAGATATGGTTACTTCCCATTCGCCATTTGGTATAGCCCATGTGTTTTGGCCATTTCCATTATTGCCTTTTGTGACATTGCCATCCTCCTCACTCTAAGAAAACCGGATCCTTCCGGGAGGAGTGGGGTCCACCCACAGAAGCAGAGGGCTATGCAGACCATCACCAACAGCCTAGTCATGACCTTGGTGTCCTACATTCCCATGTTGCTTGTTGAAATGTTTTGGGATGTAATCCCCCTTGATGTGCAGGAACGGTATTGCTACGTCATTTTACCCTCTAGGGCTTTCTCCATGCTTGGAAGCACCACCCTGCCCTTGCTTTACCTGAGCAATCTGGGTAGCTTCAATAATGTAAGGGTTTTCAATTGTCTCTGAAGTCTGAAAGGAAAAAGCCCATTGGGAAACTCCAACTCCCATTGTCATTGTGACACAGCACTCCACAGCACACAAGTGAACTAATAGCCAATCAGAAATATTAATGTCAAGTCAAGTCAAGTCAAAGTTTATTTATAGAGCACCTTAAAAATACAACACGATAGCTGACCAAAGTGCTGGACAGGCAGATAAAAGGACTTGAGGATCCCTTAAGACACACAAAGACAACAAAAATAGACCTAAAACAGTGTAATCTTTGAACAAAAAACATGATATAAATAAAGCAATCTAATAACCAACAGAAGATACATACAGTTGTGTGCACAAAAATAGCAGTGCCTTCACAAAGATTAGTAAATGTCAAAATTCTTCAAATAAATTGCACATTAATGACCAAAAATGCTTGAGGACACTGTGCATCCACTGCACACTGTATTTCAAAGAAGAAAATTAGGAAAAGTAACTTTTCCCAATTTTCAAAGTATTTCATAGAAAGTGGAGAAATGTCATGTTAAAAAAAATAGCAGTGTTGACATCTGTCTTTGGAAACTCAAAGATGTTCTGTACAAACTAACAAATTCTTGTCAATTCACCTTTGCTGAGCATCCTAAACTAATATTGTGTTGCATAACCATGTTTTCTAATAGCAGTTTCACATCTGTGGTGCATGGAGTCGACCAAAGTCCGGCAACGGTCAACAGGTATTGCAGCCTAGGTTAATTGTACTACATTTCACATTTCCTTTGTCTTTCTTGTTTTTCGTCATTAACAGCCTTTTTCATGTCAGCTCACAAATTTTCTGTGGGAATAGTGCTGGCCACTCTATTAGTTGCATGCCGTTTGTCTGGAACCATGATTTTGCTTGCTTGCTGGTGTGTTTGGGGTCATTGCCTTGTTGAAACATCCACTTCAAAGGCATTTTCTCTTCAGAATAGGGCAACATGACTTCTTCCAATATCCTGATGTACTCAAACTGATCCATGATCCCCGGCATGTAGAAAATCGGACCAACACCGTAGTGCAAAAACATCCACATATCATGATGCTTGCACCATCATGCCTAACCGTCTTCACCGTGTATTATGGCTTGAATTCTTTATTTGCAGGATGTCCGGCAAACTGTCTGTGACCCTTAGACCCAAAAAGAACAATCTTATCTAATGGTGGTGCAAGTATCATGATGGGTATGTTTTTTGTACTACGTTTGTACTATGATGTTGGTCCTATTTACTGCATACCAGGGATCATGGATCAGTTAGAGTACATCAGGATATTGGAATAAGTCATGTTGCCTTATACTGAAGAGACCGTGCCTTTGACGTGGATGTTTCAACAAGACAATGACCCCAAACACACCAACAAGTGAGCAGAATCATGGTTCCAGACTAACAGCATTCCACTAGTGGCCAGCACAATTCCTGGACCTTAATCCCATTGAAAACTTGTGGGCGGACATAAAAAATGCTGTTAATGAGGAAAAAACAAGAAATGCAGAGGAATTGTGGAATGTAGTCCAATTAACCTGGGCTGCACTACCCATTGACCGATGCCAGACTTTGGTTGATTCCATGCACCACAGATGCGAAACAGTTGTCCCAAACCTTGGTTATGCAACCAAATATTAGTTTAGGATGTTCAGCAAGGTTGAATTGACAAGAATGTGTTAGTTTGTACAGAACATCTTTGAGTTTCCACAGACAGATGTCAACACTGCTATTTTTTGGAACAAGGCATTTCTCCACTTTCTATGAAATGCTTTGGAATTGAATTACTTTTCCCAATTTTCTTCTTTAAGAATTTTGACATTTACTCATCTTTGTGAAGTCACTGCTATTTTTATGCACAAAACTGTATATACAAGAAGTGTCTGAAAAAAATATAAAAGAGGCTAATTAAAATACACATAAATAGGCTAAAACTACTGTACAGAGGGATGATATAACATTAAAAGAAGAGCAAGCAATAAGTAAATAAATAGATAAGAAAACTAGAAAGTTATAAAGAGTTAAAAGCTAAGGCATGAAAATGAGTTTTAAGGTGGGTTTTTAAAATTACAATAATGACAATGATCAAGCACACAACTACTAATCTAATTTATTGTGTTTCTTGTTATTATCTATGCTTATCTTTTTGCTCTTGGTGGCAGCCGTGGTATAATGATTAGGGTTGGACTTATAGATCACAGGGTTGCATGTTAAAGCCCCATCCTTACCGATCCCTTAAGAGAGGCATATATCCCCACGCTGCTCCAGGGACTTTAACTAACATCTTTTAGCTGTTTTTGGATAAAAATGACTGCAAAACGTAATATAATGTTAATTGTTATATTAGAATATCTGTAAAATTTTAGGTTGTAAGCCTATTATATGTTTTTACACATTTGCCTTTTTTCTTTTTTTCTGTAGTCTTTATTTTCTTCCCTCCCTGACTATTACCTGTATTACATGTGTCTTCAAATGTCCATGTGGACATTGTGTATTTATGCAAGCTACTTGCATAAACAGGATTCTGTCCTGTCCTGTCAATTAAAGACAATTATGTTTTAAGTTCCATCTCCCAACCGTTAATCATTATGAATATCAATATTGGATAACATGGTAAAATAACAACAACAACAACTACTACTACTGCTACTATAACTACTACCACTACTACAGGTACTCCTATCATTATTGTGTTGGTTATATTGTATTTATTCATGAAAAATAGAAAGGAAATTACTAAATTACATTTTTCCACTGTATAAAACAGCCATTTCCTTCTGTCACTGTTACTTTTGTTTTACAGCAATTTTGCACAGAAAAAAACTACAAATACTATATGAATGCTACTTTTGAGACTTTTTTTAACCATGTTGACATTAGGGATGTAAATGAAATCGAAATGTATCGATGTATCGGAAGTATCGGCCCGCGATTTAATCAAATCGCATCGTATCGTGGGGCATTCTTAAGAATCGAAAAGAATCGAATCGCTGGCCCCTGTGCAATGCCCTAGCTCCATAACACAATAGTAGTGGAAAAGTAATTGGAAAAAATTGAATCGAACCGAAACGCATCGTATTGTGGGGAATATCGAAAAAAAATCGAATCCCTGATTTAAGAAATCGATACCATATCGTATCGTCATGAAGGCTGTGATTTACACCCCTAGTTGACATCGATGATAGACTAATAAATGGATCCTCCTTGGTGTGTGTGGTGCAAAGTTTGTTCCAAATTGTTTTCAAATTACAAGTCAATATTGTGAAATGATGCTCAGTCATCCAGGTCATATTGGTAATAAAAGCAGTTTAGATGTAAACTGGAGGACTGGAGCTGAAGCTTGACAAGGCTTCATCATTTGAAATGTTGGTTGTTTCAACTAACGTGTACAGGTATCAAGATCAGGTTGTAAGCATTTGTGTATTAGACGACGTACAGTGCCATGAGAAAGTTTGGGCACCCTTTTGGAAAATCATTACATTGGTTTATTTCTCGTTGAGCTTAGCAACTTAATTTTAATATGTGTTAAACTGTAGGGAAAGAGAAACATTTCAGCAGTGGAAGATTTTTAATAGGTGTACCAGAAACAATTTTAGGTGGATTTAAACAAAAATGGGCATATGCATAAATATGGGCACCCCAAAGAGGTTATTCCATTAATATGAAGTAGAGCTCACCTTTGCAGCACAAACTGTTAATGACTTCGGAATCCCTTCAGTCACTAAGACAGAAGTGATTGGTCATTAAAACTTTATCTATCATACATAATAGTAGACCAGGCTTGTCCTAAGTTCTGTCTTGGAGAGTGGCAATATAGTGCGCTCTGAACAACTCTTTGCAGACTTCAAACAAAGATAACTCATTATGTTGAATAACGAGAAAGGTACTCAAAGTAATCTGGAAGTCTTGGACAAGGTTTCTCCACAGCCAGAAATGGAAATCCATTTGAGTGGAAAGCATGGAAAGCCACGGGAAGGATCCTCGTGAAAGGAAATTGTAGTTTATTGAAAAATAGTTGCAAGGGCATGGGTAAAGGATGGTAAGAATGGTAACAGGCACACAACAGAACAGCTCCATAGAACTACAAGACCATAGCTGCTGATAGTGCAGACTTAGACAGGGGTCCTTCCCCGTATACTTTTCACAAGGCAAAAGCTCATTGGATGGGTGATGCATAAAAAGGCTTTCCTGTGTATCCATCAGAAATAAGTTGCCAAACTTATGCAGAAAGCTTATCTGGACAAGCTAAAAGCATTTTGGGAAATCATACTGTGGTCAGATGAGACGGAGCTAGAGTTTGACCATAACAATAGGATGTGGACATGGTAAAAATGCACACAGACTCTATGACATCTGGCCTAAAGTATACCCTGCTATAGGTCTGCATGGCTCGCATACACACTGTAAAACTTATTACAGTTGAGAGCCTCACTAAGTCCTTTCAAATATCATATTTTTTTTAAAGAATGTTCAAGTGTCAGTCACAAAATTAAACATTGAATCAAAATTCAACAATGACTTAATGCAAAAGAACAAGTACAATGCTTCTTAAAATGATGGCCACTTAGTCCTGCTTGATTACCTGAGCCTTCTGCTTGTTATAGGGACTTGGGAATTAGTCAGTGTTTAGCCTCTGAAGAAGACAGTAGTCGCAACGCCCGTTTATTAAAGGCTTTTTAAATTCACCAGCAGTGTGCCTTGGAATCTTTGGCAGACCTTATCAACAGCCACAACTGGAGCTAAGTCTGACCATCATTTTAAGAAACTTTATTTCCTTGAGCCAAAGAGCACCTGCTAAAGAGGAAAAAAGTGAAGCAGCACTACTCCATGATCAACATTCCCTAGTGAACAGTTGATTTTTTTAGCAAACAAGTACAATGTCTTGAAATGGTCATACCAATCGAAATATCACCATTATTGAAAAAGAATTAATTTCTTTCAACCAGTATGTCTGAAGAAGACAGATGAGTAACCTGACTGAATTAGAGAGGTTATGGATAGAATAATTGGCAGCTATTCAGTAGTACCAGGCAGTTGGAACTTGTCCTCTTGTATAGTAAGTATCCACAGGTCATTAGATCAGCAAAGGTGAGCTCTACGTCATATTAATGGTATACCTTCTTTGGGGTGTCCATATTTATGCACACACCTTTTTTGTTTAAATCCACATGAAATAAAGAGCAGGACAGCACTCCAAGTTTTGTGGTTTATTGCCCGTCAGACGTTTCGGGGTTAACCTTCTTCAGTGTCGGGCTCGAGAGATAGACAACTGTTTTAAAAGGTGCTCTGTGTAGGACGGTGGCCAGAGTAGGTATTGCAACTATGATGCACATCGAAACTGGGCTGTCTAATGCCAACTTTGATCCCTTCATGAATATTTACGAAATAATAAACTAATGTTTACTTGGTATGACCAAAGTACAGCAAGTTCTGCGGATAAACATGTACATTTCTGGAAAGATCTGCCGTTTCATGTAAAAGTACAATTTTCCCAGTCATAATGAATACCTAGAATTGGATGGTTGTGGTGAGTATTCACGAAAAAGGTAACACGAATACGAGTACACGAGTATTCACGAAAAAGGTTGTCAATGGGCGGCATGAATTCTGGAAATAAACTACAAAGAAATATTACACAGTGTCCCTTTAAGGAGAGTAGGAGAGTAGAAAGGGGATGCACTACTACTACGCTATCTAAAATAAAAGAACAGGAAATATACAGTGGGGGGGAATGAAAGGTGAAAAGAGGGAAATATCAGGCAGCTATGCGAGAGATAAGAGCTGTTTATTTGGGAGGATATGAGAGCTGAAAGGGCGTAGAGTTTGTTATCTACATTTAAAGACGAGGAAATATAGAGATAAAAAAGGGTGAAAAGAGGAGAAAAGCTCAGGCAGGCAGCCATGTGAGAGATAAGGACAACTGTTTTTGGGGAGGACAGCAGCACTACACAGAAATGGGGCACAGTACTGTACACTATCTACAGTAGAAGGGAGAGAATTAGAAAAAAAAAACATACAGAGAAAAAAAAGAGGTGAAAAGTAGAGAACACATTAGGCTGGCACGCACACCCGAGAGAGGGATGGAGAGGTAGACACAGGGAGGCAAGAGAGATAAAATAAATCAAATCTAAGGAAAACAGACAGGAGAGGGAGGATGGCCGGTGAGCAGACGAGATAAAAGAACGAGGGCTGGAGAGAGGCAAGGAAAGAGGGAGAGGAAAGAGGGAGGGAGTCAGAGTGGGAGAGATGGAAGTAGCGAGTGAGAGACAGACAAACCAAGGAAATGAGAGAGGGGGAGAACGTGGCAGACATTAAAGAAAGACTGTGGGAGGTATTGCAAGAGAGAGAGAGAGAGAGAGAGAGAGAGAGAGAGAGAGAGAGAGAGAGAGAGAGAGAGAGAGAGAGAGAGAGAGTGTAAGATGTGTCAGAAAGCCGAAAGATAGAGTGAAAGCGGTAGGGAAGGGGAGAATGAGATAAGGACTGAGGGGAGAGATGGCGAGAAGGAGAGATAGAGAGAGGGAGATGAGGGGAGAGATGGAGCAAAAGGCTTGTCAAATAGACAGAAAGACAGAGAGAGTGAGAGAGCTGGAGGTGGAGAGAGGGGGGGGTGGAGGTCAGGAAGGGGAGAGCGAGAGGAGAGAGGGAGAAAGGGCGTGAGAGGTAGAAAGACGGAGAGAGAGAGACACGGCAGACGTGGGGCAGGCATCAGCAGCAGAAGTGTGAAAGGAGGACGTGTTGCCAGATTGGGTGGGATCCCGCCCAATTGGGCTGTTTAGGTTGGGCATCAGCGGGTTAAAAACGGTTAAAAACAGGCGTTGTGCAGGTTTTTCTTTTATTTTTTTAAAGTATTTTTTCAGCTTTTGATGGCTTCATTAGTTTTTATTACGAGATAGGACTGTGAAGATAGTGACAGGAAGCGAGCTGGAAGAGAGAGACGGGGAAGGGTCGGCAAAGGACCTGGGCCGGAATAGAACCCGGGTCAGCCGCGTAGTAAACGAGTGCCCTACCATTAGTGCTACGGTAGGGCCTGGGCGGGGTTTTTCTGTAGGTTTATGGCCATTGCAACCAATACAATTTGGTTTAATATGCTAAAACATCGTTGATCATGGAGGAGTGCTGCTTCACTTTTTTCTCTTTTGCAGGTGCTCTTTGGCTCAAGGAAATAACGTTTCTTAAAATTATGGTCAGACTTAGCTCCAGTTTTGGTTGTTGATAAGGTCTGCCAAAGATTCCAAGGCACACTGCTGGTGAAGTTAAAAAGCCTTTAATTAAACGGGCTGACGCGTTGCGACTACTGTCTTCTTCAGAGCCTGAGTCTGACCATAATTTTAAGAAACAATTTGGTTTAAATTGGGTGGGATGTACAGTAGTGTCTCCAGGCGTTTTTAATTTTTATTTATTTTATTTTTATTTTTTTTACATTTTTTGGGGGTTGGAAATGATCATACCCATCTGGCAACCCTGACAGGAGGACACATCTGGCAACCCTGAAGGGAGGCCCGGGAGGAGAGATGAGCACCCGAGGAGGAGCGTGTTGGAAAACAAATTATCACACAAGCAAAACAGAACTGAGGACATGATAAGAGAAGAGGAGGGACGGAGGGGAGGGGAGGGAATGAAAAGATGGATGGAATACTTTACCAAAAAAGGGGAGAGAGATGAGAAGAGACAGACACAGACAGGGAGAGGAGAAAAAGGTGGAGAGAGAGAGAGAGAGAGAGAGAGAGAGAGAGAGAGAGAGAGAGAGAGAGAGAGAGAGAGAGAGAGAGAGAGAGAGAGAGGGGGGGGCATGCAGATAGTATAGCAACAAATAGACATAGACGTAAAGAGACAGATAGAGAAAGAGACAGAGCAGACGAGTGCGCAATAGAGAGAGACAGAGAAAAAGAGAGACAGAGACAGAGAGCAGGAGAGAGGGCAAGAGAGTTGAGAGATAGAGAGCGAAAGAGCAGGAGAGAGCGCAAGAGAGGAGGATAAAGAGAGAAAAAGAAAGAGCAAGAGAAAAAACTGGGCATTGCCAAGAGACACATCTGAAGGGCAAGAAGATATGGCCAGGAAATTAAAACAGCACAAAATTGGAAAACGAGAGAACGAAAGCAGATAGAGAAACGATAAAAAAAGAAAGAGAATAATAAGGAGACAAATACTCATAATAAACCAGGAACTAAACCAGGAAGAATACCTGAACCAGGAATAAATACCTGACCATAAAAGGATGAGAGAGAAAAAATACAAAAAGAAACTTAATGGAGGAATGAATAATAAAAGCTGAGAAATATGTTTTGAAAAAATAGACACCTGACAAAGACCTCACAGGTCGAATCGTTGCGCCAACTTTTCATTTATTAATATCACGACAAGGAAACTTTTGTGGTGTGCGGATATTTTTTCCATGTACGTTCGTTTATATCCACAGCAATTGCTTTTTTGGAAAAATAGACAAGACATTTCAGAGGTGAAGGAGAGTGTGTGCCTGAATCAGGGCACAACATGGCATCATACCAGGGCGTTGAACAGTCTATCACATTTGTGCATCACGGTTTTGCAGGTTAACTTGTGCTACACAACGCCCTGTGACAGGTTAGGTTTAGCCATGCTTTTTGTCTGAGCATAATTTCACTACCAATTTGCCATTTCTCTTGTTGGTTTATTTGCTTTACTGACAGCTTAGGGTTAGGCATGCTTCAGTCAGAGCATAGCAGAGCATT
>NC_085877.1:38992786-38995286 GCF_034702125.1 Engraulis encrasicolus
GTGTGTGTGTGTGTGTGTGTGAGAGAGAGAGAGAGTATGAGTGTGTGTATGTGTGTGTGTGAGAGAGAGAGAGTATGAGTGTGTGTATGTGTGTGTGAGAGAGAGAGAGAGAGTGTATGAGTGTGTGTGTGTGTGTGTGCGTGTGTGTGTGTGTGTGTGTGTGTACTGTACCTCCTCTAGGCTGAAGAGCACTCCTCCAATGGGAGCCCCGAACGCCACGGAAACCCCCACCGCTGCAGCTGCAGACAACACCTGGAGCACACACACACACACACACACACACACACACACAAATACACACACACACGCACGCACACACGCGCGCGCGCGCACACACACACACACACGGGAAGTAAACAAGAACACACACACACTTTAGAATCCGATGAACAGTCATGCACAGAAATACAATTGGGGAAAGAATTTGGAAGGAAGTACACAGCCTTGAGACAAGTAAACAAAGCATGTGACCAACACACGAACACACACACACACCCTATTACCATACCCAACAAGAGATATGGACTCTTGAGTCACTTGAGGTAAAGAAACGCATGCTTCCATATGCATACACCCCCACACCCACACCCACACACACACACCCACACCCACACTCAACGAGAGATTCTTTTATGTGAAAAAATCACTTGAGGTAAAGAAAGAAATGCATGCATATGCATACCCACACACACACACACACACACACAACACACACACCCCCCCACACACACACACACACCCACACACACACCCACACCCACAACGGCGAGAAAGTAAGTATGTTATTGCCAGAGCATGTTCAGGCGTCTGACATCATGCCCTAGGCCGTATTTCACTACAGCCAAACACTTTCACACACACGCAGACACACAGACACACACACACACACACACACACACACACACAGACACACACAGACACAGACACACACAGAGACAGGCACATGATCTCACAAGCATTCAATTGGCAAGTCACATCAAATCACAGAGAATTGGATTACAGTCTGACAGATTGAAGTACGACACACTGTTCAACATCAACAAAGCATCATCTCTCTCTCTTTCAACATCATCACACATACACACACACACACACACGCACGCACGCACACACACACACACACACACACACACACACACACACACACACACACACACAGTGCAGTCTCGAATCACAGTGCTGTCATCACACATACACACACACACACACACACACACACACACACACACACACACACACACACTCCTGTCTCACACACACACACACACACACACACACACACACACACACACACACACAAACAGTACTGTCTCAAACACACACACACACACACACACACACACACACACACACACACACACACACACACACACACACACACACACACACACACACACACACACACACACACACACACACACACACAGTGCAGTCACCCTACCTTCTTGGTATGAGCATGTGTGTATATATACAGCATGTGTGCATATGAGTGTCTTGTGTCGTGCACAATGTGTCTACAGCATCCTATCCTACCTCTCTCTCTTTTCTTGGCTTCGTTTTTTCGGTATTTGGTGAAGAGATTGCACAGTATGTTGGCATGAGCATGCGTGTACATGTGGCATGTGTGTGTGAGTGTCTGTCTCCGGAATGCATACAGCATGTGTGTGTGAGTGTCTGTGTCCGTGATGCATGTACAGCATCCTACCTTGGGGCAGCTGTGGCCTAATGGTTTGAAAGGTGGTCTTAAAGTGATACTGTCCCAGTTTTGGAAATAAGCTTATTTTACACCTCCCCTTGAGTTAAATGATAGGGTTTTACCGTTTTCCTGCACTTTCAACCGTTCTCTGGGTATGGCAGTGCAAATTTTACCTCCAAGCTAGCAGTTAACATTGAGTCCTATGAGACCAGCTGGTGGCTAACTGGTCTCATAGGACTCAATGTTAACTGTTGGCTTGGAGGTAAAATTTGCACTGCCGTATCTAGAGAACGTTTGAAAGCACCATAGAACGGTAAAACCCTATTATTTAACTCAAGGGGATGTGTAAAATAAGCTTATTTCCAAACCTGGGACAGTATCACTTTAAGATCAGAGGGTTGCAGGTTCGAATCCCACCCTTACCGCAGAGATACACCAGCGGCGACGCGATTCAAGCGACAGAGTATAGCAGCAAGCGATACGAGCGATTGAGGAGACAAGAGTATGTCCGTACAGGCAGAAGGCAAAGCATTCAAGCATTCCCATTGGCTGTGGTCACTGACCTCTATACAGTCATTGGCTGTCGCCGAACCGCGTCATAGAAAGTTGAAAAGATTTCAACTTCAAATTGTCGCGCTCGTCGCGCAAATCGCTCTCGTCTCCAGAATCGCTTTTGTCTCTCGACTCAATACAAAGTCAATTACTTCCGTCGCTCGACTCGCTCAGATCGCCGCTGGTGTATCTCTGCGGTTACCCTCCCTGCACCTCCATCCATGTCTGGAGTGCCATTGTAAAGTTGCTTTG
>NC_085877.1:39000286-39002786 GCF_034702125.1 Engraulis encrasicolus
TATCTGGTGCACATCAGTGTCTTCGTGGGGTATTTCTCGTGTGTGTGTGTGTGTGTGTGTGTGTGTGTGTGTGTGTGTGTGTGTGTGTGTGTGTGTGTGTGTGTGTGTGTGTGTGTGTGTGTGTGTGTGTGTGTGTGTGTGTGTGTGTGTGTGTGTGTGTGTGTGTGTTTCTCTCTCCTCGGGGGAAGCATCTGCATACAGATTTATGACAAGAGACGTCAGTGGCCACCAGTCACACACATGCAGCACAACCAGCACCAGCCATTCAGGACCACTTTCATGCCTTTTATTCGTTCATTTATTTCATCTTTTTTTGTTTGGATGGAGGGAATTGCCATCTTTGCGGGACGACTCCCCAGAGTAGGTGGTCCAGTCCAATAATGCAGTGTTTCCCCCACAGTTAAGGGGATAATTGCATAATAATTATTGATTAATCAACAACAATTTAAGTTTTAATCACTATTAATGACAGTTTTGCCTTTCTCCTGTTCTTCCAGCTGTTCTCTGAGTCTAATGATATTGTGCTTAGTTCCAATTTAGCATTTAATCATTGACCCAAATGGGTCCAGTTTGTCAACACAGACACCTGGCCAGCTCCCTTGAAAAGATACACGTTTTAATACTTGAAATAGGATTTTTAAAAGTTGGTGGTTAACCCCTTAGCGCAGCACCTATGTTATAACCTTACGCTCACCAAAATTGTAATGTCTATGTCTTAATCTGTTACTTAAGGCTCTCTGCATTGTCATAGCAATGTTGTTATGATGTAGTTGAGTATTTTCAGGAAATAGTGAATAGACCCGCCGGCGACCCCATCTGCAGTAAGAGGCTGCGGAAATGGGCTTTAGAGGGCCTTGAGCAAAGGCACCTTAACCCACACTGCTCCAGGGACTGTAACAAATACCCTAATGACTACTATAAGTCACTTTGGATAAAAAAAACATCATCTACGTGTAATGTAATGCAATGTAATGTAATGTCAGCTAAGTGCACCCACCCACTCACCCACCATGACTACTCAAATGTTCTGGGGGAAACACTGCATTGCCCTGGTGGTCTACACTGGTATGTGTGTGCATTCATCACAAGAGCTTTTGTTTTAGATTTAGACAGAGCAATGACCTCACCAATAGCCTAGGGGAAACCCCTCCAGCAGTGATTCTCAAAGTGTGGTCCGGGGAACATTGGTGGTCCGCGATAGAGCTCAGGTGGTCCGCAAGGGGATTTCTACTTTTCCAAGACAAGCTAGCAGTAGGCTTTATTTGTAACGTAATTACAGAGATAAACATAGTTGAAATCTTATTTTTACTACGATAACACAGGCTTGTAATGTGAATAACAATGAAGTGATCTGCATTGAAATTTACAGTGTCAAATTGGCACCCCTCAACTATCAATTCAGTTGACAGGTAGTCCCTACACACTTTAGGGGGGACAAAGTGGTCCTTGGTCTGAAAAAGTTTGAGAAACACTGCCCCCCAGTCACATACCCCTGCCTGCTGGAAGTGGTTAGGGGCCGGGCAGTCAGTGGTTCCCAAACTCTTACTGCTGGAACCCACTTTTGGAGCCGAGATTATTTCCGCGACCCCCCCACCACCATTTCATATCCACATGTTCCAAAACATTTTGTGTCCGTTATTCATTACTGAATTTGAATGTGAACTTCACAGGACACGTAAATGCATTTATTAACCTACAAATGAACACTGGTACTAAACAGCTAATGGAACGGTTACAGTACATTGCAGGGCTCTAAATTCACACCAGCCAACCGGCCAAATGCTGGTAAAATTTCAGTTTGGCTGGTAGAAAAGACCATCTTACTACTACTACTACTATTACTACTGTGTTTGGCTAGTAAGATTAACATCCACTAGCCACTTTGGATGGTGAAGAAAAAAAGTTAATTTAGAACCCTGATTATATGTATAAATGCATATATTCAAGGTTTATGCAAACACGCCCTTCTCTCTGCGACCCCCCCCCCCCCCCACACACACACACACACACACACACACACACACACACCAGCCCTGCAACACCCCTCTGACCCTACATCTCTCTCAGAACTTTGGTCAGAGATTCTTTAAGTATATAGAGATATGCCAATGTAATAGGTTGCTATGGGCACCTAACATGAACAGGTTCCGGTCTGCCTAAAGGGGCGTGTCATAATACTCCTAGCATTGAATAGAACAGTTCTTAGGTCTGCCTAGGTCTGCCTAAAGGGGGATTTCCCTCCCCCTCCCCCTTGCAATAATAGAACCCGGAAACAATGGGCCAATGGAACCTCTCTCTCTCTACTCTCTCAGCACTTTGGTGGTCTGAAGGGGTGTGTCACTGACTGACTGAGGACCACCCGCCCATTTTGAGATTAGCAGCGAGACACATGTGTCAGGTAAAAAGGGTATTATGTGTCGGGTATGAAGGTGACTCATCAGAGAGTAATGAAGGGAGGGGAGTGGACAGCATATTACAACCGGCATCATCACATACCACT
>NC_085877.1:39012786-39020286 GCF_034702125.1 Engraulis encrasicolus
AAGACGATCAATGAGGTCAAAACTAACAATTAATGAATTTATCAATAATTTACATCCCTAGCATCCATCTATCTATTTGTATAGAGGTCATTATTTCATCTCAGGGGGGGAAGGTTTTAGTACTTAGCTAAATACACAGACAGACCGGTTATGTACACACATGTGCACAGGCAACTTCAATGCACTCTGTGTACACAGTCAGGAAGGATAAATACATATATACTGCACGCCCCGTCTCCCATGGCCAAGTTAAACACACTAGACACACATACTGTAGACAGCATTTTTTAACAACATTTTTTAGACAGCTGAAAGTTTGTCATACAGACAACAGTGTGTGTGTGTGTGTGTGTGTGTGTGTGTGTGTGTGTGTGTGTGTGTGTGTGTGTGTGTGTGTGTGTGTGTGTGTGTGTGTGTGTGTGTGTGTGTGTGTGTGTGTGTGTGAGTGTGAGTGTTTCTAGTTGTATCTCTGTGTGTGTGTGTGTGTGTGTGTGTGTGTGTGTGTGTGTGTGTGTGTGTGTGTGTGTGTGTGTGTGTGTGTGTGTGTGTGTGTGTGTGTGTGTGTGTGTGTGTGTGTGTACCAACCTGACAGGAGTCCGATACAGAGCATGAGCAACCAACCGGAGAAGGCATCGTTGACACTGTGGAGGAGAGCCCAGTAGGACTGCTTACTACGATTGGCAATCTGGAGAGAGAGAGAGAGAGAGGGAGAGAGAGAGAGAGAGAGAGAGAGAGAGAGAGAGAGAGAGAGAGAGAGAGGAGGGGGGTATAGAGAGGGAGACAGGGAGAAGGGTGCAGAGAGAGAGAGGGAGAGGGAGAGAGATGGGGAGAAGGTTCAGAGACCGCAAGAGAGAGAGAGAGAGAGAGAGAGAGAGAGAGAGAGAGAGAGAGAGAGAGAGAGAGAGAGAGAGAGAGAGAGAGAGAGAGAGGGAGGGAGGGGTATAGGGAGAAGAGAGCAGAGAGAGAGAGAGAGAGAGAGAGAGAGAGAGAGGGAGGGGTATAGGGAGAGGGGAGAAGAGAGCAGAGAGAGAGAGAGAGAGAGAGAGAGAGAGAGAGAGAGAGAGAGAGAGAGAGAGAGAGAGAGAGAGAGAGAGAGAGAGAGAGAGAGAGAGAGAGAGAGATACGGAGGGAGGGAGAAGGGTGCAGAGAACCACAATGCAACACAACACACACAGCAACAAGACATAATGTGGCGGGTGGGTGCCGTGGCTCGGTGGGCTGAGGTGCTGCACCTTTCCACCTGGGTCAGAGACGGGGAAGGATCAGGAAAATGAACCCGGGTTACCGGTGCAGCAGTGCAGTGCCTTATGGCTTAAGCCACAGCAAGGCCGAAACAGAGGGGCATGCTAAGAAGCTGGTTCAGGAGTGAACCAGGTTAAGTTAAGAGGTAAATCATCTAACGCAGTGGTTCTCAAACTTTTTGTGTTAAAGTACCACCCGAGAAAATATTGAGCTCTCCGAGTACCACCTTGACAACCAACATTAGAATATCGCAGCAAAGGCCTTCCATATTCACTTTTGCCAGTCAATACAGGAGAGGTTCATAACGGCATCAACAGCTACGGTCACATTCAGTGCAAGTTTGTTTTTAAATGTCTTGCTTGCCTAGCATTATTCTGCATTATGTTTTCAGATTCATACAGTTCAATATTACAAAATGTGAGACCAAAGAGACATTTTTTGACTGCAACAACTTGATCAGCCTTCAAATCAATGCACAAAAAAAAGAATTCTTCCAAGTACCACCAGAGATGTCTCAAGTACCACCAGTGGTACGCGTACCACAGTTTGAGCACCACTGATCTAACAGAAGAGCTTGGAGTCCTCATTACGAAAAATGAGGACTCCAAGCTCTTCTATTAGATGATTTACCTCTTAACTTAACCTGCTTCACTCCTGAACCAGCTTCTTAGTATAGGCCCCTGTACAGTAAAACACAGGCAGGTAAAAAAAACATATATCCTGCTCACCTCCCTGTGGCGATCTCGGTCTTTGCTCTTCTCGCGCACCCAGTCGATGGTGTTGAAGTCCTCGTAGGTGCCCACCCCGGGCACGGCCTCGTCTAATAGGTCCATCAGCTTGGCATGGCCGTTAGTCACGCCGCCGCTACTGGTCACTAGGAGGGACAAACGGAACAGGAGAAAGGAGATTTAAAATCAGGTCCATCTCAGCTAGGTATGGCTGTTTATAACCCCGCCACTATTGGTCACTAGGAGGGACAAACGGAACAGGAGAAAAAAAAAAGAGATTAAAAAACTAGGCTTGGATGGCTTTATCTAATAGATCCATCCAGCTTGGCATGGCCATTAGTCAGCACCCCACTACTGGTGACTAGGAGGGACAAACGGAACAGGAGGACAGAGATTTAAAAATCAGGTCCATCTTGGCTTGGCATGACTGTTAGTCACGCCGCCGCTACTGGTCACTAGGAGGGACAAACGGAACAGGAGAAAGGAGATTTAAAATCAGGTCCATCTCAGCTAGGTATGGCTGTTTATAACCCCGCCACTACTGGTGACTAGGAGGGACAAACGGAACAGGAGGACAGAGATTTAAAAATCAGGTCCATCTTGGCTTGGCATGACTGTTAATGTTAATATGATGAAAGCACCATATACCAATATTATGACTGCATGACTTTACCACATATTGTCTTTGGATCAGTTTGTGCATTTGCCCACTGGCATAAAAACGCATGTAGCCTACATTTGTACACGTACATATACTAATGTGCCGACGACACGACAGGGTATTATGTTGGGAAAATGGATCACTGCATGAAAGCTTGGACACTGCCCAAGGCTCACAGAAACACCCCATTGTCAGAGTGTGGAGGGGTTATGAGAAGATAAGCTGAATTGCTGTTGTGTACATTCTGGAGACGGACATGGGCTTAATAATGCTATGGGAAATTAGAAGCTGGTATTCTCGGAAGTTGGTTATTGTGATAACTGCATGTTTCCCTTTGGAACATGGGAGGTCATTGGGAGGTCAGTTGAACAAAGAAGGAATACACGCCTGCACAAACGTACGCACGCACACAACACACACACAGATGTAAACCCATAAATGTATGTATTCTCACGTAACTCACACACACACGCTCCAACTCAAATAATGCAGACACGGACACGACATGGACACGCACGCGCGCGCACGCACGCACGCACGCACGCACGCACGCACGCACGCACGCACGCACGCACGCACGCACGCACACACGCACACACGCACACACGCACACACGCACACACGCACACACACACACACACACACACGCAGTGTGCAGGAAAACAGTGGGTTGTTCTCAGGAGTTGAACAGTCTTGATAAGACAATAAACTGAAACATCTGCATGAGACAGGAAACTAAACTCTCTCATAGCCT
The DNA here is from genome assembly GCF_034702125.1 of Engraulis encrasicolus. Classification (NCBI taxonomy): domain Eukaryota; kingdom Metazoa; phylum Chordata; class Actinopteri; order Clupeiformes; family Engraulidae; genus Engraulis; species Engraulis encrasicolus. The sequence continues at coordinate 39,016,172 of NC_085877.1, forward strand.
CAGAGACAGAGAGAGAGAGAGAGAGAGAGAGACAGAGAGAGAGAGAGAGAGAGAGACAGAGAGAGAGAGAGAATAGAATAGAAGATGGAATAAAAGAAATTGACAGAAATAGCAACACAAAGGAAATAGTCAGCGGAACAGATGGAAAAGAATGAAGTCAACGGACTAAATAAAGGAGACAGAAATATGGACAGAATAAAGAATAAATGGATAAAAGAGTGTGGGAGTGATGAACATAATAAAACCATTGTTCTTCTCACACAGCCCTAAGGGAAACAGAAGGGTCTGATTGCAAGGCTTCACCACAATCATGACAGGGCACTTTTCAACAGCTTAGCATGACTAATCGGTAAAGCTAAACATGACACAGCACTATCCAATAGCCCAGTCATTCTCAAACTGTGGGCCCTGAAGGTATTCCAAGTGGGCCCTTGAAATTATTTTATAAAAATCAAAACAACATCTGTGTGTGTGTGTGTGTGTGTGTGTGTGTGTGTGTGTGTGTGTGTGTGTGTGTGTGTGTGTGTGTGTGTGTGTGTGTGTGTGTGTGTGTTGCTGTTGCCTATTTACTTGAGTTGTATTGTTTATTGGGTAAGAGGTGGACCGCCGAACATTGGTGAAAATTTCGGTAACACTTTCTATGAAGCCCATATCTATAGCGCATTATGAGCACATTTATAACAACTCATAATGCACATCATAGTTATAATGAGCACTCAAAACACCCTAAGATTTACAATTCATTATAAGCTAGATTTATAGTTATTCATAACTGTTGATATACTCCATCATGAAGCGTTATGAGTGTAGTCATAATGCACTATGATTATAATGCGCATTATAAGTTGTTATAAATGTGCTCATAACGTGTTAAAAAAGGGTTTCAATACAGATCTTAACGGGTATAAAACAAATGTGTTATTTGATAAAGAAGTCCCGCTGGTTATCAGCAGCAGTGAAAATGACAAGGTGCTAGAGAGAGAGAGGGGGGGGGGGAGAGCAGATATGGGTCAAACAGATATGGGAGACATGGGAGAACAGATATGAGTCAAACAAAGTTAAGGAAAAGGATAAGGATTTACACAACAGCTCACTCACACCCAACTCTTACAGCCAAAGGGACACCAACAAGGACACGAGAGCCATATCAGGACCTGGGGCGCATTTCTCAAAACCATCATTTATAACTATCTTAGCTTTGTTGTTTTCAATGCAATATCCCATTGACAATTACCCAAGTTCCTAACTGGCTAACAACTATGCTTTCGAGAAACACAACCCTGGGTTGAGTTTCTCAAAAGAGAAGTTGTTAGCCTGTTAGCAACTTCGATAGTTGCCAATGGGAAAATGCATTGAAAACAGCAAAGTAGCTAATGTAGTAAGCAACCCCCCCCCCCCCCCGCCGCCCCCCCCCCCAGAAAGCAGCCAATAAGCGAATACGCCCCCCACGTGGGGGCGAAAGGGGGAGGACGCTCGTGACAATGATGTACACATCTGCACCAGAGTCATTGGTCTGCACTATGTTGTTGTTGAGTAACTGCCAACGATTGGGTGAGAGGTGTCCAATAATTTCAAACCATAACTGAGTGCAAACTTCCTGCTTCCTACAATCGCTTCAGAGCAAACAAATGCCAGACCATAAATACGAAAGGAAATGATAGTATTATGGGATGGTCAGGACCAGGCTAGTAATTCGCAGACAGAATGGACTTTTTATAAAAATGGGGGAAAACACAGGTCAATAGTTAATGGAACTCAATAAATTAGTTAGTAACGGTACGCAAAGGCCAATACTTTTCTTGTGAATACTTTTCTTGTTAATATCAAATTACAATTATAATTTAGCAATATTAACGGACAAATGATGTTTGAAGTTTGGAATATGGGGAGGTGGGGGTTCTTAGGTGCAAAAATGTCCCAGCAGAAAAAGTTTGTAAACCATCGCACTGTTCTCTTTTCCAACAACATTTCAGGGATAACTATACGCAGAAATGGAAGAGAAAAAAAAAGTCCAGTGACGTGGCCACAACTTTGTTTATCCAAAAGCAAGAGGTTTAGTCAGGAAGAGATAATATGGGCTGTTGTAATAATGTCATCTCTGTTTTGAGAAAATATGCAGACCTGGCATTTGGCCTTGTAAGTTATGTGTTGTTCTGATACACTGCTGCACGCACACACACACACACCGCCACACACACACACACACACACATGCACACACACACACACACACCCACACCGCCACACACACACACACACCGCCACACACACACACACACACACACACACACACACACTCACACACAAACACACACACACACACACACACACACACACACACACACACACACACCGCCACACACACACACACACACACATGCACAAATACGCACACACACCACCATGCAAAACTTAAACTATGAGGAAATATAGTTATGCAAACACAGAGTAAACTCACAATCCTCCCGGCCAGCCAGTCCAGTGACAAACTGCACGCTACCATATAAATCACGCCAAACTATCCTTGTTATGCAGAACCAGTCTGTTTAGTGCAGTGGCACTGCTAAATTTGGCCCATAAAACAATAATCAAGTGTAACAACCTGATAACAGTACAATCAGAGAGAGAGAGAGAGAGAGCAAGAGAGCGAGAGCGAGAGAGAGAGCGAGAGAGAGAGAGAGAGAGAGAGCAAGAGAGCGAGAGCGAGAGCAATAGCATTATAGGTAAACAAAGCATTGCATACCACATATTCAAAGCATTATCATTAACTATTGGCATTATATAAATAAAAAAAAATAAGGGGGAAAAAATGTATACGCCGTCTGCTAATATAAGATAATCTAGCATAACCAAGATGGTGTAGAATCTAGATTGATTGTTTTGCAGGGCTTGTAGCAACCCAATTTGCTACAGGGTTGCCTGTCTTTCCAAGACGAGTACAATGTTAGAGGAAGTCAAGACTGCTCCGATGAGGAAAACGTCATTGTTTAAATCAGCCAGCAGGGGGAGACTTTGAGCAAGTTAGCACAAATCATGAACTGCTCTATATTCACAGATGGGCCCAGGAGAACACAAACCGCGTCACTACCCACAGTTCAAAGTACAAGCCTGCTAAACCTTAAAAAATATATATACAACATACTGGCCCAGACGTGGCTCAGTCGGCTGGGCCCCGGGCGCTTCCGGTCAACCTTTAACTGTCCTATCACACAATTTAGGACTAAAAGCCCAAAAACTCTTAAAAAAAATGCATCTTGTCTGAGTAATGCGAGTCTTTAAACCCATTTCTTCATTGCTGTCTGTTTTTAGCTGTGTTAGCTTTGCATCTCAGCCATCGTAGTGTGTTCCAGTGTGTGTGATTATCTGTCTGTTGTGCAGTTTTGTCCTGTCTTGTCTTTTGTGTATTCTGAGGCTTTATTGACTCCTGCTTTGGTTGGTCAGGACCCCCTGGGAGAAAATATATCGTTTCTTGATGGGAATCTTTGCTGATTTAATAAATGTTAAATGACAAAAAAAAAGCTTAATGATCTGAGAGATGGGGCAAAAAAGGTTTTAAAAGTTTGAATGGCGTTTGGAGGTTGGGGTGCGCATTATCAAATGACTTTCAGCAGCAGCAGCAGCGGTACAATGTAAAATGGTGAATGAGTGTGTCTCTCTGTGGTACACTGATAAGGAAAGTTATTGTCCACAATACTCTTCCACAGCCTCCCACACACTTGGTTTGATGGATGATTATCTGTGATTAACGACGTAATGTAACGCACGCACACACACACACACGCACCCACGCACCCTAAGAAGCTAAGAACGTCATCTTGCATTAGAATGTGTTCATTCAGCTCTAACATACCCACATTTTTAATTAAAAAAAACCTCAGATGTCATGGACCCTGAACGCAGCATCCAGCATCAATGGGTTAATCCCCCACACATTAACATCTCTGGAAGTCTTTGATGAGCGGGAGAACTTCACTTCAGTGCCAGATAAAAATATCATTAACTGTACTACACCATTGTACCAACATGTGATACAGTGATGCTTAGTCAGACAAGATACCAATTACAGTCAGAATCCAGTGATCCCTTACCTGGCCTCAGTACAATACAATACAATAA
>NC_085877.1:39033150-39035650 GCF_034702125.1 Engraulis encrasicolus
TATTATTTGCTTGATGCAAAGTTGTGATGGCATACACGCTCTCGTTGACATGGTTGTGTGCATGGTTGCATGGATTCGCAAGACTTTATTGCAATAACACAGTGAAAGCGTGGAAGGGCCGTTCACTTCCTATCTCGGTGTCCTTGACTGAAACAAGTTGCAAAACTCCACACTTCCGAAACCTTTGCGATCGGCACTACAGTGATTGTTATCAGAAGGCTTTTGCCTACGCATAGACATAGACCCTTAAATTACAAACATTAGCGAACATTGAAAAAAGATCAGACAACGACCGTCGGGTAGCATGCTCATGAAAGCGACAGGGGAGAGTGGAGAAGTTCCGCAACATGTAGCCTAACGTAAGATGTTTGCTACTGTGCGACAGTAGCCTACCGCCACTATTTCATGACTGCACTTCTTCGTCATGGATAAATGGGCAACAATACTTTTTCCACCCAGGATTGCACTGAAAAGTAGCCTAGGCTACTGCTGTTAAAAAAAAGGTCATGTGTGCAGCACCGACGCCTGCGTGTGAGGGAGGGGAGGAGAGATGCGGAACGGCTGAGATGAGGGTCGCGACTTCCGAAATAGCAGGCAATTCTTTTTCAATGTTTCAGTGACATATTAACAAAAATGCTTCGTATTGGTTTTCGTCTCCGGTGGTATTGTAGTCACATTTTTATTTTTTTGACGGAAATATAAATCAATAAACTCCACAGAATGTTGAAATTTTGCGGGAAAAATGCGGCTTTACAGGAATTACGCGGCATCGTGAAATTATGCGGAATATCATTGAATTTGCATGAATCCACGCGATCGCTGAATCGCGAAAAACTGGAGGGACTGCAATAGGCACCTACTGGCTACAGCCGCCTGGGCCCGCCTGTTTAAAGTGCGACGCAACATAGCCTACACTCAGACCATTAGTCTGCGCCAGCCAGGCAACCAGTCCAGTAGAGATAGGCAATCTATTGTGCAATGCACAGATTTTGCAAAATGCTTAGTTGACAGCAATATCTAACCAGCAGCCGTCTCGCCAAATCGCCGTTCATTTTATGCATCCAAAGTTTTCCGTTGGACTGTAGAAACCGAACGTGACCAAAGGCAGATTGACGCATTGCACTTGAAACCCATGCGCTGCCTATCAGGACCACGTTGACATTAGAAGTCCGATTGATATTCATTTCGTACCAAGGGTAAAACTCCTCGTGATTTTATAAGACAATCTCTTGCCCTAACCATTATTCTGTGCTGTCAAAGGCACCGCTTGTCACCGCTTTCTCGCGCACACACAGATGACCATTGATTGGCTGATGACAGCATCCAAAACTTAGCCTACAGGTTGTTCGTCAAATCACCCTTCATTTCTTTAGTTTCTAGTGGTGTTGTCGGCTGACCAGAGAGAACGACCAAAGCTTTCCTGATGAGACTGTAAAACCAAACAAATAAATAGCAGAGCAACGAGCCGCGATTGACTTGTGTTTTTCCCCTTGCACTGTCGTCCGCATCACGTTGACATTGACAGTTGATAGACGTGCGGTGCAACAGTCATAACGAAACAAGCATCTGCAAATTTGATATGGACAAAACAATATCTTAACCCATCCATTATTGAGTTTTGTGGCATTGTTGTGAAGCATAGGCTAATGGCCGCATTCAGGTTAAGTTTAAAAAAAAAATTTTTTTTTTACTTTCTTCTCTAGCGCGCGGAAATAAGACGACCCCCCTTTTTAGAGTACTATTTTTATAACAAAAACCACGTCTTATATTCGGGCCAATACGGTATATCTTAATTGTCACCAAATTTGAAATGTCCATGTCTTAATCTGTTACTTATGGCTCTCGGCATTGTCATAGCAATGTTGTTATGATGTAGTTGAGTATTTTCAGCAAATAGTGAATAGGCCCGCCGGCGACCCCATCTGCAGTAAGAAGCTACGGAAATCGGCTTTAGAGGGCCTTGAGCAAGGCACCTAACCCCACACTGCTCCAGGGACTGTAACAAATACCCTAATGACTACTATAAGTCACTTTGGATAAAAAAACATCATCTACGTGTAATGTAATGCAATGTAATATAAATGTCAGCTAAGTGTACCCACCCACTCACCCACCATGACTACTCGAATGGTCTGGGGGAAACACTGCAATGCCCTGGTGGTCTACATTGGTATGTGTGTGCATTCATCACAAGAGCTTTTGTTTTAGATTTAGACAGAGCAATGACCTCACCAACAGCCTAGGGGAAACCCCTCCAGCAGTGATTCTCAAAGTGTGGTCCGGGGACCACTGGTGGTCCGCGACAGAGCTCAGGTGGTCCGCAAGGGGATTTCTACTTTTCCAAGACAAGCTAGCAGTAGGCTTTATTTGTAACGTAATTACAGAGATAAACATAGTTGAAATCTTATTTTCACCACAAGAACACAGGCTTGTAAATGTGAATAAAAAGCAAGTGATCTGCGTTGAAATTAGCAGTGTCAAATTAGCACCCCTCAACTAT
>NC_085877.1:39040650-39043150 GCF_034702125.1 Engraulis encrasicolus
TAAGCGGGTTAACTTTCGGCGAGTCGGTCGCTTTGTGGAATAGCAGCACTTCAGAGAGAACAAGACCCCTCCGCTCCGCGTCGGGGTCTAAAGATTCTCTCTGTCGTGCTGCTATTCCACGGTAGCGACCTTCTCGCCGAACGTTAACCCTTACGTAGAACATGAGAGTGGCAAAGTACCAATAATATCGTAGAAAAGTAAGGAGCTGCGTGACGGGTGAGTCTATGAATGAAAAAATGCCCGGGCTGTCCCTGCCATGTCCAACCGGTAGGGAAATCGCCTGCCATGCGCCCGACCCGGGTTCGATTCCCGGCCAGGGTCATTTGCCAACCCCTCCCCGTCTCTCTCCCCATTCGTTTCCTGTCTACTTCTCAAACTGTCCTGTCAAATAAAATCGAAAAAAGACAAAAATAGCCTTTAAAAAAATGCCCAGGCTGTTTTTTTCGATCCCAGGCTAGCCCTGCCACAACTCTAGGGATGGTCAGAACATGACAGTTTTGTTCTGAGAACATGTTTTGGTTCTACCACTGGGTGCCCCTTTAGTATCAATTTACATTGTTTTTGGGGTTGAGGTTAAGCTTTTTTTCTAAAGTTTTTTGGCAGCCCACAAAATGTTTGGCTTCCTTCTCACAAAATATTGGTTTCAGTTTCATTTGCTTTTCAAGATCAGTTTTGGACATCTTTGGAGAGCTTTTAATTTGGGTCAACGTTTGGCAGCGGTTCCCAAACTTTTTTCCCTGCGCACCCCCTTTTACATTTCAATGTGGTTCGCGCACCCCCTAAGTGAATGTTGCACAGCCGCCCAAAGTTTTTTTCTGCCATCATTACAATGGAGCGTGTTGCATGACAAGTCTAGGAGTTATAAATTACACTTCAGATGGATCCGTCCAGCATAGAATTCACCAAACAATTAAAAGTACCCTGTGTTCATTAATGTTGGATAAAAAAACCACACATATCAACCATTGCTCTATTCAGCTCGCGCACCCCCTTGTGGCAGGCCGCGCACCCCTAGGGGTGCACGCACCACAGTTTGGGAAACCCTGGTTTGGAGCATTAAATTGGGTTCCCTTCCTGAATATGTCCTCTGGTTCCTTTTTAGCTATTTGGTTCTAGTTGGATCACAATGTCATGACCTTAACAGTCACAGAAGCACTTAATTTCAGTTCTTGTGAGTTAGTTGAATTAAGTCATTGAAAGGCAAGACGATACCAGAGGTTGAGACATGGGCTCTTGCGGTTCAATGTTTGTAAGTCGATTTCATTGTGGGTTGTTAATTTTTACAATGTTTTTAATTGTTTTAAACTGGATCTATCGTTTTATTTTTGGAATGGTTTTGCATTGTTTTATAGATCTACTGGTCTCTTTAAAACGGATTTATACTTCTCATTTCTCTGTCTTTGTCAGTCTCTGCTTCTTCCTTGTGTCTGTTTTTGTATTTATTCTGTGTTCATAAGTACCTAGGGACTTTGTGCTTTGGGACTCTTTGTCTTAAAATTGTTCATGTCCTCATCGTGGGTCAACCTTTATACAGAGTCCAAGTCAAAACTTCACCACCACGAAGATCATTTGGGAAATAAGCTCCAACGCGTGCACGTGCGCATGCACGCAAGCACGCACGCACAGGCGCACACAGACGCGCACACACAGGCGCACACACACACACACACAGGCGCACACACACACACACACACACAGTTAAAATTTCAACACCGGACATTCGAGAAATAAAAATCTCCTACACACAACCTCCCACAAACTCTATAGAGACTGAAATTACATCATGGGGACATTTGATACAAAAAGCTTGTAAACTTTATAGAGAACGAAGTACAATTTCAGCACTGAGACCTTAAAAAGCAAGACCACCCAAACACTTTAGACACAATGTTTTTGGGTCAAAGATCTGTTGTCAAGATAGCTATGAAACATTCTAGCGGTTATCAAAGTGGGGGTCAATCTAGGGGGTCTGTGGCAAGTTGGAAGGAAAAAGTTGCAAAAAAATGAATCATTGAATAACTAATGGACATCAAAATAAAAATAACAAAAAAAACATTAACAGTATTTCTTCCTATTAGTTAAATAGTTATGTTATTATATTGCATTATATTAATCCATTGATCTCTGAACACTTCCACATCTGTAGTCATTTTATATATTCCAATGGAGCACTGACACACAGATGTAGTCTATGGTGTGTGAAAGGGGGTGCAAAGAAAAAATACTGTGGCATGACACATGTAAGGGGGCCCTTGACTGGAATCTACCAGTACACAGTATATGCAATGTATTGTTCTCACCAGCAGAGGGAGTGCTGGGGTATTAAGACACAAAAGATAGAAGACAGAAGATATTGTACTACTGTATGTGCTTGTGCATCTGTGTACTGTATGTTGGTGTGTGTGAGTGTGAGTGAGTGAGAGTGAGAGAGAGAAAGAGAGCGAGAGAAAGAGAGAGTGTGTGTGCGTGTGAGAGAGAGAGTGTGTGTATGTGTGTGTGT
>NC_085877.1:39045650-39070650 GCF_034702125.1 Engraulis encrasicolus
GCGCAAATACTGGAGAAAGTGTTTGGGATCAGGGCCTGGCTACGGGTTGTTTAATGTAGTCATTTGCTGTTGGTTTGGTTTCAATGCGACGTGGGCTCGCAAGGCAAATTGTCACATGAAATCATGTGCTATGGGGATAAACAAGCGCGGTTTAGATATTCCCAGATATCAGATAGCGTATTGTGGCTTTGTTTTGGCAGATGTCTGTCTTTTAATGACCGGAATCATAATTTCATAACATCCCCACGCCAGTGCATTTCTTACCATGTTCAGGCATTTTACAATGCAGTCGATGCAAATACTTGAGTGAAAAGGGTGGAGGGAGCATTTTGTCAGCTCAATTAGAGGTGGCGATTTTTTCTACATAAATAGTCTACATAATAATTTTCTACATAAATAGTATTTTCTGGTCGATGTTACAATGTTCGAGGCTGAGTGTGTGAGCGATTACGGTTAGGCAACAAAGTAGCAAATGTACGAGGCCACGCTATTTCGCAGATTTTCCAATGATCTGCTGGATGATCCACGCTATTTCCCGTTTTCCCCCCAGGGGATATATCGTAACTTTCAGTCCATGACAGTCGGTGGACAGGCTATAGGCTACCTAGACTATGGATGACTGGTGGTAACCTCAGGATGACATAGGCTACAGTTTGAGTCACTAAAGTTGACAGTCTCAGGGGATCCTGTATCATAACTTGCGGTCTCACAATTCGATGGGCAATCACCCGCGAAAACCACCGCGAGGGTGTGCGCATGCGTGCGCATGCTCAGTAGCCTAGAGAATCACATCTCGACGGGTCGCTCATATAGACAGGACACCGGAACCGAACCCGGGTTGCCTGTGCAGCAGTGCAATGCCTCATCGCTTGAGCCACAGCAAGGCCGAACCAGAGGGGTATACTAAGGGTGCATCCCAATATGTGTCCTTGCCTCCTCCACTTGTGCTTGTCTCCTCGTCCCTCCTCCTGGCCCCTCCTCCGTGGAGAAAACGATAAAGTTTCCCAGCTGTCAGCCTCGCCACAACAACTTTTGAGGGACTGTTTTTCATTCACCATCCCAATTGCAAATGACAAAAAGACTTTACAATTGAGCTTTTGCAAGATATTGAAATATAATGCTGTTGTCAGTGATGTCATCATGACAAGAAGCAAGTGGAGGAGGCAAGTGGAGGAGGCAAGGTCACATATTGGGATGCACTCTAAGAAGCTGGTTCAGGAGTGAACCAGGTTAAGTTAAGAGGTAAATCATCTAACGCAGTGGTTCTCAAACTTTTTGTGTTAAAGTACCACCTGAGAAAATATTGAGCTCTCCGAGTACCACCTTGACAACCAACATTAGAGTATCACGTCAAAGGCCTTCCGTTCACTTTTGCCAGTCAATACAGGAGAGGTTCATAACGGCATCAACAGCTACGGTCACATTCAGTGCAAGTTTGTTTTTAAATGTCTTGCTTGCCTAGTATTATTCTGCATTGTGTTTTCATATTAATACAGTTCAATATTACAAAATGTGAGACCAAAGAGACATTTTTGACTGCAACAACTTGATCAGCCTTCAAATCAATGCACAAAAAAATGAATTCTTCCAAGTACCACCAGAGATGTCTCAAGTACCACCAGTGGTACACGTACCACAGTTTGAGCACCACTGATCTACTAGAAGAGCCTGCAGTCCTCATTACGAAAAATGAGGACTCCAAGCTCTTCTATAGGGCTGTCCTAAACAATTATTTTTCTCCCGATTAATCTATCAACTATTTTTTTCGAATAGTCAAATAGGCAAACGATTAATTTTTCAAGTACTCTAGCACTTAAATCTTCAAGAAAATTTGGGAAAAATAAAGAAACAGTTAAAATTAGGTCCCTGAGCTCCCAATGAGCTTTAAATCATGATATTAGCTTATTTACTCCGAGATACAACGTTCAATTCATACGTGCAGTGCCATTTTAGGTTTCAATAAAGTAATAAAGCATTAGAAAAGTAACTAAAAAAGCACTGAATTAAACGAAACGATTAGTCGACTATGAAAACTCATGCCGACTAGTTTTCATAGTCGATTAGTCACGATTAGTTGATTAATCGTCCCAGCCCTACTCTTCTATTAGATGATTTACCTCTTAACTTAACCTGCTTTACTCCTGAACCAGCTTCTTAGTATAGGCCCCTGGTCAGTAAAACAAAGGCGTGTAAAAATATATCCTGCTCACCTCCCTGTGGCGATCTCGGTCTTTGCTCTTCTCGCGCACCCAGTCGATGGTGTTGAAGTCCTCGTAGGTGCCCACCCCGGGCACGGCCTCGTCTAATAGGTCCATCAGCTTGGCATGGCCGTTAGTCACGCCGCCGCTACTGGTCACTAGGAGGGACAAACGGAACAGGAGAAAAAAAAAGAGATTTAAAAACTAGGCTTGGATGGCTTTGCCTGATAGGTCCATTAGCTTGGCATGGCCGTTAGTCACGCCGCCGCTACTGGTCACTAGGAGGGACAAACGGAACAGGAGAAAAGAGATTTAAAGATTAAAGTGATCAGGTCCATCTCAGCTAGGTATGGCTGTTTATAACCCCGCCACTACTGGTGACTAGGAGGGACAAACGGAACAGGAGAAAAGAGATTTAAAATCAGGTCCATCTCAGCTTGGCATGGCCATTAGTCAGCACGCCACTAGTGGTCACTAGGAGGGACAAACGGAACAGAAGGACAGAGATTTAAAATCAGGTCCATCTCAGCTTGGCATGGCCATTAGTCACGCCGCCGCTACTGGTGACTAGGAGGGACAAACGGAACAGGAGGACAGAGATTTAAAAATCAGGTCCATCTTGGCTTGGCATGACTGTTAATGTTAATATGATGAAAGCACCATATACCAATATTATGACTGCATGACTTTACCACATATTGTCTTTGGATCAGTTTGTGCATTTGCCCACTGGCATAAAAACGCATGTAGCCTACATTTGTACACGTACATATACTAATGTGCCGACGACACGACAGGGTATTATGTTGGGAAAATGGATCACTGCATGAAAGCTTGGACACTGCCCAAGGCTCACAGAAACACCCCATTGTCAGAGTGTGGAGGGGTTATGAGAAGATAAGCTGAATTGCTGTTGTGTACATTCTGGAGACGGACATGGGCTTAATAATGCTATGGGAAATTAGAAGCTGGTATTCTCGGAAGTTGGTTATTGTGATAACTGCATGTTTCCCTTTGGAAACTATAGGGTTTTTTGAAGTATAGGACAAACAGGACGACTACATTGGGAGGTCAGTTGAACAAAGAAGGAACACACGCGCGCACGAACGAATGTAAACCCATAAATGTATGTATTCTCACGTAACTCACACACACACGCTCCAACTCAAATAATGCAGACACGGACACGACACACACACACACACACACACACACACACACACACACACACACACACACACACACACACACACACACACACACACACACACACACACACCACACACACACACACACACACACACACACACACACACACGCACACACACACACACACACACACACGCAGTGTGCAGGAAAACAGTGGGTTGTTCTCAGGAGTTGAACAGTCTTGATAAGACAATAAACTGAAACATCTGCATGAGACAGGAAACTAAACTCTCTCATAGCCTCAGAGACAGAGAGAGAGAGAGAGAGAGAGAGAGAGAGAGAGAGAGAGAGATGCACAGAGAATGGCGAGAAACAAGAACAGAGAAACAGGAAGAAGAAGAGAGAAAGAAGATAATTTCTGATAGAGAGAGAGAGAGAGACAGAGAGAGAGATAAGAAGAATAGAATAGAAGATGGAATAAAAGAAATTGACAGAAATAGCAACACAAAGGAAATAGTCAGCGGAACAGATGGAAAAGAATGAAGTCAACGGACTAAATAAAGGAGACAGAAATATGGACAGAATAAAGAATAAATGGATAAAAGAGTGTGGGAGTGAGGAATGAGCAGAATAAAACCATTGTTCTTCTCACACAGCCCTAAGGGAAACAGAAGGGTCTGATTGCAAGGCTTCACCACAATCATGACAGGGCACTTTTCAACAGCTTAGCATGACTAATCGGTAAAGCTAAACATGACACAGCACTATCCAATAGCCCAGTCATTCTCAAACTGTGGGCCCTGAAGGTATTCCAAGTGGGCCCTTGAAATTATTTTATAAAAATCAAAACAACATCTGTGTGTGTGTGTGTGTGTGTGGACCGCCGAACATTGGTGAAAATTTCGGTAACACTTTCTATGAAGCTCATATCTATAGCGCATTATGAGCACATTTATAACAACTCATAATGCACATCATAGTTATAATGAGCACTCAAAACACCCTAAGATTTACAATTCATTATAAGCTAGATTTATAGTTATTCATAACTGTTGATATACTCCATCATGAAGCGTTATGAGTGTAGTCATAATGCACTATGATTATAATGCGCATTATAAGCTGTTATTATATGGTGTGACGTCATCGGTCGAATGCTCCATTCATTTCAACGGGGCTCCCCAACGTTCGCACGTCTGTTATTTTTCGATAACGGACGGGTTGGTCTATAACAGACCGCTGTCAATGGCAACAAGACTTTTCACTGCTAAAGCGACTTTTCAACAAGACTCTAATCAGCTGCTGTGATAGACAACACCTGTTGTCCTGGCTACCTAGCTGTTTCCTAGCGGTGTTCCACAACGGCACTGTTTTGTTTTGCGCAGCAACAATCTTAACATTAAAAAGGCCTAAAGAAATGTCCCCGCCATGTGTGAATCATTTAAGTATATCCATATAATAAGCGGGTTAACTTTCGGCGAGTCGGTCGCTTTGTGGAATAGCAGCACTTCCGCTCCGCGTCGGGGTCTAAAGATTCTCTCTGTCGTGCTGCTATTCCACAAAGCGACCGACTCGCCGAAAGTTAACCCTTACTTATAAATGTGCTCATAACGTGTTAAAAAAGGGTTTCAATACAGATCTTAACGGGTATAAAACAAAAGTGTTATTTGATAAAGAAGTCCCGCTGGCTATCAGCAGCCGTGAAAATGACAAGGTGCCAGAGAGAGAGAGAGAGAGAGAGAGAGAGAGAGAGAGAGAGAGAGAGAGAGAGAGAGAGAGAGAGAGAGAGAGAGAGAGAGCAGATATGGGTCAAACAGATATGGGAGACATGGGAGAACAGATATGAGTCAAACAAAGTTAAGGAAAAGGATAAGGATTTACACAACAGCTCAAGTAGAAGTACTCTTACAGATGCAATTACAACATTAGTGGTGTGACATTACAGGGTTTCAACTTTGTAATATCATACCACTAGTGTTGTAATTCGCAGACAGAATGGACTTTTTATAAAAATGGGGGAAAACACAGGTCAATAGTTAATGGAACTCAATAAATTAGTTAGTAACGGTACGCAAAGGCCAATACTTTTGTTCTCTTTTCCAACAACATTTCAGGGATAACTAAACGCAAAAACTGAAAGGAGAAAAAATAGCCCAGTGACGTGGCCACAACTTTGTTTATCCAAAAGCAAGAGGTTTAGTCAGGAAGAGATAATATGGGCTGTTGTAATAATGTCATCTCTGTTTTGAGAAAATATGCAGACCTGGCATTTGGCCTTGTAAGTTATGTGTTGTTCTGATACACTGCTGCACGCACACACACACACCGCCACACACACACACACACACACACACACACACACACACACACACACACACACACACACACACACACACACACACACACACACACACACACACACACACACACACACACACACACACACACACACACACACAAACACACACACACACACACACACGCACACACGCACACACGCACACACGCACACACGCACACACGCACACACACCACCATGCAAAACTTAAACTATGAGGAAATATAGTTATGCAAACACAGAGTAAACTCACAATCCTCCCGGCCAGCCAGTCCAGTGACAAACTGCACGCTACCATATAAATCACGCCAAACTATCCTTGTTATGCAGAACCAGTCTGTTTAGTGCAGTGGCACTGCTAAATTTGGCCCATAAAACAATAATCAAGTGTAACAACCTGATAACAGTACAATCAGAGAGAGAGAGAGAGAGAGAGAGGGGGGGGGGGGGGGGAAGAGAGAGAGAGAGAGCGAGAGAGAGAGAGAGAGAGAGAGAGAGAGGGGGAGAGAGAGAGAGCATTATACGTAAACAAAGTATTGCATACTACATATTTATCATTAACTATTGGCATTATATAAATAAAAAAAAATAAGGGGGAAAAAATGTATACGCCGTCTGCTAATATAAGATAATCTAGCATAACCAAGATGGTGTAGAATCTAGATTGATTGTTTTGCAGGGTTGCCTGTCTTTCCAAGACGAGTACAATGTTAGAGGAAGTCAAGACTGCTCCGATGAGGAAAACGTCATTGTTTAAATCAGCCAGCAGGGGGAGACTTTGAGCAAGTTAGCACAAATCATGAACTGCTCTATATTCACAGATGGGCCCAGGAGAACACAAACCGCGTCACTACCCACAGTTCAAAGTACAAGCCTGCTAAACCTTAAAAAATATATATACAACATACTGGCCCAGACGTGGCTCAGTCGGCTGGGCCCCGGGCGCTTCCGGTCAACCTTTAACTGTCCTGTCACACAATTTAGGACTAAAAGACCAAAAACTCTTACATCTACATCTTGTCTGAGTAATGCGAGTCTTTAAACCCATTTCTTCATTGCTGTCTGTTTTTAGCTGTGTTAGCTTTGCATCTCAGCCATCGTAGTGTGTTCCAGTGTGTGTGATTATCTGTCTGTTGTGCAGTTTTGTCCTGTCTTGTCTTTTGTGTATTCTGAGGCTTTATTGACTCCTGCTTTGGTTGGTCAGGACCCCCTGGGAGAAAATATATCGTTTCTTGATGGGAATCTTTGCTGATTTAATAAATGTTAAATGACAAAAAAAAAGCTTAATGATCTGAGAGATGGGGCAAAAAAGGTTTTAAAAGTTTGAATGGCGTTTGGAGGTTGGGGTGCGCACATCCACAAAACAATGATCCAGGTGCCAGAGAAAAGCGATAGACAGTGTGATGAAGTGGTCTGCACACTGGGCATGGGCTCCAAAAATATAACATTTATTTGAAAGTTCGAATTGGATAGTGAGACATTGTCCTGATTCTCAAAAATGACTTTCAGCAGCAGCAGCAGCGGTACAATGTAAAATGGTGAATGAGTGTGTCTCTCTGTGGTACACTGATAAGGAAAGTTATTGTCCACAATACTCTTCCACAGCCTCCCACACACTTGGTTTGATGGATGATTATCTGTGATTAACGACGTAATGTAACGCACGCACACACACACACACGCACCCACGCACCCTAAGAAGCTAAGAACGTCATCTTGCATTAGAATGTGTTCATTCAGCTCTAACATACCCACATTTTTAATTAAAAAAAACCTCAGATGTCATGGACCCTGAACGCAGCATCCAGCATCAATGGGTTAATCCCCCACACATTAACATCTCTGGAAGTCTTTGATGAGCGGGAGAACTTCACTTCAGTGCCAGATAAAAATATCATTAACTGTACTACACCATTGTACCAACATGTGATACAGTGATGCTTAGTCAGACAAGATACCAATTACAGTCAGAATCCAGTGATCTGAGTACACAATTTAAAACACAATACAATAAAATACAATACAGAATCCATCGAATCCAGTGCCATGCTTTAGCTCCAGCCCAGTCATATCCCCTACCTGTCCTCAGAGGCATACTGTATCCAGTGCCATGCTTTAGCTCCAGCCCAGTCATATCCCCTACCTGTCCTCAGATGCACACACACTCAACTCCAGTGCCATATTTTAGCTCCAGCCCAGTCATTCATTACCATCAGCTGACTCTAATTTGTAGATTTGCTCAGACAGAACCAGGTTAATGTCTGTCTGCACTGGGGTTGGAGTTTTAGCTTCATCCCCTTGGTATATGACTACATGACAGAGATTATTCAGTTACATGGACCTCCAAAATTGAATCTTGGCCTGAGGAAGTGTGTGTGTGTGTGTGTGTGTGTGTGTGTGTGTGTGTGTGTGTGTGTGTGTGTGTGTGTGTGTGTGTGTGTGTGTGTGTGTGTGTGTGTGTGTGTGTGTGTGTGTGAAACTGAGAGAGAGGGAGAGAGAGAGAGAGAGAGAGAGAGAGAGAGAGAGAGAGAGAGAGAGAAAGCGAGAGAGAGCAATAGAAAGTGAGAGCAAGTGTGTTTGTGTGAGCACAGCGTGAGTGGTTGTCTGGTTAAATAATTCCCTGCACCACTTAGATGAAAAGCCTGAATTCTCTCTGGGAACTTCAGGGAAAGCAGCGGGAACCAACAGCAACAGCTTTGAAGCTTTGATGCGGAACTACAAGAGTGGATATAAAAGAACAAGAACGTACACACACACACACACACACACACACACACACACACACACACACACACACAGCATCTCCGACAGGTTGAATTACAGTACAGTGCGTACACACTCACACACACACGCAGTCTCATACAGTCTCTCTCTCAGACACACACACACACACACACACACACACACACACACACACACACACACACACACACACACACACACACACACACACACACACACACACACACACACACACACACACACACACACACACACACACACACACACACACACACACACCACACACACACACTGCATCTCCAACAGGAGGCATAGCTGAAATTGAAAATGGCAAAAACATGCCCTGCAGGAGCATAACTAATGCACTGTTGCCCAACACACAATCAACCCCCAAACAGTACCGAACAGGACGTAACAAAGTGATTCCAGGTGCATTGTGACACCAGTGTGACGAGAATGTTTGGAAAATGAAAGTTCTACAGAATTCTGATAATTTGGAATTTTAGAATCTTGTATCGTTATACACCGATGCGAGAAGCGAGTTTGCTTCAGGATGCACTTCAGTAATGGCGGCCGTTCTACTTTGGTTATTTCCTCGGATCGGTGTATAAGTTTTTAGAACACATTCTTTTTGAAGAATGTTCAAAAACCCACACTTTTAAAAGGTTAACAGTGCTCTGTGCCAGAGATGGTTTCTAACAACACAGCAACCATCTCTGTCTGTGCCATGTATACATGGCCGGATTAACCATATGGGCACACGGCACAGTGCCCAGGGGCATCAAGCATTCCCAGTTGGTGGGGGGCATCACAGGAGAAGAAACGTTTTTTTGTTTTTAATTAATGTTTGTAGACTTAAAATTGTTAAACAAGACACTGTTATATACCGTATTCATATAAAATTCACTATTAAAACATAATGTCATACGAGCAACGATATCATCATTCTGAGCAATAGTGTCCTGTGACAATCAACCCCCCTCCCTCAACCCGTCAGTTGAGCCGGTCCACCTGTTGTGAAATGTATCATGTTTTTAACCCTCTGAGGTCTGAGGCCTTTCAGAGGCTTTTAGGCTGCTTGCACCACCCTGACATTTTCAAGTATTTTCAACTAACAGTTAGCATCTATGCAAAAGTGGAATATATGGTTGTATTGTGAAAAGCCTGACAAGAAATAATCTGAAAAAAAATTGGATGTCATACAAACATGTTTTATTTAAATTGAGTATAAACACAACTGTACAAAAAAACAGGTTTCAGAGGTCTTCAAAAAGTTCAAGAAAACACACAATAAATATATCTAGCCAAGACTTTTGAAGTTTGAATCTTGTAAACAAATGTGTTGGCAGCATAAAAGTGAAAAGGGCATTTAGAAATGTTTTGTTGTTTTCATACAAAATGCAAAAAAAGAATGACTATGTCACTGCCACTGCCTGTCTCATTTGAATACTAATGAGATAGGTGTGAACAAACCTCTAATGGCCCACACCCCCCTGTCAATCCCCATGTGCTCTGATAGCCCCAACCCCCCTGTCACTCTACGTCTGCTGTGTTTACCCTACCTGAAAGGGGCGTGTTGTCACCTCTGAATAGCCACTCAAGCACCGGTACTTTACATGTGAATAGCTATAGGTGTGGCTGCTACAGGCAGAGAGTACAGAATATGCGAAGATTTCTTTTCACTTTCTTTAAATTGGGCCAGCTATATAATTTATTTAATATATATATATTTGAAATCTGGAAGGTCTGAGGTTTCTAATGGTGTAACGTATGTGTTTCAATGACAAAAACTCACAGAGTTACAGATTTGTTTTTGGAGACATGTCAAATTGCCCTCTCAAGGGCAATTAGACCTCTATGGGTTAAAAAGCCCGCGGTTGTAGAAAAGAAAAATGGACAGACATCAGTTGTGTGAAGAGAACAGTTTAACAAGAGAAAGACCTCAGGTGTTTTGCCTTGTGACTAGACTTGTGTAGATAATTGGAGTGCGAGGCTGAGGATTTCATGCACTGGATGATGGAGAGGAAGAGATCAGGAAGGAACTCCTTGTGGACGTGCTGTTCGGCGTTTTGGTGTGCTCAGAAACTGTATGTCTTGGATATTTCTTGGTTGTGTGTGACCTGTTTAATATTAGGTTGTAGGAGGTTATAATTAATGTCCAGATTTCGCCGACGTTTTGTTTAATTGCGTCTTAATGCGCTTGCCGCGCTATACTCGCATGTTAACTTATAGCCTACAATTGATAAATTCCTGCCGTGTGAAACGAGAGCTTCTAATCAGCAGGTTGGTGTCTATTACCGTAGTCTGTGTAGGCTATACCACGTATGAGTAGGCTACATGGTGTCTCTATTTAGTAATTTCATGTAGGCCTACAGTGTCTAGTTAGCTATTTCCCATGTGTTAGTGTAGCCCATGATTAGCTATGATTTGCCATTATGTTGCATGCAGTCATAGCCTACGTTTCTAAGGGGAGTGTTGTTGGGTTTTTTTGTTAACTGTATAGAAACCACAACTGAAGTCACAATTACAACCTCCTTCATCACAATTACAAGTAGCCTAGTTTACAGCTGTGACCATAACCTCCTAACTGTGAACTCCACAAACTTAAATATTGTGGACTTGCCAGTAGGCCTATTTTAGATGCCCCACAGTGATTCCTGCACATTTCTAAGGATCAATAAAAACATTTTGAATACACATTTGAATATGCTGGATCCTGTTTAAATGGATACACTTGAATAGGGAAATAATTGAGTATGGCTGCATTACATTTTTTTATTGAGACACTCATGTATTGCATAGGCCTATCGCATAGGCTATTTTGAATAAGACATTTCAATATGCATGGAAAAAAGACACTGTTTATGTGTACTTTTGCTTATGCTTAGGGCTACATGCTATGGGTTACTGAAGGCACGCGCAAGGTGCATGCGTGTGCGTCTGTGCGGGCGCTTGAGGTTTAGTGCCCAGGGGCATCACATTGCCTTAATCCGGCCCTGCATGTAGGGAGAATCAGTAGAGCGAGAGGAGTTACCAAATTGAGACAGGACCATCGCTTTTCACTTCCTAACTGGACTGGACAGAAGTTAAACAAGTAAAACTAGTCGTAAGTTCTGACTCTGGGCCTGGCCTGGTCTGTAGGCCAGACAGGTCAAACTGGACTCGGTGCTCAGAAAGTGCTAACAAATCACTGAATCGCATTCAGGGAGCTACAGAATTTCGATTCCTGACACCAAACCTTCTGGAAATGAATGGTGCAACGCAACCTGAATTTCCCCCTGGGGATCAATAAAGTTACTCTACTCTACTCTACTCTACTCTACGTTTAGGACTGCCGGATACCTAACCGTTGCCAAAGTCATATAGTTAAAACCGCTGTGAAAAAATGTGTAGTTGCATCTTGTGAGTCAAAATAAAGCTTTCAAAGCTTCTTTTCTCAATCAGTATTTTTTTTTGGTCTTTTACGACGGATAATAAGAGAGCTGGACAGGAAGCGAATGGGGAGAGAGATGGGGAGGGGTCTGCAAATGACCCGGGCCGGGAATCAAACCCGGGTTAGCCGCATGGCAGAGGAGTGCCCTACCGGTTGGCCACAGCAGGGCCCTCAATCAGTATTTTGACAGCAGTACTTCCATAACGGCGCAAGAGCAACAGTGGAACTTGAAGCTGCAAGATGATTGGAACACTGTCCGTTGAGTTCGGCATAATGATTGGCTGTTGGCAGCGAAACAGGCGGGATATTTGCACACAACCGCCATACTGCCGTTACGAAATTGCACTCATTCATCTATATGGGGGATTTCGTAAGTGCTCCTCTGACTCAATCCAGTTTGTCCACCTCTGTGAATAGCTAACTGGACAACTGGGTGTTGAAGATCTAAAGACTGACAGAAGAGTTTGACTCTGTTGGTAGTGTTCTTTTATCACTAAGGGTCAAAGTCAGTCTTCATTCTCACATGGTAGTTAATGGTGTTTGTGGGCTAAAAACCGCTGAAGGCATAATGGATGACCGGACATGGGGCACAATAAACAGTTTAAGTGCTGAGGCGTCATACTCTTTTTGTTAATCGATAAACAGTAGGTGCACTTTGAGAGGCTGACGAATGACATAACACATACATTAACCGGCAGATCAAGCGCAGGTTATGGCCATGAATTGGTGAATTACAGATTTTTTTAAACATATTTTTTAGGGCTCTTTGTCTTCATTGTGACAGAGATATTGAAGACAGAGACAGTAGGGGTAAGGTTGGGAAATGGCCCAGGCTGGATTCGAACCTAAGGGCAGCATGGGATCGTTGCCCATTCATAACAGTGTGGTGCACTGGTGCAGTAATGCATGTTAAAAGGAGCGATTCGGAGTAAAAAAAAAAAAAAAAAAGAACTTTGAACTTCATATTTGAACATTTGAACAACATATGTGATAGTGAGATGGAATGTTTGGCCAACAAAACTCAAAAGCAAACATCAAAAATTCTTTCTTTTTTTTTCTTTTTTTACAGAGAATGTGTCCTTAAACGACATTCACATGGTACTACAAAAAAAGAGGAAGAAATAGCTCAAATTCAAAACCAAAACTGTAGTGGTTGTTTGACTTCAAATGACAAAATAAGGGAGAACAAACAGAATGCAGGAGAGAGGGGAGCAGAGAGAGAGAAGCAGAGAGAGAGAGAGAGAAATAAGGAAAGAGAGAGAGAGATAGAAATAAGGAAAGAGAGAGAGAGAGAAATAAGGAAAGAGAGAGAGAGAGAGCAAAATAGGGAGAGAGATAACAAAAACAAGACGAGAGGGAAAGAGACAGAAAAACTGAGACAAAGATGGAGACAGGGAGAGAGAGATAAAGAGAAAAAAGTGGAGAAGTGAGAAAGAAAAAGAGAGGGTATGAGAGAGAAAGCAGGAGAGAATGAGAGATGAGAATAGAATGTTCTGGAGAGGACTACAGACGTCAGCAGGAGCTGTTAATCCTTAACACTCAGGAGGTGTTTGACTACTAGAGGATGACAAAACAAGAGAGAGAAGAAAAAGCAGAAGAGAAGAAAAGAGAGAGAAGAGAAAAGGCAGAAAAGAGAGGAAAGGTGAAAAAGAAAGAAAGAAAGAAAGAAAGAAAGAAAGAAAGAAAGAAAGAAAGAAAGAAAGAAAGAAAGAAAGAAAGAAAGAAAGAAAGAAAGAAAGAAAAACTGTGAAAAAACAACACAACATCTCTGAACAAAATCTCTAGGGGAAAATCCCTCCATTGCTATTCCAAGTGGATCTTATTCCATTTCCCCTTTTCTGACAGCAAAGTCTGCGATGCCAGACGAGACCCACACTAGGAAACAGCCCGGTATGAAGCTCGGATGACACACCATGGCTACGTTTAACTCACTTTCATTCGGAATAAAACTTAATTCCGCTTTGAAAACGTCATGTAAACACTTCACAATTATGAATTAAATGAAAGATCGAAGTGATCTCGACTGAACTATAAATCTAAATGTAAAAAGTCATAAATGTCATATTATTTATTTCAATATCACAAAGTGTAACACTATGACAAATGAGGTCGACATGGTGATGAAGAAAAGGGAGCATAGTATCATTGCCCAAAGCAAACCAGCAATAATGGACCTGTGTGTGTGTGTGTGTGTGTGTGTGTGTGTGTGTGTGTGTGTGTGTGTGTGTGTGTGTGTGTGTGTGTGTGTGTGTGTGTGTGTGTGTGTGTGTGTGTGTGTGTGTGTGTGTGTGTGTCCATTTACAGTAAGTGTGCCTTTAATTTCTGAAACACTGTCTCTCAACATGTAACTTACAAGTGTCATGTGTGAGCAACTGCAATGTTTACTCTGTGTGTGTGTGTGTGTGTGTGTGTGTGTGTGTGTGTGTGTGTGTGTGTGTGTGTGTGTGTGTGTGTGTGTGTGTGTGTGTGGTGTGTGGGTGTTCATGGGAAAAGACCTCTGCTTCTGAGAGGTCACCCACGTATAACCGATGCTATGGAAACCTGAACTTTGAACTCACTATCAGACGACCTCACTTCCTGTGGGTACACCAAGGCCGAGTTACACTGACCTGGAAACACAGATCACACTCCCCATTACAGATTGTGTGCGTGCGTGTGCGTGTGCGTGTGCGTGTGTTGGTCTGAGTTTGACTGTCATATTATTATACCACAACAATACATAAACTATTCTTGGAAACACTGACCAAGTACAATTCAGCAAGCATTCTAGAGGACACAAACATGAGAAATATGTCCACTCGGGATGTCAATAATTAATCAATCGCAAACGCAATTAATCGTCACCTTGACTGGCGAGAGACCCAGGTGAAATGGGCATGTGAAGAGGGGTGTGAAGAGTGGGAAACATTCAATCACGTTTGGATTAAAGAATATAAATATAAATTAATTTAAATTGACCATTTTATCTCAATTAAAAATGTTAGATCTTACAGTTTTTTGGGGAAAACATAGGGAAAAAACGACGCTTATCAATTAATCATAAGTAATGATAAGAGCAATCAACTCACAATTAATGAGTTGATCGATAATTTGCATCTCTACGTAGTGTCAACACACAGTAGTCAGAGTTAGCATGCACTCCCAATATTCTACGCCTGTTTTTGACTGTTTGTAGGAACAGCCAGAGAGGATGTCATATTACACCCAGCTGTGTACTCAATGTCTATGTTTACAAAAGTAAAAAATGTGTTTGTTGATGTGGAGCGCGAGGTAGGGTTTCAGTGTCTGCAAGTCGTCATGCTCAGCCCGCTATCCACCCGATGTCCGTGTTTACACTACAAATAAACAGAAAATGACTAGCACAGTGGTTTTCAAAGTGGGGGGCGGGGACCCCTGGGGGGCCGCGAGGAGGTGCTAAGCGGGCCTCGACAGGTTGGAAGGAAAAGCATAGCAGCATAACAAATTAAATCTTTCAATGAATTAAATAACTAATGTACACACAAATAAACCAAACCATAAGCTTAACCATAGTTCCATTAGTTAAGAACCGCATTATATTGAATTTCTGAACATTACACTGAATAACAGAGCTAGACTGAAAGGTTATGCACAAAAATAGTGTGGCACGATCCATGTAAGGGGGGCCTTGGCTGGAATCTGCCGGCATATGGGGGGCCTTGCCATGGCAAAGTTTGGGAACCCCTGGAGTAGCATAAGAGATTGGGCTGCACTGTATGTGGACAGGAATAAACAAAGGGGTGTGACCCGTCCTGACCCATAAACAATGCCAGCCAATCAGCATGTGGCTTTCGGGTGTGTGGAGGGGAAATACTGACATCTGATAGGTTAGGGAGGTTTTAACTTCCACAATGATGTTTGGCCTGTAATCTAAGTCTTCATCCATCAGAAGAGGCCTTTCGGACCCCAGTGAGTGGACTAAAGGGCCGTACACACACATCGCTGCTATTTGCTAGCTTCTCGCTTGCTCGCCTACTCGCCTTTGTTTCATGGAACGTTCGCTGAAAGTTCCAGCGGCTTTAACTGCCAATGAACAGGCGAGAAGTACCGAACTCTGCCTTCCAATTGGTTACTCGCTTACTCGCCTCGCTCGAAGATAAAATATTTTCAACTCGGGATCCGCCCACATCGCATTGCTTGTACAGTACTCGCCTGCGAGTCTCGCTGGAACACATTGACATTCTATTGAGTTCATTCGCTGAGCGAGTAACTAGCAGCGACGTGTGTGTACGGCCCTTAAGACACATGACATCAGTTGACAATCGCAAACAAGCCGGTCCGGTCCACTTCAAAAACACTAAACTTCCCTGTGCAGTGACACCAGGACTCTGAAGAAGATGCACCTTAGACGCTTGCTCCACGATGAAAAAACAAAACAAAAAAAAAACACAAAAAACAAAGAAAGTATTTGAGCGGCGAGAGCTCATCTCTGGCTTAGTATTTCTGAAGTGGACAAACTTGATTTCCATTGTCTACCGTCCTGGACTGCACCTGACTCAGTACAATGGTTCTTAGACAGACAGACAGACGGCTAGGGAGGGAGGGAGAGAGAGAGAGAAAGCGAGACAGATGGAGAAGATAGATAGATAGATAGATAGATAGATAGATAGATAGATAGATAGAGAGAGAGAGAGAGAGAGAGAGAGAGAGAGAGAGAGAGAGAGAGAGAGAGAGATAGATAGATAGATAGATAGATAGATAGAGAGATAGATAGATAGATAGATAGATAGATAGATAGATAGATAGATAGATAACTGACAGAGACAGTACTGAACACATTGTCTGCTGACTTCTATTCCTAAAAAGGTCTTGCAACACAGCCAAAAACCCTCAAACAGGAACCTCTTATATTCCAAGAGAAGTACCCACCACATCCGCTGAGCTCCAATTCCTAGTAAAGTTATTCTAATCTCGCCTGACGAGAAACACGTGGTCCCTCAGCCTCTAATGGGAAAGTTTAGTGTTTAGTGAAGTTTATTCTTTTGGTCTTAGGATCCTGACTCAGGCAGAAGCAGGCTCATGAACAGGATGGGGTCAGCACAATGCTGCGTCCAGTTTGACTGGGTGTTGCAAAACCACATGGGCCTTTATGAGAGAGAGCGAGAGAGAGAGAGTGAGAGAGCGAGAGAGCGAGAGAGCGAGAGAGCGAGAGAGAGAGAGGGAGAGAAGAGTATGGGGTGAGATGAAGAGCAAGTGAGAGGTGAGACACAAGAGGTGTGGTTGAGCATATGCCTGAGAAAGAGAGGGGAACGGAGAGAAAGAGAGGGGAACGGAGAGAGAGAGAGAGAGATAGATAGAGAGAGAGAGAGAGAGAGAGAGAGATGAAAGTTCTGACCTACAGGTCTTCCAAGGAACTTGAGGTGGACGCGCTATCCCAGAAGCAAACTAGAGCATTACTAGAAATGACTGTGGCAAAAGAGGAAAAGCAAGGGCAAAGCAAACACACACACACACGCAGTACACACAAACACACACACACGCAGTACACACACACACACACACACACACACACACACACACACACACACACTGCAAACACAGCAGTGGACATCTGCCTAGAGGCATCATACGTATGGCCAGTTCCAGCGAAGTGTGTCGCAACCGGACATGAGTGAGCGGCAAGACAGCGGATAGCTCATAGCTGATAACAGTAACTTACTGTTAGAAAGACAGCGGATAGCTCATAGCTGATAACGGTAAATTACTGTTAGCAAGACAGCGGATAGCTCATAGCTGATAACGGTAACTTACTGTTAGCAAGACAGCGGATAGCTCATAGCTGATTACGGTAACTTACTGTTAGCAAGACAGCGAGTATGCCATGATCGCTATTGACATTGTTTGGGGCCTATACTTCAGATCGTACAACCACAGCTAATGCTGATAAATTAATTATTAATTGGTAATTACTGCAATGAATATGCTTAGATAATCCACTAGATAATCCACTTAGATAATGCTTAGATGATACACTAAAAAGTGTTTTTTTTTTAATTATAGTGGCATTAGCTGTGGTTGCACCACCTTGATGTGTGTTAACTACTAAAATGTCATTGACATATTAATGCCTAACAAAGACAAGGATGTGGAGACTAAGCGACCCACTCAGACCTCAGGTCCTCAACCAAATGCTGGAATATTGAACATATCTGTAAATGTTTATGCAGGTTTTTGAGTGAGAGGTCCGCACACTTGAAATCCGTTTCTGTGTGTTTCATTCCATGACAAAGTGTGCGGACCTCTCCCTCAAAAACCTGGATCAGTCTTTGTCCTGCTCCTTAACAACCTTGGATGTGCACAACCTTCCACCTCTATCTGAATTAGGGGTCGACCGATACAGGTTTTTTAATGGCCGATGCGATACCGATTTTTTTTCATCACCCTTGGCCGATACCCGATTTCCGATACCCGATATTTGGGGCCGATATGGGTTAAAAAAAAAAGGTTAAAAAATGACAAATATTCCAGGTCTCAAGTTAAAAATAAACATTCCTTTAACATTATCAAATTGAATTAGAACGTGTAACATTTAAACACCCACTCTAACAATGAATTAATGTCTAACAATCAAGTAATAAAAAAATGAAGTGTCTTGGTGCTTTTAAAAAAACCCGAATGACATAAAATAATAAATATTGCGTATCGAGCAAAACCAAACGCGAATTGGCCGATACCGATACACTTAAAAAATGCAAATATCGGCCCGATACCAATACCGGTCTATCCTTAACTATAAGAGCCAGCCAATGTCCAGTGACCACAGCATATGAAGTGAAAGCCCACCTGGGAAACTACCACTGTCATTGTGACACAGTGCTCACTGCACAGCATTCTAGGCATCCACACATTCACTACAATCACGATGAGTTCAGTTAAGTTTATCTACAAACAGACATGAATACCTTACCTATCCTTGAACATGTCCCTTTTCGTTTTTTCAGAATCATGTTCCTCGCTGCATTAACTTGCCTCTTTGGATCCTACAAGGGAGTAATAGACGTCGCTCTCCTGCTTTCCCCCAAAAATGTCGTTACAATTTCTGTCCGACTCGGGTCCTGCTGTGAGCTTTCAGCTTTCCACAGAGAAGGGGTATATCCACCAGAGATAAAACAGCAACAACTGTAGCGTTGGTTCTACCAACAGCATGGTTCTACCAACAGCAAGTCAAACATGACGGAGAGGCGGAGGATGTGCGTCAGGATCTCAAGGGTTCTGGCTGAGGGTCCTGTACTTTCTAATATTGGGAAAGTTTCCACAGGCAGAGACATCTATTCTGGGCAAATAGCCGACTGTTGACTCAGTCAATCAGTCTGGCAAAAGCCATGAGGAATTCGTCTCCGTGGACGATGGGAGATGGTCTGATCTTACTCTATCATTTAAATAAACTGAAGTTCCAAACTCAAATTAAAACCCATATTGTGCTTTATTAGCATGCCTGTTACATTATAGCGTCGCAAAAGCATACAAATAACAAAACGAAAGTGTGAATATAGTTACCTTAACCAATCAGTAACAGAGCTCGCGGGTGAGTTCTACGTCACCACTCTCAACTGTTTGCTGATTGGCGAAACACTGAGAGAACCGAGCTTGAGGCTTTTGCCAGAGCATGTGCGGAGCCAAAATCTTTGGGTGGAGTACATGGATGGCGTCGCCAGTCAAAGAGACACCACCAGCCACAGACAGAACCCCGAGTCATGGGTAAGCGGGGGGGGCGGGTGTGGGGGGGTAATTAACCAGTGCTCTCCCCCATCCTCCTCCATGACTGAGGTACCCTGAGCATGGAAATGTCTTACCACACTGCTCCCTTGGGAGCTGCCATTGGGGGCTGCACTGCACGCCACTGGGGGCTGCCTTGCACAGGGGAGGCATAAATGCAATTTTGTCAGGTGCCATGAGCACTGTGTGCTGTGGAGTGCTGTGTCACAATGCCAGTGAGAGTTGGAGTTTCCCAATTGGGCTTTCGCATTCACTTTCGCTTTCTTCAAGGCACCAATTGAAAAACAGCCAAGTCCTTTTAGTAGGTACGGTACGCTAGTGGACCTGCCCCATCTCGTATGCCATACAAAAGCAGAGTGCAGTTACAATATACAATATATTTTGTCAAACTTGAGTTTAGACTGAAAAAGGCCTTCATTACACCTACTTCATCTTATGACAAAGCCTTACCGCAGAGATACACCAGCGGCGATCTGAGCGAGTCGAGCGACGGAAGTAATTGACTTTGCATTGAGTCGAGAGACAAAAGCGATTCTGGAGACTAGAGCGATTTGCGCGACGAGCGCGACAATTTGAAGTTGAAATCTTTTCAACTTTCTATGACGCGGTTCGGCGAAAAGCCGCGACAGCCAATGACTGTATAGAGGTCAGTGACCACAGCCAATGGGAATGCTTGAATGCTTTGCCTTCTGCCTGTACGGACATACTCTAGTCTCCTCAATCTCTCGTATCGCTTGCTGCTACACTCTGTCGCTTGAATCGCGTCGCCGCTGGTGTATCTCTGCGGTTATGGTCCAAATGTGTCCCGTTCTAGAGATATTGCTGTCATATTTGCAATAACTACAATATCCAGCCTAATACCAAGGCTTAGGCGGCATTTTTCTCAGTGACAATGTTGGCGTAGTTACTGCACTTTGCCTTTGTAGGGCAGCCTGTATAAGACATCCAGGTACAGTTACAATGTTCAACATGAAGATTACTGACTTTTATGCGTCTTTACAGTAACTGTACAAGTCTCTTTAAAGGGACACTGTGTGAGATTTTTAGTTGTTTATTTCCAGAATTAATGCTGCCCATTCACTAATGTTACCTTTTTCATGAATACTTACCACCACCATCAAATTCTAAGTATTCATTATGACTGGAAAAATTGCACTTTTCATACATGAAAAGGGGGATCTTCTCCATGGTCCGCCATTTTGAATTTCCAGAAATAGCCATTTTTAGCAGCAAAAATGACTCTACTTGGACCATACTAGAAAATATTTGTTTATTACTTAGTAAACTTATATAAAGATCACATTTGGCAATAGGCAGCCCAGTTTTAATGAGCAGCATAGTTGCGGTACCTTTTTTGACCATTTCCTGCACATTGTCCCTTTAATGTACACAAACATAAAGGACATCAGGGTACAGCGAGAATGTTCAGTGACTAACAAAGTTCCTAATGTTGTTACAACAGGGGTGGCTGATTATGGCAAAAAAATAATCTGTAACCTTTTTCTGCCCGATATTACAGTACATCACATTACATGTCACATTACACTGAAGTCATGTATTATTTACTTGCAATAGCCTACAGGACAGAAAATCCAGACTACAACAAAACACAGCATTACACAGACTCAGTAACACAACAGAAAGTAGAAAGCAGCCAGAGGACTGATATCTTCGCAGATACTGTATGCCCATCAGAAACACGTTCAAGGCCCTGCCGTGGCGGTAGGGCACTTGTCTACTATCATGCGGCCGACCCGGATTCTATTCCCGGTCCGGGTCCTTTGCCAGCCCTTCTCCATCTCTCTCTCCCCCCACTCGTTTCCTGTCACCATCTTCACTGTACTATCATAAATAAAGTCAAAAAGACCAACAAAAATATCTGAATCACGTTCAAACTCACTGAAATCGTCCTGCTGGTGTACTGCCACTTCTGCAGGGCTCGCGCTCGTTGTGTCTATGGTCCGTCCACACACACACTGACCAAAATGCTCTAGCGATGTTTTTTTTTTTTTTTAAAGCGAAGGACTCTACCACTACCTCTGAATGTCCGTCCCCGAAGATCACCTTGCCCTAACCCACATCTCGTGCCCTTGCTCTTGCACACCGCAGTGAACAAAAGCATTTACCCAAGGCCCAAAAATACCGCCTTCGTCTGGCCCAAATCTTCTTAAAATAGAGAGGGGTGGCCACACCTTTTAAAAGTCCCACATACCAGGTTGTCCAGATTATACTGTGTGTGTGCAGCACTACAAGGGGCTGTGTCTTGGGAAATGGTCTTATCACCATCCGTGCGTGTTATTTCATTTACCGGTACTACCTACCGTACATGTACAGTACAAGAAAGTTTTGGCTCCACCTGACCTTATTTTACCTCGGGATGGGACTCGACATTCGATATACATGGGTTCTAAATTTTTGTTTTCCCCTGACTGAGTGAAAGTAACTGCGCATAACTCAACCTCTGATTGTTGGAAACCGCTGTCGGTCAAAAAAAAATCTCACAGAGTTGGCTGCCAGTTTCTTGCCCCTCCTCACCATATCTTACAAACACTGTGAACCCATACGTTTAATTTCGAACTGTCCTTTTGAATATGAAAATTTGTAATGTCTGTCTAGAAATTCACAGCCATAAAAATGCAGAAGACCCCGACATAAACATTCTGTATGGGTCTCCCTTACTGTGCTCAGTGACAATGGAGATTATTACAAAGTTTCATCAAATTTCTGAATTTGTTAAGCAAATACGAATGGGTCGTCTTTCATTTTGAACACGCAAAGTTTCAGAATGCCCCACCCACACACACCGTTTACAGCCAGGGAAAATAATATTCGAATGTTATTTGAATATTCTAATAGTGGCAATCGATTTTCAATATTTATTTACATAGCACAATATCACATCAACAAAGTTGACTCAAGTGCTTTGCATTCACACATTGACTCTGACGGCTGCCGGCAATGTCCTGGCTCCAATATGGCAGTGTGCTCAACATACTTTACATCTTTACGAGGACGCAATGATGCAACAATGACTCACGTCTGGCCTTGCCCTGGTCTCCGCCAGACCCAGGCCACAGGTGGGCCACAAGTGGGCCACAACTGACTTCAACTGACCCACAGTCACACCCCTCTGACTCATGACAACGTAACACTTTTGTTGTGGAGTTGGCATCTCTTTGTCTGGCCACATTTAGGGCTCTTACAAGTTCAATTCTTCTACGGAAGCCCAACCACCATTGCTGCCCCCATCTCGCTTTCCCAGGTCCAGATCTTCAAAATGAAGACCAGTTGTTTACAACATATGGGTTAGATCAGTGGTTCCCAACCTTTTTCTTAAGGGACCCATGTTTTTACTATTGTAAGCTTTGGTGACCCAACCACGCGAGCGCCCGCACGAGACGGAGTCACAAGATGCCCTCCGTTTCCTGCCAAAACTTATTTTAGTTATTTTATTCCTCAATTCGTCTTTGGTCACATATAGAATAAATGTTTAATGTAGCACTTACAATTTGTTGCGTCTATGCATTTATTAGTTAAATCCTTTGTCTTTTATTCAACATGTGCTATATATATTTAAAACGAAACCCCTTAAAATCAAGAGGGCTCCGCGACCCCCTGTGGATCTCTGGCGTACCCCCAGGGGGTGCCCGCACCCCAAGTTAAGAACCACTGGGTTAGATCATGGGCAGTAATGGGCAAGCGGTTAGGGCGTCAGACTTGTAGCCCAAAGGTTGCTCTCATCCATCCTCCTGACTGAGGTTACCCTGAGCATGGTACCGTCCCGCCGCACTGCTCCCGTTCGGGCGCTAAGCTTATTGGGGGCTGCCCCCTTGCACGGGTGAGGCATAAATGCAATTTTGCTGTGTGCATTGGAGTTCCCCAGTTGGACTTTCGGCTTTCACTTCACCTCAGACTGACTCCAACAGAGTCTTACGAGTTCATTCTTCTACGGTAGCCCAACCACCATCTTGGTTTCCAAGATTTTCAAAAAGAAGTGAACTTATGACTTATGTGTAAGATCACCTCAGACTGACTCCCACAGGTTCATGCAGTATGATTGGCCAGTCGGTCAGTCACACCTTATGACTCATGACCAGGTAGATAACACTCAGGGGTCACATGACATGATGACCGAGGTCACATGATAACAAAGTGGCCACACCACCACCACCACCACCACCACTTGTAATCTAATCTAAAACAGTAATGGCACGCGCTGGACTGGACGGGACAGGCACGGAGGAACGAGGAACCAGCGCTGATGTGACTCACAGCACACACACGCACATGAACACGCACACACACACACACACACACACACACACACACACACACACACACACAGTCCTAGTGGCAGCATTCCACTGGAATTATAGCGATTACTGTATCAGCAGCAAGTTGGAGAAAATAGAGAGAGAGAGAGAGGGAGAGAGAGAGAGAGAGAGAGAGAGAGAGAGAACTCAGAGGGTAAGAGGGGAAAAGAGAGGGAGGGCAAGAGGGAGGGCAAGTCTGGAGACAGGAGGAAGGAAAGGTTATTAAAGCAGCACGGAAGAGGTACTGGTGGATACTGGGCTCTATGTGGGTCTGTGTCGAAGCAGGTTAATCTCTCTCTCTCTCTCTCTCTCTCTCTCTCTCTCTCTCTCTCTCTCTCTCCTCTCTCTCTCTCTCTCTCTCTCTCTCTCCTCTCTCTCTCTCTCTCCTCTCTCTCTCTCTCTCTCCTCTCTCTCTCTCTTCTCTCTCTCTCTCTCTCTCTCTCTCTCTCTCTCTCTCTCTCTCTCTCTCTCTCTCTCTCTCTCTCTCTCTCTCTCTCTCTCTCTCTCTCTCTCTCTCTCTCTCTCTCTCTCTCTCCTTGAATCTGCAGCAGCCTGGCATGTGCTTAACCACACTTGTTGTCTTTCACTTTCTCTTCATCTCTCCTCTTTTCTCTCTATCCATCTTCCCTTCTTTCTGCTCCACTCTCTCCTCCTTCATCATCCATCAGCAACCTTTTAATTCAATTTTCAATCCATGTGTGTGTACTGGAGGAGTGCGTTGCAATATGCGACCTTGCCTCCTCCAATTGCCTCCTCCACTTGCTTCTCTCCTCGTACCAGGAAGTAATATGTCGTGATGACAATCACTGACAACAGCATTATAGTTCAATATCTTGCAAAAGCTCAATTGTAAAGTCTTTTTCTCATTTGCAATTGGGATGGTGAATGAAAAACAGTCCCTCAAAAGCTGTTGTGGCTAGGCTGACAGCTGGGAAACTTTATCGTTTTCTCCACGGAGGAGGGGCCAGGAGGCGGGACAAGGAGAAAAGCGCAAGTGGAGGAGGCAAGGTCGCATACCGGAACGCACTCCATGTCTCTCTCTCTCTCTTCCTCTCTGCCGCGCTCTCTCTGTCTCGTGTTTTACACCCCAAAC
>NC_085877.1:39073150-39105650 GCF_034702125.1 Engraulis encrasicolus
GAGACTAGAGCGATTTGCGCGACGAGCGCGACAATTTGAAGTTGAAATCTTTTCAACTTTTTATGACGCGGTTCGGCGACAAGCGGCGACAGCCAATGACTGTATAGAGGTCAGTGACCACAGCCAATGGGAATGCTTGAATGCTTTGCCTTCTGCCTGTACGGACATACTCTAGTCTCCTCAGTCTCTCGTATCGCTTGCTGCTACACTCTGTCGCTTGAGTCGCGTCGCCGCTGGTGTATCTCTGCGGTTAGGCTTGCTTGCATGCCCATACAGCTTGAAAGTGATGTCACTTCCCCCGATTTCATGGGACTAATGAGACGCAGTTTGTGAGTGCGGATTTTTCTTCCTTAAGTTAATGTGGTCTGGTAAAAGCGGGCTACCAGTTTTCAACACCAATCTGTGCCAGTTGGTATGTCCGTTACATTTTGAATTTCCAAAAATAGCCATTTTTAGCTGCAAAAAGGACTGTACTTGGACCATAGTAGAAAATATTTGTTTATTAATTTGTAAACTTTCATGTAAAGATCAAATTTGGCAATAGGCAGCCCATTTTCAATGAGCAGCATAGTTGCAGTACCTTTTTTGACCATTTCCTGCTCAGTGTCCCTTTAATAAAAACCCTCAAATCTCAAGAGCCTGAATGCAGTGTATATGTCGCTCAAGGACACAATGGGTTAATGTGGCCTGGTAAAAGCAGGCTACCAGTTTTCAACACCAATCTGTGCCAGTTGGTATGTCCGTTACACCGACACCGTCTATTTTGTGGCAGCCTGGTGTAATGGTTTAGCCTGGCGACGCCATCCATGTACTCCACCCAAAGATTTTGGCTCCGCACATCGTCTGGCAAAAGCCTCGAGCTCAGTTCTCAGTTCTCTCAGTGTTTCGCCAATCAGCAAACAGTTGAAAGTGGTGACGTAGAACTCACCCGTGAGCTCCGTTACTGATTGGTTAAGGTAACTATATTCACACTTTCGTTTTGTTATTTGTATGCTTTTGCGACGCTATAACGTAACAGGCATGCTAATAAAGCACAATATGGGTTTTAATTTGAGTTTGGAAAACAATTAATTTAAATGATAGAGTAAGATCAGACCATCTCCCATCGTCTACGGAGACGGATTCCTCATGGCTTTTGCCAGACTGATTGACGGCTAGTAATGGTTAGGGAGTTGGACTGTAGATCACACAGGGTTGTAGGTTCAATCCCCATCTAGTCCCTTCCTGCCTCCATGGCTGAGAGGCCCAGGGGCAAGGCACCTAACCCCACACACTGCTCCAGGGAGGGACTGTAACCAATACCCTGTAATAATATAAGTAAGTCAGTTTGTATAGAAGTATCAACTAAGATGTAATGTTGTTTTTCTGTAGAAGGACACTACTAAAAGTGCATGTTGTAAGCAACTGACTAGTGCGCTCAGTAATGGAGATCATAGCAAGAGTTAAATAAATAATGTGTGAACTAGCGAGACAGGAAACAGGGCATACAGATAGCTGAGGGTTCTGCAGCATTTACCAACTGTAGCGACCTGTGAAACCACACACACACACACACACACACACACACACACACACACACACACACACACACACACACACACACACACACACACACACACACACACACACACACACACACACACACACACACACACACACTTCCATTTCTCTTGATGTTATACAAAAATGCAGACACACTCACTCCTGCACCTGAACATACAGTAGCAGTACTTGTAAACAAACACACATGCAAATCCGCACACGCGCGCACACACACACACACACATTTGACAATTGTATGGTCCTGCTGATGTTCTACACAGAGTAGGACAGACACAGGCTGGCAAGCAGACACAGACACAGACACAGACACAGACACACACACACACACACACACACACACACACACACACACACACACACACACACACAACAACTGTATAGTCCTGCTGATGTTCTACACAGAGTAGGACAAACAGACAGGCTGGCAAGCAGACACAGACACACACACACACACACACACACACACACAATGTGACCTGTTAAGCAACTGCGAAAAAAGGAAGGGTTGACGAAGAAAGGGAAGTGAGTGTTTCAAAATGATGAAAAAGCATGAAACACACGCACACGCACACGCACACGCACACGCACACGCACACACACACACACACACACACACACTCTCTCTGTAAATGCCTTCCCAGTTGTGATCTACAGTATAAAACACACACACACACACACACACACACACACACACACACACACACACACACACACACACACACACACACACACACACACACACACACGTCAGCTATCCGCATATCCATGCCATGTAAAGTGCAGCAAAGTTGCAATCAGTTCTTATGTAAACAAGTTCGTTGAGTTTTACAATGGGGGTGTAACAATCCTGTTCGACATACCTCAAAGTCCTCAAAGAGGTAGGATTTAACTCTACACGGGGTCAGCTCTATGTTCCCACAGCCCATTGGTCCCACAGCCCAAATGGTCCCAGCTTATTCCTGCTGCTCCATGTTCCCACAGTTCTAAGAAATTATTCAAAATATAAGCCCTATGCTCTACAACTCCATGTTCCCACATTTCCAAGTAAACTAAGAGAACCAATAGGCCTAAAAATAATGTTAAAAATCTTAGTGATGTGGGACCAATGGGCTGTGGGACCAATGGGCTGTGGGAACATAGACACGCTCCCCTGTACACAACAGTAGCCATGTGCCATGATAGGTCATCATGGGGTTACAAAACTGTATTAAACTACAATTTAAGCTTACTTTCTGATTAGCTTGTATTCATTTGCCTATGTCAACCTGAGCACCAACAGGCTGAAATGCAGTATGGAAAGAATATTATCAGAGAGAGTAGAGAGAGAGAGAGGTTCCATTGGCCCATTGAGTGCGTATACATGCAGTTCAGTATCCCGAATATGATCGGGATATTAAGTATCCCGAATTTGTGTTTGAGCATATAAACACGTCAGTATCCCGAATAAGCCCTTATTCGGGATACTGAGAAATCGGGATATGCTAGGTGGAGTATTCCGACAGAAGCCGGGATACTGCCGCATGTAAACACCTTATCCTGGATACAGGGGCTTCCCATAGAACGTTGTCGCTGGTATCCAAGCTACACGCATTTGCAGAGAATTCTACAACGGCCAAAAATGTTGACTGGGATATTGCATTCTGTGCTCATATAAACACCCTATCCCGAATATGATCATAACCGGGATATGCTTCATATTCGGGATACTGAACTGCATGTATACGCACTCATTGTTTCTGGGTTCTATTATTGGGGGGAAATCCCCCTTTAGGCAGACCTGAGAACCCTTATATTCAATGCTAGGAGTATTATGACACCCCCTTTAGGCAGACCGGAACCTGGTCATGTTAGGTGCCCATAGCAATCTATTACAATGGCATATCTCTATACTTAAAGAATCTCTGATACGATACTGTGTGCATCTTGTGTACTATACTGTAATGATTTGCTAGTATGAGTAGCATGTGACCCTCAAGAGACTACTCAACGTGTCAAACTACCATACAGTCAGACTGCAACTAGGTCGACTCGTGACCCTCACTCACCCTACCCCTTCGGCGGGATGTGAGTGATGATCACATTATTTTCTTGATAAATGACGTGCAGTAGATCTATGCTTCAGCAGACCTCATGCCCACAGCTTGGGGACAAAAATGTAGGCTTGATAAACCAGCAATGTGTGAAGTTGAAGTTGGTATACATAACTCACATACACAGCACACAAAATGTTGTTGAAATTTGACAACTGTCAGTCAGTCAGTCAGACAGTCTGTCTTACCTGCGCCAAAGTGGTCCCTCTCAATTGGTGGCACATCCTCTGAGAAGTCCAGGGTAGCTCCACTAATATCCACCATGTCATCGTCGCTTCCCCCGCTATTGTAGTTGTCGTTGCAAAACCCCGAGTTGTCCATACCCCCCTCTGCGTTGAAAGAAGACACACATTAAAAACACGCCGTCAGTACCTGTTGATCTTTGGATCTGTGTGCATGGTTCACTTCACACACGATACCACGGGCACGTAACCAAACTATTCTGTTACAACACACACAAGAGAGAGGGGAAAAAATATATAGGCCATGTTGTCACCCTTTAACCCAGTGCTCGACTTGCGGTAGACGGACTTACAAACTGTCAGGCCCTGACCGAAAACTGCACAAACAAAACACACAAATGTAGGCTACTACACACTAACCTCTACATCGCCCATCTTCGAATTTTTTGAATGAGATCAGCGCATGTGGCATGTCAGAATCCCCTTAGCTAGTTGCCTCTCTCTTCTTCACAAAACTATCCAACTCTAGTAGTCTGTCTCGCATCGACTTCACATCCTACTGCCCTACAGGTGACTAAACACTAAATTGACCAATAAGAAAAAGTGAATTGCACAACTCAACTAATCATGTGTCCAGTGGCGTAAAAGCCTACTTTTTAGGTTTGACACGCAGCCAATGAGGAAACGTTGTCGCAACATACGAGTGGTGACTGACAAGTTGTCATCAGCATCATCAGGGCAAAATCTATCACTTTTGACAGTTGGCTTGATGGCTCTTATCTGAGTCTCTTTGTAGCTAATCAAGTCCAGAAACCATCTGTTTCCCTGCCAAACGAATGTCTACGCCTAGATAAAATGTTACAGTTGAAAGGCACTGGCACGTCTGGCAGCCAACAACAAAAACTTTATGTGGGTCAACTAGCTCCCGTTCAGACAACTTCCATCTGCTAGAAACAAAGGCAGGGGGAGACCCTATCCTATGCAGAACACTTCACAGCTTGGAAACTAGCGCAAGAACCTTATTCCAAATAAGTTACACGAACACCGTATAGTTGTTTGCCATGTCTCACCGCTTATTCTTGAACAGTAAGCCTCGGCCTGTCTTGTGACAAGGATTTAAAATGCTGTGAGCTAGCCCACTAGCCTAGCTACCTTGGGCTAGCTGCAGCACAACGATGGGGGAGAAAAATACAACTTAAAACCCGCGGTTGTGCCCACTCAGAAGAAAAACATGCGTCATGTCGAGTGCAAGAACACGTCAGCCATGCAGTTTCTCAGGCTGTCATCTTACGTTCAGAGTCCGGTGTCTCCGATGCCATGATCCTTCATTAAAAATAAACAAACTGACTTGCTTCTGTCCCGATCGCCATAAATCCCTCTTCTGGAATATGCCAGTGACACATATGCGGTCTCTGCTTTGCTGTGCGAGCTATGCAGTACTGGCGCCAGCTGAGAGCACTGCTCCACACTGCCACCACGCGGAAAGGAAGTGTAGCACATGCCGATCCTGCTGTATGGTAATAGTGTGTGGTATGTAATTAACAGAATATTGTTCTGGTATTCAGTTAGCAGTGCAATATATTTTAAACAGTGCAATTCTATACTAGAGAGAGGCTGAGACAGAGACACAGACAGAGAGAGAGAGACCAATAGAGAGACCAAGAGAGAGACCAATGGAGAAAGACAGAGAGAGAGAGAGAGAGAGAGAGAGAGAGAGAGAGAGAGAGAGAGAGAGAGAGAGAGAGAGAGAGAGACCAAGAGAGAGAGGCAAGAGATAGAGACAAATTTACAGCGAGCTGTAAGGCACTGTCATTTTGAGGCCGGTGATAACTTTTTAGTAGGCTTTGGTCATTCATGATTCCAATTTTTCACAGTGGCAATAATCACACAACAGTCAGACAAGTGTATGCACCACCATGCTAAGGATACTTCACCAATGACTAACTCCCTTTCAAATCTGATTTCTTTATTCGATTTTTTGATTAGAGAATGATTTTAGTGTGTGTGTGTGTGTGTGTGTGTGTGTGTGTGTGTGTGTGTGTGTGTGTGTGTGTGTGTGTGTGTGTAAGAGAGAGAGAGAGAGAGAGAGAGAGAGAGAGAGAGAGAGAGAGAATGGATGAATGAGAGAGACCAAGACAGATAAAAGTACTGCAAGCTAATATGAGGCCATAGAAATAGCGTTGTATTAGTTCTATGATATGAGGCCACCGTTGTTCTAA
The DNA here is from genome assembly GCF_034702125.1 of Engraulis encrasicolus. Lineage (NCBI taxonomy): Eukaryota > Metazoa > Chordata > Actinopteri > Clupeiformes > Engraulidae > Engraulis > Engraulis encrasicolus. Next base: position 39,079,205 of record NC_085877.1, read on the forward strand.
GGCCTGCATGTGTTCATCACATTTTAACCCATTGACGCCTGAGGCACCTGCAAAAAAGGGTGCTGAATGCCTGAGCCCTTTTTAAGAAGAGCTGCCCTCAGCCTATAAAAAACTAAATATCTCAGCTTATGAAGTTCATAAAAATATGCACTAAGTTGCATTTAAACGCTAAGACCCTCATCTTTCATTAGAATGTGTTATTTGATCTCAAAGGTTTTTAATAAAGTTGTCTCAAATCTCATGAGCCTGAATGTTGCGTAATGCCAGATGCCAGGGCCAATGTTGCGCAACGCAACATCCGGCATGGTTAAAAGTATTATGAGGGATGTGCACATATCCAGTAAAACAGGTGCTGGATCAAACAAAGACACATAAAAGAAGAAGGGAAAATCCGCACACGGTTGCTGCTCACCGATTTATTTAACACAAAGTTTCGACCTCAGGTGGTTTTCGTCAGGTGTACAGGTCAACCTATACCACGGTGAAGGCCGTCTGATGTCGAAACGTTGTGTTGAATAGATCGCAGCAACAGTGTGCAGATTTTTCCTTTTTTTGACCACATTTTACAATTGAAAATAAAGAGAGAGACCATTGCAGTGTTGGTAGACTTCATCTCCTTTTATTTGTGTTGCTCTTCTAAGAGTATCAGTAGAATCACATGTGCTATGCTGTGACTGGCTTCAGCAGTACAGGTCAAAGGTTAAAGGTTACAGGTCAAAGAAGGACAGTTGCAGTAACATTCAAAAAAACATTGGAAGGACGACAGGCAGGGCAACACACAGCACACAGACAGAGAAGGCAGACAAACAGACAAGGCAGGTACACTTTACGTAGCCTTAGTAAGAATTAACCTCGGTTAGGTTAAGGAATTAAGTGATCCCAATTTGATTTGCTGATCTATCACAATGAGGACATTACAGTTAGTAGTCTTCAAATTCTCCTTTTGAAATCACATTTCAAAGTATAGTCCGCCTATATAGACTTCGTTTAGACTTGAAATTTAGTTTGAATGTATAGGTTTGAATGACTTAACCGAAGGCTACTTAAAATGACCTTTTTCCCTCAGACATTCAAAAATTGTAAACCAACAACATCATACAATCGCAAGTCACTCAGTTCGGCCTGGTCCTTCCAATGTGTGTACGCCAATTTGTAAAGGCTTTTTTTAGCACACAAAAAATGTCTAATTCAGATCTAAATACATTGTTTTGAGTTTTTCTTATACAGGAACAACACAAGCAAACCAGTAGTCCCATGGCCACTATCATGCTTTTTGACCCATTTAGTTACTTCAAGCAAAGCTTTATTTCTTGTAATCATCATTATAGTTATTTTTTTTATTCCTCTCTCCTTGCAAGCGTATGTTGGGAGCAAGGGGGGGAATCAATTATGGGCGGGAGTGATCCCACACACACACACACGCCCACGCACACACACGCGAGCATACACACACACACACACACACACGAACGCACGCACACACAGACACACTGAATTCCGTTTTTAAGGCAGTAGTCTGGAGAGAAGTGGTGAGGCAGAGGAGGTGTAGGAGAAGGCAGTATCGGAGGAGTTACGGGTGGTTCTGTCCGTCAACGTTGTATCAACGTTGTATCAACATCACATTGCTTTTGCTTGGCTGTGAGAGTGACTGCGTGTGAGAGGACGAGACGAGAGTTTCCACAAGAGTGTGGCCAAGCCACAGAACAGTTCAGGAGTAGCAACAGAGCGGTGGACGTACTGACTAAACTGACCCACGGGTCCCGGGACCATCTATAGGCTTGGGGACGTCGGAAAAAAAAACATTCACCGTTGGCCCTGATCATCGGCCCACCATGTAGTATACCATATCACCAATGCCGGCTTGTCCAACATTCCGTTAACCGTTCTCAAAGACCAAAAACTAATGCAGTACATGTGAAATTCACCAACCATTCAACATGAATTCACCATTCAGTAAATAATTCCTTTATGCCTGAACCAACCAACCAATACATACTGTATTTTACTGACATTTCTCTGGTAGACAGTACCAATTTCCGTTCACATACTGAACAGCCAGTATCAATTCAGCGCATTCAATGCATCAATCCGGATTTGGGAGGCACAGCACGATACCGCTGAGCTAAAGCACCAGTCCTATAGCTCAGAGCTACTGCTATTGTAACGAGGCTTCGGGAGGGAGGTTTACTAACAATCCACGGCGCCACACTCTGCTGCTGATTGGCCTCCGTTACATGAGCAGCCCTGCCCTTCCTCTCTGTCTGAAAGACCCAGGGCTGGGCGGGCCACCTGGCATAGCGGGCATTTCCTAGTGGGCCCTGCACCCTCGGGGGCCCCTATATTCAGAAATGCAAAATAATAATAATAATAGGCTATATATTTAACATTTCTGAAAATAAGGGCCCACAAAGGGTGCAGGACCCACTGGTAAGTCAGTTCTGCGCCATTAAATTATGAGGAGCCCCTTTAAGCCAAAAGTGCCCGGGCCCTATTTCTCCCCCAGTCCAGCCCTTCACGTCACCCAGTCTGCCGGTCGGATCATCTGGTGCAGGCCAGGTCCTCTCAGGACAGTAAGTCAGGACAGTCACGTCACAGTCAGACACTTACAGACAGGAAGTGAGTGATTAGAGCTGAGCCCGGCAACAACAGAGGCACTGTACTACTGTCAAAGCTGGAGAAGGAGCCTTTTGTTTGTTATCATTACCATACATATTTTATGCACAGACTCCTCATTGTACTGGGGTGCGTCTCTTAAAAGCCTTGTTGCTAGCCAGTTAGCAACTTTGTAGGTTTCCAATGGAAAATTGCACTGCAACCGATTAAGTTGCTAACTTAGCGAGCAACAATACTGTTGAGAAATGCACCCCTGGATGGCCTGTTGCTGTTGCTGTTAGCCTGTCTACTGCATTGGGTGTGGCAGATCATTCCCCGAAACCAATGCAAGTGAATGGACCAAATGGTACATACAGGGAAGCCGACAGTGGGGGACAAAGGGGTCACTTGTCCCGGGCCCAGGGAGAGAGGGGGCCCAGATTTGGATCCGCATTGTATGTATTGGGTTTGGGGCCCTTTCATATCTCTTTGTCCCGGGCCCAGCTAAAGCTGTCAGCGGCCCTGGGTACATAGGTATGATGTCTAATATGATGATGACTACTGTCAAAGCAGGAGAATGGAGCCAGTTTATTTACCGAAAACGGGGGGAACTGAGTGCTGCAGTTCCGCATCACTGACACAGCACAAACAAACTAACTAACGAACAAACCACACAAACTAACAAATAAGAAAACGCCACACACTTTACGTACACAGTTGACTGACAAAACACACACACACCTACAGTTTATGATGTCACACGTTGTTTAAGAAGTCTGACCCTAGGCTTTGGAGCTAAACTAGGCCTATTGCCTAAGAAATATAACAGGTCTCATTTCTTAGAGTAGTGGGCAGGTTCACCACGGCATGGATCTTCAGAATCTTCAGAAAAGCAACGCTACGAAGTTGGGCGTACAGTACAATCAATGCAATAACTGGTGGATTCTGCTTCGAAAAGATAGAACGAGCCACGATGTCAAGTACAGTAGAGTGAAAACAAAATGTGCTTAAGATATGACATGACGCGTGATAGAGAGAAACACAACGTAATCGAAGTGTCATCTAAATGCTTGCCTCGTGATCTCAATGCTAACCTCCATGCTAATGACCACACAAACACAGTGCCTGTTTGACGATAAGGTCGGGCTGCATCACAGTGTATACGTTTAACATGGCAACTGAATATGTTCTGGTTAAAAGGCAACTGGTACTGTTGCATCTAGTGGTAGTCTGAAGGAAGACGTTCTCATGTTTGATCCCGACAAATACATCGACGATAGAACTTTGGCTGAGATATTGACCAGCATGCTAAGTGTCTGAGGGAAGGTTGCTGGTGATAAGGTGGTAAGGTGGTAAGGTTTTTGTCAGAACGGGTGTTGGAGGAGCATTAGTGGTCGTATTGGTTTTTCAACAGTGGACGGACAAACTCGCTCACATACACTGGTCCACGTTATTAACAGTACTGTGCTGCTGAACAGTATCGAACATTGAATAATCACACCTAATCCTACGGTAAATCTGACTTCAATACGGTATTGTGTTACGTGAACAAGGTCATGCTAATATTGTGGTCGTAAACCGGCTATTGGAAAGACTGAAAGACTGTCATTGAGTTGGTTTTGTTTTGTTTTTTTTGCTACATTCACTCACCATCAACTACACCAAACACTGTTATACAGTACGTACACACAGCAGATAAATGCTAATCCCGATCAATCAGCTAATCAAAGAGGAGGGCCATAGCTAATGGGTGAGAGAGGCTTTTGTCAGTGCGCTCCGTCAGGATATAATACTAAAACTATGCCCTTCTTTTTTTCAGTCATATTAGGATTAAAATGAAGCATAGTGGGATTTGAGTAGGGGTGGGATTGGGGTGCGCTAAACTGTCATAAACGGCTAAACTATCATAACTGGGTAGTTGTAGTCTAGTCTGTGGTGGGTTGCAGTAAAGGCAGATACAGTGCGTACATCAGGTTAAATTCATCAGGTAAGAGGGAAACAGGAGGGGAATGAGACAGAGGTGGACATCCCGCCCGGGGTCAGAAAAGTAAAGGCCTGTCCTGCCCCACATAGCCTATGTCTTCCAGCCTAATCACCCAGGGCACAGCAACAGGCCTTTTACTTTTTACTGTCTTGGGCCAGGTTGTCTACTTCTGACATACAGTAACTTGACAAGGGAGAAGAAGGTCAGGGGGGCTGGGGGGGTTCCTCCAGGATGGGTTGAAGGAAGATACAGTACAGTGAGTTGGGGGGGGGGGGGGGTGGGGGGGTGGTTGATGAGATACTAAGAGCGGGAGAGGGTGGGGGAGGGGGAGGGGGGTATTTATTCGTCAGGGGCGGCGATCCCCTCAAGGGTGGGCTCCACTCCCCAGATCTCGCGGGCGTACTGGGAGATGGTGCGGTCGCTGGAGAACTTGCCGCAGCCGGCGATGTTCATCACCACCTTCCTGGTCCACTCCTTAGTGTTCTGCGGAGAGGAGAGGAGAGGAGAGGAGAGGAGAGGAGAGGAGAGGAGAGGAGAGGAGAGAGACATGATCAGTGTGCTGTCAGACAGAGACATAGGTGCTGTTTCCACGTAGCAGGATATTTTTTTCAATATTACATAGCTGTAACACCATTTACTCCATTGTACCTAATGAGATACACAGACTCTGTTGTTACTGAAAAACACTAAAAACCTAACAAGAACCCACTAGAAACTTGATCCAACCAGCACAGAGTCAGCTGATCCTAAGACAAGTACACATGTCTACTGGTTACTCAGGTAAATTACCTGTGGTGGTCGGATTTTTTTTTTTTTTACTTTTACCTCTACTTTTACTTTTGACACCTCTGTAAATATTAATGTATAAAATTGGTAGAATATTGCCATGGGTGTATTCATTCTGATGATGGGAGAAGCATAGACAGTGCACAAACAGAACGGGAGAAAATAGACAGTAAGCTACACAGGCAATCAGGGAGACACAATGAAAGTGCAATGACTAAGAGTAGATGACAAAGATGGTCAAAGAAGCTGCATCTTATGAAACTGGACCTCTTTTCTGAGCCTGAAGTAATGCTGATACAATGTTGATGAAAAACATTTACCTTATACAAAGCGCTAACTTTGTCCTGGCATTTGATGTAGTCTTCAAAGTCAGCAAAGACCTTAAACCTGGAGGGAAATAAATGACAGAATCAGTGGCGGAACAATTGCACACAGGGCCCCAGGGCAAAACACTGATAGGGCCCCCCATACTGCCTGCCTTTGTCACAATATGGCCCCCAACCCCTACAGGAGGGCCCTGGGCCCAGGGGCAAATGCCCCTATTTATTGAATTGTGTGTATTCTTTCCAGGGGAGGAGCTATAGGAGGGCTATAGCTCCGCCTCTGAAAAGAATGCACAATTCAGTAAATGACAGTCATGACAGCTTATGCACAATGCTCACAAGCCCCTGCTGTTACATTCTTAAACTGTACATTTTTGTAAGCGCTTTTTGGCTGGGGTACCCTTGAGCAAGGCAAATATCCACACATTGCTCCAGGAACTGTAACCAATACTCTGTGAATAACTGTAAGTCGCTTTGGATAAAAGCCTCAGCTAATTGCAGTATAATGTAAAGCCAGGCTCAAACTACACGACTAGCGATTGTGTGTCCGATTTTGGCGTCGGGGTGCACCGCACACTAGAAGAGAATCGCAACTGTCAATCTTGTCGCTGCTCGCAGCCACCGAGACAATGCCCGACGTTCTATTTCCAGTCGCAAATATCAAACACTGTTTGATTTCTACGATTTGCGATCGGCGACTCTTTGAGCTGCCAAAGTTCTATCTTAGAACGTCGCTCACGACGAGGAAATCTTCCCCGACAATCGCTTGCGATGGTCCTGGGGGGTAACGTTCCAGCGATTGTCGTAAGGGGGGTTTTAAGCCGAGAATCGGCGCGATAGTCGTGTAGTTTGAGCCAGGCTTAACCCCTCGCAATCCCACCTGTCGTAGTTCATGAGCATGCTGACGAGGTCCTTGAAGAGCTCGGGCTCCTTGGGGCTGAAGTGGCCGTTAGAGATCTGGTCGATGGCCTGCTTCAGCTCCGGGAGACGCTGGTAGTACTCATTGGCATTGTACCTGGAGGAGGAGAGGGGACGGGAGGACAGGAAGTCAGTTACAGTTGTTATACTGACAAAAACAACCTACGGTGTGTGTGTGTGTGTGTGTGTGTGTGTGTGTGTGTGTGTGTGTGTGTGTGTGTGTGTGTGTGTGTGTGTGTGTGTGTGTGTGTGTGTGTGTGTGTGTGTGTGTGTGTGTGTGTGTGTGTGTGTGTGTGTGTGTGTGTGTGTGTGTGTGTGTGCGCGTGTGTGTTTGTGGGAGAGAGAGCGGAAGTGAGATCTGCCTTAGGCTGAATGTATGTAAGAGTGAGCTATATGGTTACTTTGTATATGTGGAATGATGTTTGTGATGCCTTATGTGTAATGTCTCCTGTATTTATAATTGTATGCTACTTAACACCTTAATTTCCCCTCAGGATTGATAAATGATACTCTACTCTACTCTACTAATATACAACCATACAGTCATCATAATGAACTACGATAAGATATAAAACTACATCTCCCAGCTCACCCCTTCTTGTCCATGGCCTCCACGTCTTCCACCCTCATGCCAAATATGAAGAGGTTCTAACACTACACCAATATACAACCATATAGTGGTCATCATGAATTACAATAATGTGTAAAACTACATCTCCCAGCCCACCCAAACTACAATAAGGTATAAAACTACATCTCCCAGCTCACCCAAACTACAATAAGGTATAAAACTACATCTCCCAGCCCACCCGAAACTACAATAAGATATAAAACTACATCTCCCAGCTCATCCAAACTACAATAAGGTATAAAACTACATCTCCCAGCCCACCCAAACTACAATAATGTGTAAAACTACATCTCCCAGCCCACCCAAACTACAATAAGGTATAAAACTACATCTCCCAGCCCACCCAAACTACAACAAGGTATAAAACTACATCTCCCAGCTCACCCCTTCTTGTCCATGGCCTCCACGTCCTCCACCCTCATGCCGAAGATGAAGAGGTTGTCCTCGCCCGCCTCCTCTGCCATCTCCACGTTGGCCCCGTCCATGGTGCCGATGGTGAGGGCACCGTTCAGCATGAACTTCATGTTGCCTGTGCCCGACGCCTCTGTGCCCGCCGTGGAGATCTGCTCAGACAGGTCGGCCGCCGGGATGGCTGGTGAGAGAGAGAGAGACACACAGAGAGAAAGTAAACAAAAAAGGAAATAGAGAGATGAAGAGAGAGGTGAGGGGAGGAATAAAGGAATAGACAGCTATGTCGGTCGCCAGGATGGCTGGTGAGAGAGAGAGAGAGAGAGAGAGAGAGAGAGAAGGTAAACAGAAAAGGAGATAGAGAGATGAAGAGAGAGGTGAGGGGAGAAATAAAGGAATAGACAGCTCGGCCGCCCGGATGGCTGGTGGGAGAGAGACACACACACACAGAGAAAATAAAAGAAAAGTAAACAGAAAAGGAAGATAGAGAGAGAGGTGGAGGGAGAGAGGTAAAGGGAGAGACTGGTCTGTCGACGGGATGGCTGGAGAAAGGGAGAGGAGGAGAAATAAGGAGGAGAATTAGGGACACTTTAGGGCTCCGTTCAGCATGAGAGAGAGAGAGAGAGAGAGAGAGAGAGAGAGAGAGAGAGAGAGAGAGAGAGAGAGAGAGAGAGATTGACAAAGAATGAGACAGAGATAAAAAGACATAGAGAGATAGAGGGAGGTAAAGAGTTTATCCATCGGGACACGGACATAAACAATAGCGCTGGACTGATTGCATTATCAGATCTACAGTTTATTTCCATTCATGCTTGGGTCTGCAATGCCTTCTCTGTGCTAAACACAGTATAAAGTAAATGCATTTAACTGTGTGTGTGTGTGTGTGTGTGTGTGTGTGTGTGTGTGTGTGTGTGTGTGTGTGTGTGTGTGTGTGTGTGTGTGTGTGTGTGTGTGTGTGTGTGTATGTGTGTGTGACTGTGTGTGTGTGTGTGTGTGTGTGTGTGTGTGTGTGTATGTGTGTGTGACTGTGTGCGTGCATGTGTGTGTGTGTGCGTGCATACAGGGTGCGTGCGTGCGTACAGGTGCATGCGTGCTCTGCCAGGGTGACATGGGTAGTTTAAATCTATGTGTGTGTGTGTGTGTGTGTGTGTGTGTGTGTGTGTGTGTGTGTGTGTGTGTGTGTGTGTGTGTGTGTGTGTGTGTGAGCGCGCCCAAGTACCTTTCTCGGCCAGAGTGACGCGGTAGTTCTCCAGGAAGATGACCTTGAGGCGGTCTCCGATGACGGGGTCGTGGTTGATGATGTCGCCGATGGCCGTGATGAGGCGGATGATCATCTTAGCCGTGTGGTAGCCAGGAGCGGCCTGGGACACAACAAGCAGACGTAAACACAAAGAAATAACATTACATTACATTTAGCTGTCGCATTTTATCCAAAGCAACTTACAGTTATTTGCAAGGTACTAGTAAGTCCCTGGAGCAGTGTGGGGTTAGGTGCCTTGCTCAAGGGCACTTCAGCCATTGGATGGAGGTTTTAGGGAGAGGTAATGGTGGGATTTGAATCTACAATCCTCTGATTTTTAAGACCGCCTCCCTAACGGCCTCCCACTATTTCACGGCTGCCCACAAAATATATTTTGGCTATCTAACTGTCGTTAAACTTTAAACTAGCAGGCGCATAGGAGATGGTCCATGGGTGACATGTCAGAAACTCCAGGCTCTCGGTGCTGTCATAGCAACGTTGTTATAATGTAGTTATAATGTGTAATATCATACCAATAGTGTTGTAAGTACATCCTGTAAGAGCACTGCTACTTCTACTTCATACTTCATCGCTCAGGCATTTACCTTTCCTCCAATCATGACAGTCCTATTGCTCAGGCATTTACCTTTCCTCCAATCATGACAGTCCTGGGGGTCCAGACCTTGTTGGGCTCCTTCTTAATGCCTGATTGAAAATAAGACTTGAGTCAGAGTTTCCAGGGTGCTGCAGTGTGTGTGGACATAAACAGTCATTAATGACATAAACATGAACAATATACAATATTCCAGTTTGAGTGACAGACACAGTAGACACAGTAGGCCAAGCCTTGTCCTACTAAACTGACTGAAAATCAAGTTGAAAAGCTGGAAGCATGGCTGAGGCCGGGGGGGGGGTGGGGGGTGTGTGGTATGTTACAGATTCTAAGGGCTCAAGCACTGACAGGGGCCCTTAAGGGGCCCCAAGCACTGACAGGTGCCTTTAAGGGGGAAACAATTCTGGTGGCGCCCCTGGCTGGAAGCTTTGCTATATGATAATAATATTGCTGATTATATTTATACTGAATAACCATATTATTTCCACTCACGGTTGTAGAGAGTGATGATGTGGAGGCAGTTGAGCAGTTGCCTCTTGCAAGTCTAATATCTCATATACTATATAATATACAGCATAGTATACTAATAATATACTAATAATATATAGTAATACAATAATAATATAATATTAAAAATAACTTACGGTTGTAGAGGGTGATGATGTGGAGGCAGTTGAGTATTTGCCTCTTAATCTAATATCTAATATATAATAATATATAGTATATATAATATAATATAATATATATAATATATAATATACAGCATAATATACTAATACTATTATAATAATATATAATAATACAATAATAATATAATATGAATAATAACTCACGGTTGTAGAGGGTGATGATGTGGAGGCAGTTGAGTATTTGTCTCTTGTACTCGTGGATCCTCTTCACCTGGATGTCAAACATGGAGTTGGGGTTGATCTTGACCTTGTAGTGCTCCTCAAGATGCACAGCGAACTTCATCTTGTTCTCCTAGAGGAAGAAATAACGGGGAAATACACTGTATGTGAGTGCGGCTCCCATTTGATCTTCAGCTCGTGGTAGTCATCAAGATGAACTCCAGTGTGTTCTCCCGCACAGTGGAATAACAAAAGAAAGATGTCGTTCATGAAGATACATAAACTGCTGTACAAAGGGAAAATGCAGTAACTACATATTCTGTCAAAATTTAGTTTATACAGTGGAATCCGCTTATAGTGGTCACGGATATAGCCTAGTAATCAACCGCTTATATAGATCAAAAAGCTTGGGACAGAATCATTTCTATACAAATACTGTTTAAATAATTCGTTTACAGTGATCAAAAATCCGCTTATAATGTTCATTTTTGTCATTTTATGAATGTAAACATGTGCAAAAAGTATTGAAAAACTCAGTGTAGCCATTTCATTTTTTACTCCCGCGATTCCGTTCCCGACGTCTGCTTCTGTATATGCCAGATAGGTTGTAAGGGTATTGCGCGAGACTCAACTCGCCACTTTTCCGGGTGGTAGCCTACTGTAGCCTAACCTGACTCTCGCGCAGTGCGAGCTCACGAAGTGTAACGACGATGCACGAAGCACTAGGGGTCTCGCGAGAGCCAGGCTAACTGTAGCCTACTCTAGGGGCGCCAACCGAGGAGTGCAAACTCCATACAGTGAATGGGCTGCGCTCTCCCGACAGCACCCCAGTGAACTGCAGGCATGGCTCGACTGAGTGGGGACGCAACCTGTTCACATAGAAACTCTCTGGTGATGAGGCTGTGTACACATGCTTCTGTCTCGCTAGCCAATGTAGCCTAACGAGTTAACACCGGGCAGCAAGCACGTGAATCATGTCACTCTTATTCTGGGAATGAAAAACATAGGCTCTTCGAAACGTATGAAAATTTACCAAAAACGAGCCAACGAGATGTTTTGGCGAAGCTTGGCATTCCTCAGGCTACCTTGTGTTTAAAGGGACACTCCACCCATTTTGCATTAGGCTTTCCATTGCTAGACACCCAGTCATACTTTTGAATGGTCTTGCAAAAACCTCTCAATTCCCCCTGAGATAGGTGAAACCCACATTCATCTCTTAACACTTCCTATGTCAATGATGTAAAAATGGTCATTTTGCATCATCGACATAGGAAGTGTAAGAGAGGTGGATTTCTGTTGAGACTACAAGCCTTTTTCCCACCTTTTCAACCCCGTCCATAGGGGGTTGGACCTAATGCTCTAACAGACCTATCACAGATCAGTGTCCCAGTGCTATTGAAATCACTGGCATTGAGGCTCCGGTAAGCAGTGTTGCCAGATTGGGCTGTTTACCACCCAATTGGGCTGCTTGAGATAGCCGTCTGCAGGTAAAAATGGCATTTTACAGGAAAACTCGCCCAATCTTTCCCATCGACATCAATAGAATTGGGCGGGATTTAGTGCTTCCAGGTGGGTTTTGAGCATTTTTTGGGCTGGAAATCATCAGCCTCATCTGGCAACACTGCCAGTAAGTCACTGGCATAGCTGGAAAGGAGAAGCTGGACCACACTGCAGCTTAGTTTTCAAGACTTTATTTTTTGCACACACCCGACCAACGTTTCGGTGTTGCTACACCTTCTTCAGAGTCAAATGATAGCAAGAGAGAGACACACATTTCAAGACTTGACATTCACAGGTGATCCCACTTGGTTTGGCTAAATTGGTCTCATCTCATTGCAGGTAATTGACCCCACCCCCCAACACCAGGACAAGATTGCAGACAATTAGACAGAGAGGCTTCGTAGAAAGGCATTTTGGATTCATACTCTAAATTCAGTGGAGCCTCAGGGCATAAATGAGGAACACAATATGTCTTGCTCTCTGTAACAAATTGTTCCAGCATCGCGGCTGTGGTCTTGTAATAATTGTAGCTGTGGTTTTATTGACAATGTTCTTTGTGTATTGTTTTTTTTTTCACTTTTTTATTTTGTTTTGGGAAATTGGCAAGCTGTCTAATTGTCTACAATTTTGTCCTGGTGTTGGGGGGTGGGGTCAATTACCTGCAATGAGATCAGACCAATTTAGCCAAACCAAGTAGGATCACCTGTGAATGTCAGTCTTGAAATGTGTGTCTCTCTCTTGCTATCATTTGACTCTGAAGAAGGTGTAGCAACACAGAAACGGTGGTCACGTGTGTGCACAAAATAAAGTCTAGAAAACTAAGCTGCAGTGTGGGATGATGCATAGAGTCCCAAATAACTGGGTGTGGCCTGTGGAACTTGAGCATCGCAGTGCATTATGGGGATTGTTGTCACAAATCCACAAGCACTAAAAAGTCATTTTCTGCCTTTTCTTGGCCAAGAAGGCACCAAATTAGAAATGTATGTTACTATTCTACTATAAATATGACCCCCTTTCAGTAACATATTCATGTCTCCACCGGTGGAATGCCCCTTTAAACTGCAACAGCTGTACAGGCTGCGTCTCCCCACGAGTCCCTCCCACTCCCCCTCGCCCTTCTCATCTCTCCTATGCCAGCAAGCCCAGCGCGACTTTCCCAATTCCAACCAGTTCTTTGCGTGGCTTTTTTTAAACGGTGTCCAAAAAAAAAACACGTTGTAGGCTACTACTGTACAGCAGGCTATGCAGCAGTGTGTTATTTATCGGCGTGGCAATTTTAAGTGCGCATTCTTGCGGCGTTTTGCATGCATAACCTGAATCACACTGTGCAGAAACTCGCCAGAAAACGTTTGTGGAATGGGAACTTTACAAACTTATTTGACATCATAAGAGATGACGACCCGTGCGTGGTCTATGCTTTGAAATGCATGTAAGCCTCGTCTTTCTCAGCGCTCATTTTTGCCAGACAGGTAGAGATAAAAAAAAGGGGTGAAATAATACAAATTCGGTTTTAGTAATCAATCGCTTACAGTGTTCAAATTGGCTTGGACAAACGTGACCACTATAAGCGGATTCCACTGTACTGAAAATGGTCTTCATAACACCTTTATCTTGTGACAAATGGTTCAAATGTGTCCCGTTTTAGAGATACAGTACATGAATGTCCATGTCAAATTTGCAGTAACTACAATATCCAACCTAATACTAAGGCTTAGAAGGCATTTTTCTCAGTTTTCATGTTGGCATAGTAACTGCACTTTACCTATGTAGGGAAATAGGTAAATGTGATATGTGGATGTGTATAGTGTGCACGGTATATGCTTTTTGATTAATTAAAAGGGCAGTCATGGGTGAGCGGTTAGGGCGTCAGACTTGCATCCCAGAGGTTGCCGGTTCGACTCCCGACCCGCCAGGTTGGTGGGGGGAGTAATCAACCAGTGCTCTCCCCCATCCTCCTCCATGACTGAGGTACCCTGAGCATGGTACCGTCCCACCACACTGCTCCCCATGGGGCGCCACTGAGGGCTGCCCCCTTGCACGGGTGAGGCATAAATGCAATTTTGTGGTGTGCAGCGTGCAGTGTTCACTTGTGTGCTGTGGAGTGCTGTGTCACAATGACAATGGGAGTTGGAGTTTCCCAATGGGCTTTCACTTTCACTTTTCACTTAAAAAAAAATAAGAAATCACCTGCTGTAAGGAACGATATTTAAATGCCATAGCCATGTGCATTAACAGTTAATAGTTTGAAGATACGAATACATTAGTCGACAAGAGAAGGCATATGATATACAAAGTAATATGACTTCAAACCTGCTTGATCTTGGCCACATCGCGGAGGAAAGCCTCATCGTCCACAAACTTCCTCAGCTTCTTCAGCTGGTCCAGATCACGGATGAAGTCCTCTCCAATCCTCTGCAAACATTTATGAAATACAGGTTACAAAGAGAACATTATAGTAATTGTTTCAATTACTAAAATGCCCAAAACAAAGTATATGACCTCTTGACCTTTGACATCTATCCATATAAGGCCGGGGTTGCACATGACATAATGTCTGCGTAATGTACGCTTATGACCTTGTGACCTTTGAACTCTTTCTATATAATAAAGTATGCCTGTTCTCCGTACCTCTGCGATGACCTCGGCCAGGCCGGGGTTGCACATGACGAGCCAGCGGCGGGGGGTGATGCCGTTGGTCTTGTTCTGGAACTTGTCTGGGTCGACTTCGTAGAAGTCCTTGAAGCTGCAGGGGTACAGGACAGGAGCAGACAAGGCCTGCTACAGTATATCACGAAAGTGAATACACCCCTCACAGTTTTGCAGATTTTTGAGTATATCTTTTCATAGGAAAGCATTACAGAAATGTAACTTTGACACAATGATTAGTGACCTTTTAACAACATATTTAACCGCTTAAATTTCTTGTTCACTCAGAAAAAAACAAAATACAGCCATTAATGTTTGAACATGTACTCACAAAAGTGAGTACACCCCAGATTAAAATCCGGTAGAGAAGGGGCTATGTTGGCTCAAATCGTCTCGAAATGAAAAGGGATGACAACGGAGGTCATCAGTGTGCGTTTCAACCTTTCTTTGCATTGAACTTTTAAATTTTGAGTCTGCATCTGACTTAAATAGATTGGTTTGAGATTTGAATGTAATCCTATGGAGAATATCATGATCTGCTTCAGTAGTCACAGTGCATGTTGACATGCATGTTTCTTTTAGGTGTATTTCAGATTGCCAATGTTGACAGCATTCATGCATCCCCAGACCATGTCAGTCCCACTACCATGCTTGGCTTATGAGAGGATACACCTTTTTTGTAAAACTCACTTGTTTACCACCACACATGCTTGACACCATCTAAAGCAAATTTGTTTATCTTGGTCTCTTCAGATCACACAACATGGTTCCAGTGATCCATATCCTTGGTCTGTTCATCTCTCTTGAGACCAAGATAAACAAATTTGCTTTAGATGGTGTCAAGCATGTGTGGTGGTAAACAAGTGAGTTGTACAAAAAAGGTGTATCCTCTCATAAGCCAAGCATGGTAGTGGGACTGACATGGTTTGGGGATGCATGAATGCTGTCAACATTGGCAATCTGAAATACACCTAAAAGAAACATACATGTCAACATGCACTGTGACTACTGAAGCAGATCATGATATTCTCCATAGGATTGCATTCAAATCTCACACCAATCTATTTAAGCCAGATGCAGACTCAAAATGTAAAAGTTCAATGCAAAGAAAGGTTGAAACGCACACTGATGACCTCCCTTGTCATCCCTTTTCATTTTGAGACGATTTGAGCCAACATAGCCCCTTCTCTACCGGATTTTAATCTGGGGTGTACTCACTTTTGTGAGTACATGTTCAAACATTAATGGCTGTATTTTGTTTTTTTCTGAGTGGGCAAGAAATTTAAGCGGTTAAATATGTTGTTAAAAGGTCACTAATCATTGTGTCAAAGTTACATTTCTGTAATGCTTTCCTATGAAAAGATATACTCAAACATCTGCAAAACTGTGAGGGGTGTATTCACTTTCGTGATATACTGTATATCAGGCGATAGCTTAACCTTCACGACATTTAGAAAGAACAGACAGGAAGACACAGAGCAAAATATAGAAATATAGAGAGCGACTGAGGAAGAGTGAGAGAGATAGAAAGAGTTGGGGAACAGAAAGTGACAGAGTCGCAGCAAAAGACAGAGAGAGAGAGAGAGAGAGAAACAGAGAAACAGAGAGAGAAAGAAACAGAGACAGAAATTGGAGAAGGAAGAAGACAGCTGGAAATACACAGAGGCCTTGATGATGTCTGAGTGAATGCGTGCGACTCAGATTGACAAGAGTTCTAACAAAAGAGAGAGTATGTGCTTAACTGAGAGAGAGAGAGAGAGAGAGAGAGAGAGAGAGAGAGAGAGAGAGAGAGAGAGAGAGAGAGAGAGAGAGAAAGAGAGGGAGAGACAAACAGAGACAGAAAGAGACAGAGGAAGGGTGAAGACAGCTGGACGTACACAGAGGCCTTGATGATGTCTGAGTGGATGCGCGCGACTCCGTTGACGGCGTGCGAGCCCACGATGCAGAGGTGCGCCATGTTGATCTTCTTCTGGTCGCCCTCCTCGATCAGAGACATGCGGCGCAGACGGTCCTCGTTGCCGGGGAACAGAGCAGCAATACGCTGAGGAGAGACCAGACAAATGCATTGAAATATGTAGTCATGAAATAAATCGCTTGTTACAGTAATGACACTATTATACATCGCAGTGTAGTTATCATCACCGGGGCACAGAGCAGCAATACGCTGAGGAGAGACCAGACAAACAGATTGAAATATGCATACCAGTAGTAATGAAATACATAGCTTGCTAATGACACTATATTAGACATAGCACTGAGGTCATAGTCACCGGGGTGCCGCAATACGCTGAGGAGGGACGAGGCAGACTTAAATATGCATAGTAATAAAACAAATACACTATATTAGACATAGCACTGTAGTTATCGTCACCGGGGAACAGAGTCACAATACACTGAGAGAATAGAAAAATAGATTGAAATATTCATACCGGTAGTGATAAAATACATAGCTTGCTAATCACATTACAGTATATTAGACATAACACTGTGGTCATTGACACTGGAGTATAGAGATGCAATACACTGAGGAAGGAAGAAACTATTATAAAATATTACAGAAGAACAAAATATTATAATGCATGAATAAATTAAAGAAAAACATTCAATTAGACATGGTAGTAATAGGCCATCTACGTTTCAAATGTCATGTACACCATCAAAATGCTTTTCATGTTTATATCATTTTATGGTAATGTATTAATCCGTCACAAATCATGTCATTGATCTGTTTCTTGAATTTTCTTGTTGACTGTGTACATGCAGCCCATGTCAAAATACAACTATTCTGAAAGATGATTTTTATAATAAATAAACATCAAATTCAGATAATAATCCTTGTCCGTTACGCCTTTTCCCCAATATGTAACCGACTACGACAAAATTGCAAAACATATCTATATAAAATAAAATCCTGAGGTTTCCCACCAGTTTTGCATTTCTCTTACCCTGATCCAACACCCTGCTCTAGGGCCTTGTAAAACGCTGTGCGTTTGGTTTACGCAATGCAACTTGTGCCCAATATAAATCATTGTTATTTGGGAATGTATGTATCACAAATCATGGACACACAGAAACAACTCCCAAACCCTAAGCTGCAATTCGACATACTTTTGGATTACAGGGCGAGCGTACTGAGTTCAAATGAATAAAAAATATGAAATACATAAACAAATAAATAGACATAGGATATGTTTCCAATGTCATGTCATCGGATAAACCATAAGATTCTCAGCATGTTCTTTCGATCGTTTCAGGGCCAAAAAAACAGGCAGGCCCCGGCCACATTTCAACATGCTGTAGATTTACAGTGTGATATGAGCCGACATGGCAAGCGGATCGAATTCTCAAGCTCACATCCAAACCTCTACATCTATGGCCTCCTTCTGGATCACTGTCCTGCTTTTCAGATGTACGTAACCGTTAGCCTGGCAGACGTTCCTCTTTGTTGCCTGTCTCCTGTTTATGGCCATTGTTAAAGGGACAGTTTGGTCAATTTCAACATGCAGTTGTATTGCTCACGCTACCCTTGACTTGTCAGTACCTGGTGATGCCACATTTTTCGGCTCAGCCCTTTCCGAGATATGACCAATTCTAATGGGGGCAGCGTTTGTTTACATTTTTAAAAAATGAAAAATAGGCCAACTCCAAATATTTTCCCTAAAGGTACTGCTGTTTGCTAGTTGTTTGCTGATGTTTTATAACCTTTTGGATGTTTTTGGGAATAAATAAAAATGTTTTTTTGAAATGTAAACAAAGAGCTGCCCCCATTACAGGATCTCGGACACGGCTGAAGAAGAAGAAAAAAAAATCTCAGGCACTGACAAGTCCAGGGTAGTGTGAGCATTACAACTGCATGTTGAAATTGACCAAACTGTCCCTTTAATACCTTCACGCTGGTGACCCTAGGAGGTGGCTGTAGGGCCCAGAATTGGTTCTACGTCCCTGTGTCTGTCTGTCTTTAAGTATACAGGTCTATGTACTATCTGTCTGCCTGTCTAACTAGCAAACTAACGAACAAAAAAACCTACCTATCCCCGCTAACTACCGAGCTAACTGACTAACCTGTGGGTTGATCTCGTAGATCTTAGGATCTCATGATCTTCCTCTTGCAGGTCAGGCTATATGTGTGTGTGTGTGTGTGTGTGTGTGTGTGTGTGTGTGTGTGTGTGTGTGTGTGTGTGTGTGTGTGTGTGTGTGTGTGTGTGTGCTAAGTGACTGACCTCCATGTGTCGTCGGTTGATCTCGTGTGTGTGTGTGTGTGTGTGTGTGTGTGTGTGTGTGTGTGTGTGTGTGTGTGTGTGTGTGTGTGTGTGTGTGTGTGTGTGTGTGTGTGCGCGCGTTAATTGACTGACCTCCATGTGTCGTCGGTTGATCTCGTGTGTGTGTGTGTGTGTGTGTGTGTGTGTGTGTGTGTATGTGTGTATGTGTGCTAAGTGACTGACCTCCATGTGTCGTCGGTTGATCTCGTGTGTGTGTGTGTGTGTGTGTGTGTGTGTGTGTGTGTGTGTGTGTGTGTGTGTGTGTGTGTGTGTGTGTGTGTGTGTGTGTGTGTGTGTGTGTGTGTGTGTGTGTGTGTGCTAAGTGACTGACCTCCATGTGTCGTCGGTTGATCTCGTAGATGATCTCCAGGTGTCTGGGCAGCAGGTTCTGGAAGAGCTCGATGGGCCAGCGCTCCAGAGCCTCGGGCAGCACCGTGTGGTTGGTGTAGGCACACGTACGCACGCAGATATCCCACGCCTGTGAAAACACACACACACACACACACACACACACACACACACACACACACACACACACAGTGTTATACGGTGTAGGCACACGTACGCACGCAGATATCCCACGCCTGCAAACACACACACACACACACATACACACACACACACACACACACACACACACACACACACACACACACACACACACACACACACACACACGTACGCACGAAGATATCCCAGGCCTGCAAACACACACACACACACACACACACACACACACACACACACACACACACACACACACACACACACACACACACACACACACACACACACACACACACACACACACAGTACATTATATGGATGAGCACATGCAGATATCCCAAGCCTGGAGGAGGACAGAGAAGAGAGTAGAGTAGAGTAGAGTAGTGTAGAGTATAGAGTATAGAGTATAGAGTAGAGTAGAGTAGAGTAGAGTAGAGTGGAGTGGAGTAGAGTAGAGTAGAGTAGAGTAGAGTAGAGTAGAGTAGAGTAGAGTAGAGTAGAGTAGAGTAGAGTAGAGTAGAGTAGAGTAGAGTAGAGTAACATTTATTATGCTGGCCATGTGCCACAGATCCCCAGGGGACCCTGGGAGCCCAGTTTGAGAACCACGACAGATACAGTAGGCCTACTGTGGTGAGACAGAGAGAGAGAGTGAGATCAGAGGACAGAGAGAGAGAGACAGATAGACAGATAGAAGATAGACAGAGAAACGAATAGTCAGAGAGAGAGAGAGAGAGAGAGAGAGAATCAGGGCAGGAGCAGTGCCATATAATATCCTCATAGAGGATTACATCAGCGGTACATTCCCAGGGCAGCATTTAGAAGCTTTAGCCATTTTTAGCACGTGATAAAAGCAGACTATTACACCGCTGACGACTGTGTGTTCCTGTATGAATTAATAACAGATAGATAAGGACAAGCTTTAGCCATTATAGCTACACAGTAACAAAATGGAAATGTTTATTCAACACGTATAGAGTCAATTTAGCATTTTCTAGAGTGTATAACAGATCAGGCGGCGCTTTAGCCATTATAGCTACACAGTAGGAAAAACATGAAGTATTAACTCAATACTTAGAGAGTTGATTTAACATCTAGAGTGAATTCTACATTGTATTTGACCCAAGAGGACTCTCTGTATGGAATTAACACTGCATTTTTTTTTACTGATAAAAGATAAAACATCCCCAGTGTTGGCATGAATAAGTCATAGATAAAGATGAGTTTCAGCCATTTCAGTGCTTTTAAGTGTGCGATAAAAGCAGCCTGTGTGCCCGTTTGAATTAATAATCGTGGCATAAAGCTCCTTTGATGTGCTGCACCGTGAGTGTGATGTGACAGTTAGAATAACAGATGTGGCACCTTAAGGTTAATAATACATCTGAACCATCTGCCATGGAAAAGCATTTTCTTTAGAGGTGGACTAATATACTGTACGTATGTAAAGGGTGGAATAGACAGAGACGTGAATGCAGGAGCTGAATGAAAATCTTTGGCAAAATAACGAAGGCGAGTGGATATATTTTATATACAGAATTATACGTACATGGTTATATACAGTACAGGGCTGATTCTTATAATATAAGGGGTATTAGGAAGAAAAAATGAAATGTTATGGCATCTCACCTTGTTATGTTTTTGTTATGTTTTTGATTTTATGCCATATTATATATTATTTCATATTATGTTATATAATACTTCATATTATATTATATTATATTATATTATATTATATTATATTATATTATATTATATTATATTATATTATATTATATTATATTATATTATATTATATTATATTATATTATATTATATTATATTATATTATATTATACTATATTATATCACATTGTATTGTATTGTATTATATTATATTATATACCTATTAGTTAGTATATGTATTGATAGAGTATATGTATAGTAGTATATGACAGAGTCTCTTACATCGTCCCAGGGCAGTTTCTCGTCGTCCAGTAGGATCCTCATCAGTTCAGGGATGGCCATGGCAGGGTGGGTGTCATTCAGCTGGATGGCCACCTGGGGGCGCACAAAGGGTTCACAGTAGAGCGTGGCTCGGGCCGTTTTTTTTTGTCCGAGCCCGGCCCTCAGCCGACAGAAAAGTGATCAACCCCGACCCGAGCCCGAGACTAATTAAAATGTTTGTGTCCGAACCCGTCCGAAGCCCGAGACCACTGTAATAACAACAGAACCTGTGCGCAAGCAATATTTTCTATGTGGCCTCCTTCATACTCAAAATAGCACGTGATAAATAGCCAGGATAGGCAACTAGGATGAGGCAATTTGCTGTAGCCTATTTAGTTACGCACGCATAGTAAGTATAAACACACGCATGCATGTGACAGCGCACCTTATGTTTCTTTCGGTTAGACCAGAGATGTTGGGTGCTGTGATCAAATGCATGGGAGGGGCGTGAGAGGATAAGAAAGGCGAAAACTAACGAATACGGTTTGGATGCAGTCAGCGCGGCACGTTACTGTTAGTGCAAATAAATCCCCGCGAGCCGGTGAAGATGCCACTCCTTGTCGTTAAGAAGGATGGGCTATAAGTTCACCCCGAAGAACAGTAGCCTGTTCGGCCCTCCAAGAGAATGTCATTTCCCCTGATGTCCATGCGGTCAATATAAAATCAGGAAAGGTTGCACGCGCTAGTTACAACTGTAGGCTACAGTAAAAGTGACAAGAATTAAGAACCTACGTGAAGGACATGAAATGTCACAGCGGACAAAGTAGTAACAGGAAACCTCTTCGCCCCTACCTTAGGCAACTCCACGTAGCGTGTGCGTCTTCTTTAATCCATATTATGCTCCTTGCTACCCCTTGCTGGAAATGTAATCCTTGGCGAGCAATGCAGTGACAAACTTCGTCATTTTATGTTCAACATTTAAGACAGCACCGAAGGCATGCTAAAACATGGCCTACACTAGGCCTACAACAAAAGACCACGCGTTCACTGACAACTGTATTTGGCGCTTATTAAGAAAGCAAGTTGACTCGGCATTCCTGCTCGGCTGACTGGGAGTGAGCGTCCATGTTGCCACTGGTAACTGGCGCGTGCATACAGCCAATAATAATCACTCGCACGAGTAGCCTACCAACATTTTCATTTATGCATATTCAATTACTTATTTTTTAATCACAAAACTGCCGTTTGCATGAACTGAAACGTTTCCTCTGATTGCTTACAATTTTCACAATGTCTGTTTGGTTCAAGCCCGAGCCCGACCCGAGTCCAACAGATATTCTATTTTTTTTGTCCGAGTCCGGCCCGGCCCGTCGGGTTCCGACCCGGCCCGTCGGGCTTCGGTCGGGTTGCCATGCTCTGGTTCACAGGTTAGTCAGTTCAGTGGATCTCAACCTTTCTTGAATAAACGCCCCCTGGAAAAGCTAATTCACTTTCACAGTCCCAGTAATGAAAGGAAGATTAGTTCAGAGTCACGTTGCCTAGTAGTCATTGTCACAGAAAATTAAATTACCAAGGCATGCCTTGTCGATTGGCTATCATACAGACAGACAGGAATACGAACAGAAAGACGGGAAACCCCTCTCCTGTAGCTCCATCTGCTGTGCCACAGGGGTACTGCAGCAGGAGGGCTACTGCAGCATCTTATCTCATCTGACGGCTAATTCACTTTCACTGTCTCAGTAATGAAATGGAGATTACTATTAGGATCACACTACCCATATCCATTATCACAGAAAATTACATCAAATCAGGCCTGCCTGCACTTTAAGCTTTCATGCTGACAAGCTCACAGAGTATTGTCACTATACACGGTGTGGTCAATAAAATTATACACTAGTCAACACTGAACAAAGGGCTGGTTCGATACCAACTTGACAAAAGTGAAGTCAAAGACAATGTTTGTAGATGATCTGAGGGTAGAATCCATACTAATACGGGCTGCAGCATCTCATTAAGCTAGCCATGCTAAGCCCACATCGAATCAAGATGAAGGACAACATTTGGACAACAATTAGTTTGCTGACAACGGGGGTCTAGTGCAGTTAGGATAGCATCTCATCTCATTTAAAGGCCCAGGGCCGCTGACAGCTTTGGCCGGGCCCAGAACAAAGTCATCTTAAAGGGCCCCCCTCCCAATACATACAATTTAATGAAGAACCAATTATGGGCCCCCTTTTCTCCCTGGGCCCGTAACAACTGACCCCTTTGTCCCTCATAGTCGTCTTCCCTGGAAAAGCTAATTCACTTTTACAGTCCCAGTAATGAAATGAAGATTAGCTCAGTCACGTTGCCTGTAGTCATTGTCACAGAAAATGAAATAACCAAGGCATGCCTCGTCGATAGGCTATCATACTAACTGGCATTAGGGCTTGTGCTCTTATCACTGAATTGTGTACGATATGTAAAATCAAATTGCTATTACAAAGGCACACTGCACAAAGGTCTGCTTAGATACAGGCTTGAAGAAAGATAAGCCAAGGCACTACACAGACCTCTTTTTATGTTGGCTTAACTTTATAATCCAGTAAGTTCCTTTTGCACATGAAAAAAGAAGAATATTTGTTTAGAAAAATGGATGAAAACGCTGTTCTGGTGGGGCCTTCTACATGGTTAAGGTTTGATTTAAGGTCAATATTGCCCAAAGTTTACAAAAAACTTACAAAAAATGTCCATGCCCTGAAAAAGTCAAAATTGCTGCTACGTGTGGGCAATTTCAAAGGTGTTCAGTGGACATATCTTGGAGCGTCTTGGTGAAGATTATTTTTTTCTTTTAAACTTTGGGAGAAAAAAGGAATATTAACTGTGATGGCACTCTTAAACAGCTCCATTGGAAGGTTGTGCAGACAGAACCAGTAGGGTTTGTTGTTTACTTTGGTTGTTTACTTCGTTTGTTGTTTACTTCAGAATAGAAAATTAGTTACAAAATAGAAATGTGTGTAGGTGAAATGTGTGTACTGTAGGTCAGTGGTTCCCAACCTATGGGTCGGGACCCCCCTTATGGGTCGCCAAAGATCCACAGGGGGTCGCGGAGCCCTCTTGATTTTAAGGGGTTTCGTTTTAAATATATATAGCCCATGTTGAATAAAAGACAAAGCATTTAACTAATAAATGCATAGACACAACAAATTGTAAGTGCTACATTAAACATTTATTCTATATTTGACCAAAGACGAATTGAGGAATAAAATAACTAAAATAAGTTTTCGCAGGAAACGAAGGGCATCTTGTGACTCCCTCTCGTGCGGGGGCTCGCGTGGTTGGGTCACCAAAGCTTACAATAGTAAAAACATGGGTCCCTTAAGAAAAAGGTTGGGAACCACTGCTGTAGGTGATGTGGGAGTAGAGACAATATGTTATGACACTGTAGTTGGCAGTGAGATCTACCTTGTCGGGCAGCAACATGTTATGACACTGTAGTTGGCAGTGATATCTACCTTGTCGGGCAGCAATATGTTATGACACTGTTAAGTTGGCAGTAAGATCTACCTTGTCGGGCAGCAACATGTTATGACACTGTGTACTTGGCAGTAAGATCTACCTTGTCGGGCAGCAACATGTTATGACACTGTTTAGTTGGCAGTAAGATCTACCTTGTCGGGCAGGCCGGTCAGGTCCACGCGCACCACCTCTGTGGAGCCGAACTTGGAGGCCTTGTAGCGGCGAATGATATCCTGTAGCGTAGCGGCCACCACGAAATACTCCTGCTTCAGACGCAGCTCCTTACCCTCGAAGAACTGGAACACACAATAGAACAGAAAAGAACAGAACAGAATAGAATAGAATAAAATAGAATAGAACAGAAAAGAAAAGAAAAGAAAAGAAAAGAAAAGAATATCATTATTACCAGTATCAGGGCTTGACACTGGCACCTGCCAACCGGCCAAATGCTGGTAAAACTTGGCTGTGGCTGGTTATAATTTTAGTGTCACTAGCCAATTTGGCAGGTAACCTATTCTATGGTATGGCATATCAGAATAGCCTATATTCTACACTTTGTCCCTTGTGTAGGCTATCAATTGTATTTCAGTTCAAGAAAAAGCTCAGTTACTCAGTTAGTTTGATTCATTTCCATGTAGCAAGCTGAGAACCCATCTTCTTGCTTTAGCACTTCATCTTCTGAGGTTAGAGGTACGGTGTCTTCATAAACAAACAAAAAAACAGTATCAAATTTGTGGCTAGTGCAATAGTTGAATGGCTAGTGACTTGGGAAAACCACTAGCCACAAGGGCCAGCAAGCGAAAAAGTCTAAGGTTAGCTGGAGAGACAGACGTTTCGGAGCTAGTCCATTCTCAATGTCTCCAATAGGACAGTTGAGAATGGACTAGCTCCGAAACGTCTGTCTCTCCAGCTAACCTTAGACTTCTGTTGTATATTTTCGGCTTCAATACACTTTTTCACACAAGTCTTGTGTGCGCCTCCTTTTTTCCATTATTTTGAGTGAAGCCCTGAGGTCCAGTACAAATGAAATACTCCATACATTGTCTTCTTCAGATCCTCTGTGTCTGACAATGGTCGAAACTTAATCCTGCCATGGAATAAAACATTTATTTTGAAATGCTTTCAAGTGTGTGGACTCCAACGCATTTCCTTTTGCCACTCACGTTGTCGTTGGGGTAGAGGACTCGGGAGATGTTCTCTGCCAGGTTCTTGTCCAGGACGGCCTGGATGTAGCCTCCAACATTAACTATATGAAGACAAACACAAACACAAACACAAACACAAACATCAGCCATGATCACAAACGGCAAGTCATCAAGTCTGCTCAATGTGTAATAAAAACTGAACTATCCAACAACATCCATAGTCTTTATAACAAACAATGTTTAAGGAATGCCAAACACATAATGTCTGACAGACATTTCGGCTATAAGAGCCTTACACTGATGAAGGCTCTTGTAGCCGACAGTCTGTCTGACCCTGACAAGAAAATAAAGGTCCGCAACACTGTTAAATGCTCCCAAAGATTTAATGGCACGACGTTTCGAACTGACCGTCCTTCATCAAAGTGCAACCTATCTGTCTGACCCTGTAATGAATGGAATCGGATAAAAAGAAAAAAAAGAAAAAACTGTGTGCAATCTATTCCCTATATTGTCCAGTTTCAATGCCAGGCAGACTTACAGTCCTTGAGGTGGAACTCGCAGGGGGCTTTGGCCGACCACAGTCTCATGGTGTTGACAATGTTGTTCCTGTAGCCAGGCACCGGGGTGT
>NC_085877.1:39113150-39223150 GCF_034702125.1 Engraulis encrasicolus
AGCCAGGTTGACCATGGTGTTCTGCAGCGTGCGGCCCATGTAGAACTCTAGAGACAGGTAATACACACGCTGGACACACACACACACACACACACACACACACACACACACACACACACACACACACACACACACACACACACACACACACACACACACACACACACACACACACAGTGAGAGAAGACACAGAAAAAAGAGATCAGACTCATCATAGAAACACACACGTAAGACATATAAACACACAAATACACACACACACACAAACACACACGCACACACACAGATTATGTGGCTGTGCTCTGCATACATGAACACAGACACACACACAGAGAGGCGAGAAATCAGACGCATTGCAGACACATACTCTGAGGACAGAGAGAGGTGATTGATGATGCTGAGCACACGCAAGTTTACGCCCGAACGCGCGCACACACACTCACACACAGACATACACACACACACACGCGCGCGGGCGCACGCACACGCGCACACACACACACACACTGTGGCTGTGCGCTGCATGCATACACACAAACATGAAGTGGCTTACATGTTGCACGCATACACACGCACAAACGCATGCACGTACGCACACACACACACACACACACACACACACACACACACACCATACCTGTCAACCATCCCTAATTTCCCGGGAAACTCCCTAATTTTGACTCATTTCCCGATTTCTTCCCGATTTGAAAAATTTCCCGGAAATATCCCGGATTTTTCACATTATCAAAAAACACAGTCGGTCCAGTAGGCTATTTATAGGCTACCCACGGCCCTGTCCGACGAGCCACACCCCCTCTTGAAGAGAGACAGAGGGTCTTGCTTATCAAGCTACCTGCCAGAAGACGGTATGCCAGATACCACCAAGAATTGAAGTTCCTTGAAAATAAGAGCTGTCACCTTCGAGCTCAGTAGCGCTTGTGCGCCCACTCTTTTCCTCAGAAACCGTCAGTTCATGCGACACATAAAACAGCTTCGGAACAGCGAATCATGCGATTAACCTAATCACAACCTGTACCAGCACAAAGTTTTGCACGAACAGACAACTTGTGCGACAAAGCAACAAGAAGAAACGCGCTGCGCTCTTTTCATTGTTTTGTTTTCGTTGCATTGTTTCTCCACGCTGTAAAACGTGTGCTGAGGGATTTTAGACAGGATCTGTCTTTGCACGCGCGCTGTTGTGAAAAGCAGAGTAGAACGCACCGTCTGGTTTGTCTGTCATCTCGTTGACTGTCAAAATTTGGCCTTTAGAAAATTTCCCGGATTTTGGCTTAAAATGTGGGAATTTTCCCGAATTTTGGGAGCTCAAAGTTGACAGGTATGACACACACACACACACACACACACACACACACACACACACACACACACACACACACACACACACACACACACACACACACACACATGCTGTGGCTGTGCTCTTCATGCATATATATACATAGACATGAAGTGGTTTACATGTTGCACACACACACACACAGGCATACAGAGGGTTTTCTTCTGGTGATACGTTCATTCACACACGTAGACACTAGCTTCCTTCCTGTGTAGCGGTCAACAGTGCAGCAGCCTTATATGGGGGCCGCATGTTTAGCGGTCGCAATGCTGCATTCCTCTTATTGTACAGTACTGTACAGCTGACTCAAGGCTATTTGGAAACACACACACACACACAATCACCATCCACACACATCACACACATCACACACACACACACACACACACACACACACACACACACACACACACACTTACAATCACCATCACCAGAGACATTACACGTAGACCTACACATTACATAACTAAAGCTGGACAAACTATACTACTTATATCCAGGAAAGAAAGTGGGTGTTTCTGTAGTGTGTTACCAGCAGGTAAAGTGTTGTCATTGTAAGACTGAACATACTTGGAGTCACGAGTGAGTGAGCCTGTTGTCATGTAGGCATCAATGTAGGGACATATAGGAGGCGAAGCGAGCGAAGCGAAGAGAGGCGAAATCCAACCGTCATCAGGTCGTTGCGGCGAATCAAATGGAATGGAACAGTTATGTTGTTGATTTGATTGGGCCGCGGCAGGCGAATTCGCTCCTCATTTGCATAACATTAAACTTTCTTTAATAATTTCACTCCTGTTCGCTTGCTTTCGCTTGCCATTGCCTCTCTCATAATAATGAATGGCAAAGTTTGCAAATTCGCGTGTATGTGTCCCTACCCGTCACTTTGTAAGTTCCAATCCCATCCTTACCAGTACTGCCATTCATGGCTGAGGTGCCCTTGAGTGAGGCACCTAACCCCACACTGCTCCAGGGTCTGTAACAAATACCCCGTACCAAGATAACAAAGTTGCTTTGGATAAAAAGTAGTGTTGCACCGATACCATTTTTTGGCCCCGATACCGATACCCGATACCTGATTGTGCAGTATCGGCCGATACCGATACCATACCGATACTCTGTTCGAAATTTATATACAGTATATATATGAAAAGTTATAAAGGCTACTACTTGGATGTAACATATTTGCTATTATGGCTTTGTCAGGCTGCTGCCTACTCCAGTAGAACTTTTTATACTTTTAAATACCTATGATATAAAATAACTAAGATCAAGGCTCCGTTTAACTGTCATACTAGCATCTGTAAATGGTATCGGTGCCCTATTTGTTGGTATCGGCCAATACCGATACCACCATTTTAGTGCAGTATCGGTGCCCAGGCCGATACTGGTATCGGTATCGGTGCAACACTAATAAAAAGCATCAGCTAAGTGTAATGTAATGTGTCGTTTATGCAAAAATGTTATCTACAACACTGTTTCTAAACAGTAACACTCATGTGTCACTACTTCCTCCCAAGTTCGCGAAGCCGAACCCCAATTATCAGTCTTCTTGACACAGTTGGAAATGGGCCAATTCGCATTTTGCAATTCAGCACACACATTTTTTTTGCCTTACACTTGCCAATCTAACGGGGATCGAATTGTTTTGTAGTTTTTAAAAACAAGCTTGTTTAGAAAACGGTGCATCATTTGGCAAGAGTGCGAGCTTGTTTTGAATTTTGTTGCCAGCAACAGTTGAATAGTTGTTGTGGAAAAAGAAAAAGCCACAAACTGAGTAAAAGTTTACAAGTGAGCAACACACACAAACGCACACACGCACACACACACGCACACACACACACACACACAGACAGACTGACACACACACACACACACGCACACATGCACGCGCACACACACACACACACACACACACACACACACACACACACCAGTGTTAATTTCGTCAACCATGACTATGACTAAAATATTTCGTCAAAGTCCTTTTTTGATTTTCGTCATTTAGACTAAGACTAAGACTAAATTGGGAAGGCAATGACTAAAATATGACTAAGACTAAAATTGATTTTCGTCATTGTGACTAGGACTAAGACTAAATTTTAAAAAGCTGACTAAATTAACACTGGTGTTAAATAAAATAGAGAAAAGGAGAACCAGTGTGTGAAGAAGTTTCATTCTGCACAGTGTGATACATGTTAAAAAGATAAGCAGTGTGCTGAGAAGGTTTATTCTCTACATTCAATGATATATGTTAAAAAGGGAAGCAGTATGCGGAGAAGTTCTATTATGAACAGTGTTGACTAAAATGACTAAAAATTGACTAGGACTAAAATTTATTTTCGTCATTCAGACAAAGACTAAGACTAAATTGGGAAAGCAATGACTAAATATGACTAAGACTAAAATTGATTTTCGTCATTGTGACTAAGACTACGACTAAATTTTAAAAAGCTGACAAAATTAACACTGACACACACACACACACACACAGGCTCATCAGCCATTCTGTTGTCCTCTGAGACGACAGAGGGTCACGACTAAGTCAAGGTCCTCTTCAGCTAGCCGAAATAGCACACAAGAAAGACAAACAGACAGACTGACACACACACACACACACACACACACACACACACACACACACACACACACACACACACACACACACACACACACACACAGTGAGAGCAATAGTGAGTGAGAGAGAGAGACACACACACACACACACACACACACACACACACACACACACACACACACACAACTCCTCGTTGAAAGCTCTTCATCTATGTCTACATGCCTCTTGGGGGCTATTATGCCTCTCTAGGCTCTTAGATTAAAGAGTGGGACTTTCCATTCATCCATTCATACGTCTACTGGAGAGTTTGAGGATGGATGAGCATGATAAATCAGTTCTAGACTAACAGTGAAACGGAAATCGTGATGATAATTGATAAATCCACTCTATAGCAGTAAGAAAGGTGAGAAATCAACACCATATATCATTCTGTGTGTGTGTGTGTGTGTGTGTATTTTGTCTTGCGTGTGTGTGTGTGTGTGTGTGTGTGTGTGTGTGTGTGTGTGTGTGTGTGTGTGTGTGTGTGTGAGTGAGTGTGCAAGCGCCTGTATGAGTGTATGTTGTCTTTTGTGGCTGTGTGTGTGTGTGTGTGTGTGCGCGCGCGCCTGTATGAGTGTATGTTGTCTTTTGTGTGTGTGTGTGTGCGTGTGTGTGTGTGTGTGTGTGTCTATGTGTGTGTGTGTGTGTGTCTATGTGTGTGTGTGTGTGTGTGTGTGTGTGTGTGTGTATGCACGCGTGTGTAAGCAGGGTTGTCATTGGCATGTGTGATGTGGTAGTATAAATAGCCGTTGTGGAGGAGCAGGGTAAAGGTTAGCCTGTGCTATTGAGATGCCAGTCATTCATCCAGCCCTGTTGTCATAGACGGCCAAATGGTGGCCAATGTAAACTCAGGGCTCCTCTTACCAACAATCACTTCTGAGCTATCAGACATTACAAAACGCTGTAATAGTTTTCTCTATACTGCACGTCAGTTATTAAAAGTTACTGAAATACCTTTTGTTTGCTCCATAGGATTCAGTGCTTTCTGGCCCTGCCGTGTCTCAAACGGCTGGGCACTGCACTGCTACACCAGCGACCTGGGTTCGGCACCGGCCCGGGTCATTTGCCGACCCTTCCACGTCTCTCTCTCCCAAATCATTTCCTGTCTCTCTCATACTGTCCTGTCTGAGAAATGATTATTATTTTTTTTTATTATTATTTTTAAAAATATATATATATATATATATATATATATATATATATATATATATATATATATATATATATATTTTAGGGGCTTTTATGCCTTTATTTGACAGGACAGTCGAAGATGGTGACAGGAAGTGAATGGGACAGAGAGACAGGGGAGGATCGGGAAATGACCCCGGACGGATTCAAACCGGGGTCTCCGTGGATGGGCATGCAAGCCCAAATGTGTGGGGCTTAGTGCGCTAGAAATGATTTTTAAAAGGCCCCAGTACCTTGCCTTGTCATGCATAATAGATCTTAGATCTGTAGAATTAGAATCAGTAGCCTAGACTGTCTTAGTTTTTCCTACACACAAGTTGTTACAAGTTATTGAAATACAGTAATATTTGTCTTTTCTGTTTCCTTCGCAAGATTCAATGCTTTCATATGCATTACAGGATCAAGCACACACAAACACAGAGATAACTGTGATGAAATCCAGTGCCACACTATACCGGGTTAAGGGATATTACTGTGTGTTTTGAAACCAATTCATGTGATTTGCTGATCCCAACATACACCTATGACTATGAAGTAGACCTATATAAATTATGTGTCAAGCTTCTCATTAAATCAATATTGGGTGTGTGATTGATAAGAATACAGTAGAATAGAATAGAATAGAATAGAATAGAATAGAATAATATCCAGAATCTACTTGTGTCCAGCAGGGCAGATCTATTACGCAATTATTACATGGTCGTTCTTTGTGCCGGTACTATGAATATGGTTTACTTATGACTGCAACCTCACCATCTACATTACAATGCTTCTTTATCAGTTCACCAATCTCATCCCAATCAATCAATCAATCATTCAATCAATTAATTAACCAATCAGTCAGTAATGATATCTAATTAGTCTATTGAAACTGATGTTCATTACTCTTGTAGTCACAGTAAGTGACTCTCTGCCTAAAATAAATGGTGACTGTAGCGACGGCCTTCTGACCTGGATGTCTTTTGTCCTTCACAGGGTTGAAGTACCGACACCTGGTAATCAGCTGCAGACACAAAGGATTTTGGGACGTGTGTGTGTGTGTGTGTGTGTGTATGTGAGAGAGAGAGAGAGAGACAGACAGACAGACAGACAGAAATAAAGAGTCCTCGCGCATGCGTGCATGTGTGTGCATATGCGTGTGTGTGTGTGTGCATGTGCGTGTGTGCGTGCGTGCGTGCGTGTGCGTGCACGCGTGTTTGGGGGGGGTTGGTTCGCGTGGGCACGGGCACGTACGTGCGTGTGTGTGTGTGTGTGTGTGTGTGCATGTGCGTGTGCGTGTGCATGTGTGTGTGTGTGTGTGTGTGTGTGCGCTTGCGCGCATGTGTGGGGGTGTGTGCGCGAGGGCACGTGCATGTGTGTCTGAGCATGGGCAGCACACAGCTCTTCAATTACTCGGGCACTCATCTAACTGACAGGGGGTCTGCAAGGCCCAAGCCAAAGGAGCCTGAGAGAGAGAGAGAGAGAGAGAGAGAGAGAGAGAGAGAGAGAGAGAGAGAGAGAGAGGGGAGACAAAGAGAGAGACAGGGAGGGATGTACAGCTCCAAAAAGGGATCTCATGCAGTCTTCTGGTCGGCATGGTTCTTTGTTCGCCTTGTTTTCTTTTGTCTGTGTTCTGTAGTTTTGACTCTGAAAGGTGGTGCTCTGTTGTCTTGTTGCATTTTGTTTTTACCATCATGGCACAAAATACTTGAGCAGCATCGACAAATTGCATTCTGTGAAATATGCATTCTGATATTTTTTCTGCTATTTGAGAATGTGAACCTGTTGATTGGGACACTGTGTACTTCTTGGCATGACTGTGCCTGTTAAAATGGGAAAGCATCCCATGTTAAAGGACACTATGTTTTTTTATCTGCTTAGGATATTCCTCTGTCTTTTGGGAGCAGCTTGTCGCAGGAATTTAAACAGCATCCTGACATCCATCACTAGATTATGCAATAGGTTACGAGCAGGCTTTGAAACCCATCGCGCACTGCATCCAGCTGTCATCACAAAAATCCGTTCCTAAACCCTCTTCTATAAGCAAAAAAAGAAAACCCAAGGCCAATCGTGTTGAATACATTCAAAAGCTGCCTAATAATAAAGTGTCGTGCAGGCATTCCCGTTGAGATCAATTCATTTGCCAGAGTAACACAGTGTACCCGATAGAGTCGACCCCTCCCCCTTGTTCCCAGGCATTGACAATGTGGTGTACGTGCAGCGGACTGCAACTGCCGCATCGGGTTGCTTGCTTTACTACTACCGCACTTCACTTCACTTACTTTGGGATCTGTCTCGTAGTAATGCTGCTGGGTGCGGATCCATCTCCCGACGAGGTGGTCGCGAACCGTGTGCGCCAGGGCGAAATAATAGTCGCGCTTGGTGGCCACATTGCGGTCCTTCACCAGCGTGAAGTGCAGGTGACGGTTGAAATTGGTCTTGAGTTCGGAGACGTTCTCCACTCCGGCAAGTCCCCTCACGGAAATTTGTTTCCTCTTCTCCTGGTCCGTTAGAGGTTTAGGCATGTTGATATCCGGTACTTCAGCTAGCGCTTTCTCTCCACAACAAGATGAGCGTTTTTGGCGTTGCAGGGAGCGTTCAGTGATGCCGACCTGACTATCTGTAGGCAGTGCGCGTCACTGTACGTCTCACCTTCAGCCAAGCCCGTGTGTGTCTCTTCAGCACCGGCTGTAATTTATGTTGCGTGCGCCTCGCTGTTTTATATGGAAGAGACGTTTTATTTCGTTGGAGGGCGGGTCTTAGCACAAGTTTAGCCAATTGACCTCCAGTCGGCGATGCCATTTAATCTCGCGATTCTCTAAACAGACACTGGACCAACAACAGCTGTTTCTCTCTCTTTTTTGAAGTCTTTAAACTTTCAATTTTAACCAGGCAGGTGTAGTAGGGCCTATAGTTTTATTATTATATATGTGGATGCCAACGTGTGGCGTTTGTTTTAAAGGGCAAAGTAAACGCTCTCCACATTTGTTGCGGATACATTTCCTGCTTCAAGGGGTCAGTGATCCTTGTGGCTGCCAAGCTACCTCTAAACAGAGACGCGTTGTTTCCTCATCCTATATATAGGCCTATATGTATAGCCAACACTGCACTATCATCATGCAAGTGGTAGCTTCAGAATTGAGAATCCGATCAACAGTTTACGCTTGCACCAACCCAACTTTTTGCCCATGGAGTAAAATGACAATTGACGCTTTCCATTTTGTGAAGTGATATTCCATGGATTGGAATGGCATGCAATTTACAACATGCATGGCAATTGTTAAACGTGAGTAAATAAACGCATGTTTTCGGTAAATACATCTGCAAAAACACCCCGCGGGTTGTGTTTTGTGTTTGTGCGCCCACAACGAAGGCGTGCGCAAACATTGGAATGAAAGACGACACCACCGGCGACAGAGGAGAGAGACGAGAGATAAGAGAGCAGCGTCTACGGGGTACATGCATGGCTGCCCTGGCGCCCTGATGCCGTGCTTCAGCCTCATGTGTCGCAGCCTGCAAAGCTCTGACCAGGCACCACCACTGCGCAAAGAGAGAGGCATCACACGCACACACACCATCCAATCCACCAAATAATGCTGACGCACAGCACAGACTAGTGCCCCATGTTGCTTCATGAAACGAAGATGTGAGGAGACAGCGTATTGCACATTCAGTTTGGGGTATTCAGCACTGCGTTCTTCTGTGGAACAGAGGGAAAACCCCGACTCTTCCTTGGCTGCAGGCTACTGTACAGATGCAAAGTTCTCGTGTTGCTACATTACAGGGGAAGAAATCCACCCATCCTCTGATGTACTGATACCGAGTTGAGTTCATGTTACGTGTCAGGAAGGAAGGCGGTATACACACGCTCAGATCATTTCATTTCAGTGCGTCCCTCACTTTGTGTGTGTGTGTGTGTGTGTGTACAGAGGGAGAAATCCCGAGTCATGCTCTGTATTGAGGGCTCCTGAATGTGTCCCTGAACATTAACGTCACACAGTACGCGTGACCAAAATAAACCGCCCAGTCCTCCTACCCCGCCCTCACCGCACCATTGCAGTGACACAGACGGACCCATGTACCCTCATCCCAAACTCCAGAGCGCACATACGCGGTAGCCTACGCACAGAATGGACAGAGGGGTGAACAGGTGACGCAGAAGCAACAAGCCAAAATGTGCCATCTACTGATGCCATAAAGGTTGTGGAAATAGACTGGGCAGGTACAGGTGAAATAGTACAGAATAAAAGATTCCTACTGTATGCGGAGCATTTAATGTGTTAATAGTCAACATATAGTGGAGTGATATAACAAACTCATTTAAACTTATTCCAGAAAGGCTTTGACAGAAACTGCACACAGGTCTGTATACCTAAATGCTGTTTAACAGTCATGGTTAAAATATGGACAAATGTCCATTGAATAAAAGGTTATCAAACCATAAACTGCCAAAATACAAAGAGCCCGTTCAACGTAGTAAAACGTGATGAAGTAAAGGATGCTACTTCACTTCTTCACTGTCCTCAACCAAGGCCTAAGTGTCCTTGAACGAGATAATCAAGGAGTCTAATTCCAGTCTCCTTTAGATATAGTAGCATGCCCCAAAAATAAAACACACAAGTGCAAACACCTTTTAAGAAGAATGGGTTTTAATGACAAGCAACAATCTCCAATAATAACAGCATTTGTCCAATTCTTCTCAAACTAGACGTCACAAGAAAACCTATGCAGGACACACAGACGCCATGACAGCGTTAAGCAAAATGCAGGTTTCATCATTTTTTTTAAACTTCCTCTTTTATCCACAGAATTAAACTGATTTGTTTTGCTTTTAAAATGATGGGGAGAGAAAAAAAATCTTGAAAAAAATAATAAAAGCACTAATGAATGAATGGTCAAAAAAAAGAACAGAGGACAGTACAACAGCCTGAGAGGAAGAGAATGGTTGAAATTTGCAACCAATCCAAAACTCCAGACCTGATGAACTCACATCATGCTAAGTCAAAATCCCCCGCGCCCAAATCAAGCTTTCCCCATCACGACACATGCCATGCCACGCCACCTCACAATCCAAATGTACACAAAAAAACAATTAAAATACTAAAAAAATAACATGGCGCTTCGGCTGTATTTACATAACCACCAAGGGGGTGTATTTGTGAGATGGGTGTAATTATCAGCAAAACTAAGCAGTATTTACTTTTTAATTTATATTTTCACTATACCTCCAGTTTTGTGTGTTTTTTTTATTTCAACCTCTTTACAAAAATAGTAAAACTTCAAGGAAGGCAGTGAAGGTATTAGATAAACTGTGAGAATTTGGGATACCTGCCTGTCGTATGTGTGAGTGTGTGTTTGTATTATATTTATATGAGAAGGAAAACAGGACACTGACGCTTTTTTCTTTTGTACAGCATTGATGGATCAGCAGTGACAAAGTTAGAACATCTGAAGCATTTTGTTTGATTAGTATAATAATAATAATAATAATAATCATTATAATGGCATTTCTTTTTCTCAGCAAGAAAATAAACTCTGCACTGCACGGATATAAAATGATGAGTTTTTTCTTCTTTTGTTTAAGTTGGAATGTTGAGTCTGAATTCTGATTCTACTCCCTATGTGTTCCATCACTTGAGACCGGAAGAGTGGTGAACTTTTAAAATGCACCGTCACCCAGCGAGAGAGAGAGCGCGAGAGATGAGAAGTGACTGAGAAAGAGTAAACGTGTGTGTGTGTGTATGTTTTCATCATGCCATTCCTTTCCCTGGTTAAGGACAAGTATTGAAACTCAAAGACTACAAAAATCAACCAACAAAAACATTGCAATAATATGAATGGATAAACAAAACAAAAAAATGAGTAGATTCAAGAAAAGAGGGGAAAAAATTAAGTTAACAGATTTTTACAAGAGAGACAACCACACAAATGCAGAAACGCTCTCTTCAATAAAAACAACAACCACCTGACACGAGCAGAGAGAAAAGGGGAGTGGCAAGAGTCCTGTGGGAGGGGCTCCTTCACCTGGTCACCATGGAGACAGGAGGAAACGGGGTAATGGGAAAAATGGGTTTGTATGGGTGGTTGAAAAAGGACCCGTATATAGAGGGGTGTGTGTGTGTGTGTGTGTGTACTGATGGGTGTTATGTTGTGATCATCTTAATTGTACTTGGGGCTGGCGGGAGGGATTGGGGGGGATTTGGGTAGAAGGGGTGGTGGAGTTGGGGAGGTGGAGGGGAAAGGGACATGTGGATGTATTATGTACGTATGTATGGTTCTTTTTTGGGGTGATGGTGGTGGTGTGTGTGTGTGTGTGTGTGTGTGCAGGTGTGGTTTGTGTCAGGATGATGTTGACGACAATGACGATGATAATAATGCCACTAATATAATCTCATCATCATCTCTGGTCAGGTGATGGTGGTTTAATTCTGTGGGGGCGGGGGAGGGGGCGCGGGGGGCATCCCGAAGGGGGGCATCCCTGGCATGCTCATCATGGTGACGAAGCTGGAGGGGTCCATGGGCGGAGGGGGTGGCGGGGGGGCGTACATCATCCCTGCGGAGCCTGGCGGGGGCGGCGGTGGTGGGGGAGGAGCGCCGGGGGGCAAGGGAGGCTGGACGCCCGGAGGAGGGGGCACACCCATGGAGGGGTTGCCCATCGGGGGAGGGGGCTGGCCGCCGGAGCCGGCCGACTGCTGGGGCTGCTGCCAAGGGGGCAGGTTGCCACTGGACGTGGTGGGGGTGTCTGGAGGAGGAGGAGGAAGAGAAGAGGAGAAATGTAAGTACATTTATTGGTCATGTTTACTCATTTACGTTACGTTTATTTAACAGGGGTGGAGGAAAAGAAGGAGGATGATAAGAGAGGGAGGAGAGGGGAGTGAGTAAGGAAATGCCCAAGTCTATTTTTACAGCGCTTTCCTCAGAACAAGACATTCACCAAGTGATTGACTATAGTAGGAATTAAAGGGGAGGGGGGAGTATTATAACACAATAACAATAAAATAAAATGTTTGATGGAAAAAGTTAGAATGGAGTATTTTTATTTTTAAATGAAAATAAATGTAAAATTTTGAAAATGCGACTTTGAATGTGATTTGAGCTGGTTTTCTTTTAATATATTATAGTTTGCATCCCAGCTGTTGCACAAAGCATAGACAACAGAGACAATGTAAACTCCATGAACTGCCTTTTCAGATACTGAAAAGCAGTTCATATCTTTCCTGGCTAGGATGAAAGATGCCGATTGTTTGTTTATGTTCAATACGTTTGTGCACCATGTGTGCTATAGCCGACATTCCCCCGAGATAACTTCCCTTCCTTGCAAAGCCGACCTCCCCACCCCATCACTATACATTTACCCTTTTCTGCAATAACTTTGCTACACTCTTGCTTACTGTTGTTCAACTCTGGGAAGCGATTCTCAAAAGCTTAGTTGTTAGCCAGTCAGCCAATGGGAAATTGCATCGCAAACGATAAAGTAGCTAACGTAGTTAGCAACTGTGGTTTCAAGAAAAGCACCCCTGTTCTCTGAACATCAGAAAGTTTATTTGAATCCTCCATTGTATGTCATTACATCTTGGCATCAGCTGTGCTCCAGTCTTGCATACTGTTTCTCTATTCTGCCATGCATATGCCAATCTCCATTTGAACCCCCATTGTAAGTTAGTCCGGATGAAGGCGTCATGCCAAGTATAATGCAATGCAAGAATGTGCAGAATGATCATGCCAGCGACGACTACTGAATTCAGATGAATCGAGTGCAAGAGAGAGAGAAAGAGCAAGAGAAAGGATGAGCAGGGGAAAGACAGAAAGATGGAGGAAGAGGAAGGGGGCAGAGCGAGAGGTCAGACATTTTTTAAGAGAGAGGGGAAAGCGAGAGGAAGAGTAGAGCTTGGTGTAGAACAGAGGTAGAGTTAATATTAACAGATCAGCCTGAATTCTCTTGCTGTTTACACCACTTCTAAATACACCATCACATCATGCAAAGGCAACGCAGCTACTCCAAACAAATGTCTTATCTATGCAAATGTTGTCTTCTCCCTGCACACACAAAACCAGTGTCTGCATCAAAACTAAATGTTAAGCTCAGAGAGGAATAAGAACTTTTTTTTCCCACGGACTGTGTACACTGGAGTGACAGTGCCTCTGAACTTGGTCTTGCATGTCACAAGTGTTGTATAATAAACTTTACACACTATATAAGGTGGAGTCTTGTCATCGTCCCTATAAAAGGAATAATTGGCCATCAGCCAGGGACAAATGTACAGTGTGGAATGGAGCATATCTGGAAGCTGACAAGGCAAAGCAAGGTCCAGGTACAAGTAGCTTTCCCCCTTTTTTCTATTAATATCTTTTTAACTACCTTTACTTGCCTACATGGCAAACAAAATGTACATTTTACATTTTAGGATCAAAAGTATAACAATTCCAAATTGAGCTGGGGCATGGCATTTAATTTTGTTCCCTAAACACTGATAAAAAACAATTAAAGTTTTGAATTGGCTCCAGACATGGATATCAAAGCACAGCTACAGTAGGTACAGGTAAACCAACCCACGCCTCAGCATCACAGGGACATTACGTGGGGGGGGGGGGGGGGGGCAGAAACAGCGAGAGAGCGAGAGAGCGAGAGAGAGAGAGAGAGAGAGAGAGAGAGAGAGAGAGAGAGAGGGATAGAGCGAGAGCAAGCTTGAGAGAGAGAGAGAGAGAGAGCAAGAGAGAGAGAGAGCAAGAGAGAGCGAGAGCTAGAGAGAGAGAGAGCAAGAGAGAGAGAGCAAGAGAGAGAACGAGCTAGAGAGAGAGAGAGCAAGAGAGAGAGAGAGCAAGAGAGAGAGAGTAAACGTAAGAGGGAGAGAGAGAGGGAGAGAGCGAGCGCGAGGGAGAGAGCAAAAGAGAGAGAGAGCGAGCGTAAGGAAGAGAGAGAGAGCGAGCGTAAGGAAGAGAGAGAGAGCAAGCGAGGGAGCGAGGGAGCAAGCGAGAGAGCGAGAGAGCAAGCGAGGGAGCGAGAGAGCAAGCGAGTGCGAGAGAGAGAGAGAGAGAGAGAGAGAGAGAGCGCGCGAGTGAGAGAGAGAGCGAGAGAGAGAGAGAGAGAGAGAGAGAGAGAGAGAGAGAGAGAGAGAGAGAGAGAGAGAGAGAGAGTAAAAGGGAGAGTGTACGGTAGTTACTCACTCTGTTGCCATGGCAGTGGTGCGCTGCCCATGCTGCTGGTGGGGGGTGGCGGGGGCGCCTGCTGTTGCCATGGCGGCAGGGGGCCAGAGGGGGGCGGTGGGGGCTGTCCGTTTGGAGGAGGAGGAGGGGGGGGCATCATGCCCATCGGAGGGGGCAGCAGACCTGAAGAGGACAGAGAGGAGAGGAGAGGGGGGACAGGGTGAAGATTTCATTAGCAGTGCTAATATGAAATGACAATACAATACAACATGTATTTATTTAGCACAATATCTCAACTACGAAGGCGTCTAATCCATTTACTTTTCCAACACTTGACATTGAGTCATGAGCAATAAAGACACGCCGAGTGGAAATTGGCACCAACCACCAGCCAAATGCTTAAAATATTGATTTCAACTACTGCTGATGTTGAGATCAATGACTCTAAAGTTATGGTGGAATGACCTCCACCCATAGTTACTCAGCATAGTGACTATAAACCACTACAGCTGCAGCCTGGCTGTGGCTCAGACATTTGGGCAATGCAGCGCTACACCGGCGACCCGGGTTCGATTCCGGCCCGGGGTCATTTGCCAAACCTCCCCCGTCTCTCGCATTACTATCCCGTCTCCTCTCGGCTTGTCCTATTGCAATAAAATGGCAAGAATGTGTGGTGGGGATAAGCTAGGTTCAAAAGTGGTACGGACATGACCCCACTATCCACACCTAAAACCACACCCATGGTCACAACTGTAAGAGCACTCCGGAACAAGTTGAGTTTGTGATGGTGCTCTTTTTTTTTTTTAAAACAATGTTACTGCTGCTGCTGCTGCTGCTGCACTCCTCTCATTGGTCTGCAGTAGAAGTTGAGAAATCCTCCCTCTCCGGCACCTATGACTCCTATGTGTATCTGTCCCCATTAGGGGTGTAAATCACAGCCTTCATGATGATACGACACGGTTTCGATTTCTTAAATCAGGGATTCGATTTTGTTTTCGATACTTAAGAATTCCCCACGATACGATGCGATTCGGTTCGATTCGATTTTTTCCAATTACTTTTCCACTACTATTGTGTTATGGAGCTAGTGCATTGCACAGGGGCCAGCCGTTCGATTCTTTTCGATTCTTAAGAATGCTCCACGATACGATGTGATTCAATTAAATCGCCGGCCGATACCTCCGATATATCAATACGTTTCGATTTTATTTACATCCCTATCCCGATCAAATAAACCAAACGAGCTAACTTACAGGGTTCCCTCTCTAACTCAGCTATAAAATTCCATGACTTTCAATGTCTTTCCAGACCCCAAAAATAGAATTTCCATGACCACTTCCGTAAAAAGAAATGATGTTAAAAAGTGTGAAAACTGAAAATTATCTTCATCCCTAGAGCCGACGCAGAGCCACCGCCAGACTTAGGTGGGCTCAAAGCATTCTAGAATGTTGCACATTACAGCCCAAAACCAAACAGTTTCTGGGGAAGCATTGTAGTATAACCAGTAAGAAACAATGTTATACACCAAGCAAAAACGTTTTTACTTCTGCACAACTGTTAAGAAAATTCCATGATATTCCATGACTGTGCATGCAAAATGGTAAAATTCCATGACTTTCCATGACTGGAAAAACTTTCATGAAATTCCATGATATTCCAGAAATTCCATGACCCGTGGGAACCCTGTAACTAACAATGATGTGATCACTCACCCATGGGGTGTCCGGGGGGCGCGGGTCCCTGGCCCATGGGGGGCGGCGGGGGCTGCATCCAGGGCGGGGGCATGCCGTTGGGGTTGGGGGGCATGGGAGGGCCCCCCATGTTGGGCATGGGCGGGGGGAAGTTGTGGTGGCCACCGCCTCCTCCTCCTCCGTGACCTCCTCCACCACCTCCACCCCCATGACCTCCTCCTCCACCTCCACCACCGTGACCGCCACCGCTGTGCATGTTGTGGAAGTTGCGGTTCTCAGACGGGCCGGAGTTCATCCACGGCGGACGGCTCTGATGAGGGAGAATAGAGTAAAATTACACAAACACCTCAAGCACACAAGTATAGGCCAGAGTTCATCCATGCGGAAAGGCTCTGAGGAGAGAGAGAGAGAGAGAGAGAGAGAAAAAGAGAGAGAGAGAGAGAGAGAGAGAGAGAGAGAGAGAGAGAGAGAAGAGAGAGAGAGAGAGAGAGAGAGAGAGAGAGAGAGAGAGAGAGAGAGAGAGAGAGAGAGAATAGAGTAAGATCACACAGATGCCTCAAGAAGACAATCATGGGCCAGGGGTGCTTTCCAATAAGCGGACTCCCATCCTCCACTTGTGCTTGTGGCCTCACGTTTTGCTGACGCACCCGCCTCCATGGAGGAAAACAATAACGTTTCCCCGCTGTCAAGCCTAGCCACAACAACTTTTGGGGGACTGTTCTTCCTTCACCCTCCCCATTGCAAATGAGAAAATGGTAATGGAATTGCGCTTTTGCAAGACATTCAATTCATTTTCTGTCGTCAGTAATGTCATCACGAGGTCACAAGCAGGCAGGTGAGCAAGGGAGGACGGGAGTGCACATATTGGAATCCACCCCAGAGCTCATCCATGGGGTACGGCTCTGACGAGGGAGGGAGAGAGGGAGAGAGGGAGAGAAAAGAGTCGGACTACACAAAAGCTACATTCACACACTACTTGCCGCTATTAGTTACTCGCTTCCAGCTCACTTTCTTGCTGGACACAAACTTTCTATTGGCTTCTCTCGCCGAGCGAGTAACTAGTGGCGATGTGTGTGACTGTCGCACCAGCTAAAGGCAAGTTGTGTAATGCAATCACTTTTCCTTTTCCATTAGATAATTGAATTTGCTACAACTAGACTTTTGATTAAATATAACTTGTGCACCTACAATTGCCAGCCCTTTGTCTGCACTCCCCTCCACTCCACATCTCTCCCAGCTGCACTTTCCATCTCAATTAGTCATCAGCGAACCTCCTTTCAGATAAGTTCACACATTTACAAGCGCACTATGGCCCTTTGTCTAAAGGCACTGATAATCAAAGCAGGGCAGTAATAACAGTTTTCCTTTTTTGTGAAAACGGATGCTATGTTTACGAGGACCAAAGATCAGATGTCGTCCAAAAAAAGCATTTCCACTTCTGGCAGATTCGAAGTTGTGTGCTTTTAATGGATCTCCCCATGGGGGTATCCCATTAGAATTGGACCTAGACCAGTTATTCTCAAACTGTGGGCCGCGGCTGCAAGTCCAAGTACCCCCTGCAGTGTATATAAATATAAGACTTATGATGATAAAAAGTAAGACCACGGCTCGGGGTGAGGCGTTATAATATTGCTAATGTTATTACATTGCTATAATGAAATGAAGGCCTAATACATATACTTATTATTAAATGATAATAATAAACAATATTATATGATTACTGTGCTTGTATAGTGTAGTCTAGGGTAAA
Source organism: Engraulis encrasicolus (assembly GCF_034702125.1). Lineage (NCBI taxonomy): Eukaryota > Metazoa > Chordata > Actinopteri > Clupeiformes > Engraulidae > Engraulis > Engraulis encrasicolus. The sequence goes on from NC_085877.1 coordinate 39,130,874, forward strand.
CACAAAGTGCAAGCAGGAGCAAGGACGAACTGATCTCTAGGACTACAGAAACCATGCATGCATACAGTCATACGTCACATGTTTTAATGGCCTATAAAAAAAATCTGATGAATGTTCATCAAATGCCTTTAATTGTACAAAATTAAAAACGACAATTCACCATTTATAATTGATAAATAGAGTGCACTTTACTATAGGAGAGATGACACCTGGTGTCAAAAGGGTTAAATGTAAGCTACGACTGCTGCTCTGGCTGGGCGACGTCTCTCCTCCAACTCGCCTTTATGAGATGGGTAGCAGAAGCGTTCTACTTTAGCCTGTCTGTAGTTTGTAGTTCCCCACGTGGGAGCAAGACACAGCGCACAACTTGGAAGCGATTTCCAGCATGTCCACTCACAAGTATTTGGCGCGTTTACCGTTTCTCATCTGGTTACCGATTTGGACATTATCGCACCTCGCCAGATAATTAGCTGCGTACATATTCTGTTAGCTCTAATAATCCGATTTCGTATTGCAACGTTACCCTCGGCTCGCGCACTTCCTCATGCTGTCATGTTAACGAAATAATTTGCATTTGACAGAGGCAACAAATAACATGTCACGTACTGTATGGACTTTATGAAATGAACCCTTTACATTTCGCAAACGCTTACCCAAACGTGAGGGCATGGCTAACATTTAAAAGAAGGGGCAGCCTTACGATAGACAACATTACCCTCAATGACTAAATGATTATGCGTCCTCCCGACACAATTTATGGAGCTTCATATTCCGACGTTGCTTTGGATACCCAACTGTTGTATTTCTCGTCCTCAAGCCACATTACACTGAACTTGCATCTACCCATCTTGATTCACGTTCATATTTTGCCTGTTCTTCTAACCACTTTTTCGTCTGCTTCTACTAGAAAGGCTAAAGTAGGCTAAACGCTGCGCCCACAGTGGCTGCCCCTCGCTGTGTGATGCCAGCGGGCTGTGCTGCGCCACAGACACAGATCAGTTTCATCTACTTTTCCGCATCTTCATAAGGGACGTATGGCGGTTAAATAATGTTTATAGCGCGACAAAAAGACACTTTTTTCCTTACACCAAAGCTACCCAGATGAAATATAAGACCTCCCACGTAAATATAATACCACACTTCCAAAAAAATAAGAAATATAAGACTTTATAAGACCTTAAAAACCAAATATTAAAAGTAAGACTTTTTAAGGATCTGCGGAGACCCTGTGCTCGCTCCGTGTTACAGAAAGCATTTGGCATGGCAGCTGTTCTCTGTCCTGGTATGCTTTAATGAGACGAGATCCCTCATGTGTGAAACAAACATTAGCTTTGCAAGTCTTAAGAAAGCTTTCTATTTATCAACAGTTCTCAGCTTGCTGCAAAGACTTTCATCAGACCCGGAACACAATCAAAGGCAAACGAGATGCCAAACTAAATGACTCTTTACAACTGAAGTATGCAGGTATGTTAGAACAGGGGTTACCGAACTTTACCATGACAAGGCCCCCCCCATATACCGGTAGGTTCCAGCCAAGGCCCCCCCCATATACCGCTAGGTTCCAGCCAAGGCCCCCCCATATACCGCTAGGTTCCAGCCAAGGCCCCCCCCATATACCGCTAGGTTCCAGCCAAGACCCCCCCCCCATATACCGCTAGGTTCCAGCCAAGGCCCCTCTGACATGGGTCGTGCTCTACTCTGTTTTTCTGTGAACCTCCTTTCACAACCATATTGTAGGGCCTGTGAGGCAGTGTCCCACTAGGATATAAAAATATCAATAGGAACACCAATAGAAATATTATTTATCTTATTTTTGTTTCATTTTGTTTTAAGTTATTCTGTGTATTCAATTTATTGCTGTGCTATGCTTTTCCTGCCAACCTGCCATGGCCGCCCAGGCACCTCCCCCGGACCCCAGTTTGAAAGCCACTGTGTTAGTAGAGTCAATGGAGCCTTGTATAGTTTTCAGTGCTCTGGAAAAGCTGTTCTCAGTATTCAAATGCCATGGGTGCTCACATGCTTGTCTTGTAAATAAAAACAGTGTGTTTATTAAGGATTGTCTTAGGATTCCCCTAAAGAAACCAAGGAGTACTAGAGCAAGTGGTTTATTCTGCAAATTTGGTCCAACTACTTTTATGGCACTATTAAGAAATCTTACCTATACGTTTATGAGCAGGCTTGATTGTGCAAAAAATGAGCTTATTGCTCAATTGGTTGATCCAAGTCGTTGCTCTGTAAGTTATATGTCTACTATCTGGGAACACGGGCATGAATGCCTTCACTAGCTTCCCTTTTTATTGTATGTGTATTTTATAGTGTTGTTGATGTGTGTTGTAATGTGTCCAATGTGGGCCCTGAGCCTGCAATAAAGTTTATATAAAAACACAGCTGTTGCAACACTCTGAAGTCACAACATGATCATCTTGATAAAGCCACGCTGCCTGCGTCTTGCCTTCTCTGTACAACCACTGGGGAAGTGAGATGGATATTTTCACTGTAGCCAAGTAGGCCTGAGTAGTGGGGCCTAGGTAGCATTGTTAACTTCAAATCCTGTGGCTAACCAATAGCTACTGTTCTGGTAGAGAACATTTGCACATTCTACAGTAATTCATGTATTTATTTATCCATCTGGTTGGCATGACAATATAGACAGACGTTTCTATACAGTCTAAGCGATCAGCGTTTGTCCCGTCTGTACGTTCGTCCCATCCTCATAAATAAATATAACAATTGCAGTGGAATTGAGCACATTTTCTCAAATAAATAAATAAATAACATTTTAAAAATGGTTTTGCGAACAAAACAAAGCCAAGCCAGACATTCAGGTTAGACTCACCGGGGGTCCCTGGTTGCCGCGGCCACCGCCTCCGTGGGGGCCAGAGTTGTGTCCCGAGTGGCCCCCTCCCCCGCCGGAGGGCACGGGGGCCTCCCCCAGCTCCGCCATCAGGGACAGGTACTCCTTATCCATGCGCGCCTTGTCCTGCGCAGACGGCTGCGGCTCGCCTGGACGAGGGGCATAGGAGCTGCGTCGAGAGGAGAGGACAGTGGAGGTAAGATCAGGGTTACCCTAAAAGAACTTCAAAACACTATATTAAAAAGATGCACTGTGTAGGAATGTGGCCAGGGTAGGTATTGCAAATATTCTGCTCATTGAAACTGTGGTGCCTATAGCCAAATTTGCTCTTGGGTCAAAGACGTGATGCATGCTTTTTCTGTCCGACTGAACTTTTTACTAATTAATATACATTAAAATGAATAAAATGATAACATGCATGTCCACCACCTCCCTTATACATATGCCCACTCTTATTGCTTTCAAAATAATTGGCTATTGGCCATTTTCTGCCATATGAAGAGGAGATACTGAGATTATGTTGGTGTGGTTCTGTGCCTTGCGTTACCTGGTGAACTTGCAGTCGGAGGAGATGTGTCCAGCGCCGCCACACTTGGTGCAGAGGGTGGTGTTGGTCACGCTACGCGACTCTGTGCTCTGCCACGGCCGCAGGATCCTGACACAGAGGGAGAGAGAGAGAGAGAGAGAGAGAGAGAGAGAGAGAGAGAGAGAGAGAGAGAGAGAGAGAGAGATCACAGAAGAGAGACAGATCACAGAAGAGAGAGAGCAGAAGAAGGAAAGAGGGCATATGAGGAGAGATGAGTGCAAATGTGTTATGCTGTGTACGAGGGGTGTGTGTGTGTGTGTGTGTGTGTGTGTGTGTGTGTGTGTGTGTGTGTGTGTGTAAGAGCGTGTGTGTGTGTGTGTGTGTGTGTGTGTGTGTGTGTGTGTCGGGGCAGGAGAAACAAGCAGGTTTTCATCTTAGTCATATAATCCAAGGTCACTGTGCCACAAAGAGCCCCATTGTCTTCATCCCTGCTGCATCTCTGAACACGAGTAACAGAATATGGGCCACATATCCATGCACATGATGGCTAATGGACATCTCCAAAAAAATGTCCAAGGGCAGCGAGATGACAGAACCGCTCAACCTCCAGCTTTTACAGGTAAGGAGATTAAGAGGTTTTGCTGCCCCGCATTACCATACCTAATCATTTTAATCACTGAAGAGCAGTGCTGGGAAAGTTACTTTGAAAAAGTAACCAATTACAAGTATCAGTTACTTCTCCAAAAAGTAATTGCGTTAGTAACTGCATTACTACTAGTGTTGCACCGATACAATTTTTTAGCCCCGATACCGATACCCAATACCAGACTGTGCAGTATCAGCCGATACCGATACTACTCTATTTGAAATTTATACACAGTATATATATGAAAAAGTTAAGTTATATAGGCTACTACTAGGCCTGTCACGATAACAATTTTTGCCAGACGATAACGATAACAAGAAATTATTGCGATAATCGATAATATTGTCTCTCTCGCCATTTTCAAACAATATAATGTGCAATAAAAAACACTGCTATGCAAGGTGCGGCCTCCTTCTTGAAACATTGAATGTAACATTTGGGCCAGCAGACTCAGAGGTTTAAATAACTAAGATTGACGCCTGCTCCAAGAAGAAATGTGTCAAACAATATAATGACGTAATAATGCAATAAAAATGTGACTACACCCCTTCACATTTTTAAAGCATCACGGCGGGGGATATATACATGTTTTTAAATACATCCTCATGGAGCACAATAGGCTCTAAATAGGCTTTTTTGTACTTATTATTAAGGTAGTCTTTCTTTAACATTTTCTGTTATTTATCTTTCTCAAGCCCACTGAATGGCTTATAGGCCTATCCATGGTGTGATGTAAAATAACCTACTGGTGGGGTATTGTTAATTCACAAATTATTACTTAGCTTATTTCAAACAAATGCACGTTGTTACTAGCTAATTGTCAGTCAAAACCCAAATCAGCCCTGTGTTAAAGGCATTTCAACATCAGCAAAAAGCAAAAGAGCATGAACAGATGCACAAGTTCCAGCTCTCTCTCTCTCTCTCTCTCTCTCTCTCTCTCTCTCTCTCTCTCTCTCTCTCTCTCTCTCTCTCTCTCTCTCTCTCTCTCTCTCTCTCTCTCTCTCTCTCTCTCTCTCTCTCTCTCTCTCTCTCTCTCTCTCTCTCTCTCTCTCTCTCTCTCTCTCTCTCTGTGTAGTGCGCTCAACCGTCCACATTCTCCTGGTGTGGTGCTTGCGGACTGCCTACTCATATTATTAGGTCTAAATAAACAAGAAATATAGCGAAAATCACAAAAAGAACAGGCAACGAACGTCGGGGTAGGAGGCGCATTGAAATAATAGTGGAAACTCGGCGAGGTTTAAAATAACAGCCTCAGAGCAAGTTTGTCGCGACGGCACTACTTTTCATGTTTGCACAAGTAGAAGTCTGTGTTGCACAAACACGTCTTCGTCGTGGATATTGGGTTGCTGCGCATGTTTCAAAATGAACATTTGCCTCCGTGTTGGAGCTGTTCATTCCCCTCTCTGAGGAACGTTGCAGATGCGCTGACTGAGACTGGAAGAATATTGCGCTCCTAGTCTCTAGCGCTGATTCTTTGTCGAGGCTTGTAAGCGACGCGCGGGAACACCAGCGTTCTATTTCAAAGACGCAAGTAGCCAGATCAATGCACTTTTTTCCAACCAGAACTGCACTGAAACTTAAAATTACACCAACATTTAAGCGTCATTGCGCTGCGTTGGCCTATAACGCGCCATCAGTAGTCTTACGGCTACGGTAGAGAAAGGGAGAGAGGGAAAACAAAACATCACGCAAATAACTTATCGTTACTTATCGGGGCCAGAAAAGTGATCGTTCTTGCAAAAAGTTATCGTCCGATGTATTGACTTATCGTATATCGTGACAGGCTTAGCTACTACTTGGATGTAACATCATTGCTTTCATGGCTTTGTCAGGCTGCTGCCTACTCCAGTAGAACTTTTTATGCTTTTTAAATACCTATGATATCTTAAGTTGTGATAGGCCACCGCTCATCTGTTTAGAAGGTGCAGGATTCTTCTTATACTGAAATACCTATGATATAAAATAACTAAGATCAAGGCTGCGTTTAAGAGTCATACGAGCATCTGTAAATGGTATCGGTGCCCTATTGGCCGATACCGATACCACCATTTTAGTGCAGTATCGGGGCCCCGGCCAATACTGGTATCGGTACAACACTAGTTACTTCACTATAAAAGTAAGTAGTTATCAGGAAAAGTTGTTTTTTTGCGTTATTTTTTATTTATTTATTTTGCTTAAAAAGTCAAATAAACGAAAGAACAGTTCAATGGGGTTTTCATCCTTGTTCTGTGATGTTATTTTTGCTTAAGATGCTACTATAAAATATCTTCATGACCTAGGCCTATTATCAATGGTGAATGTTATTCCAGTTCACAACGTTTTTAGGGATATGCTCATTTCTCTTCCACGAGATGGATTTTTTTTGCAACAAGAGCCGTTAACAACTCCGACCCCACAGTGGATAGGGGAGACATGTTTTCAACCACATACCTGGCGATTATTTTGTTGAGCTCACTCGTGTCCTGAGAAATCAGGTTTGGCTTGCCTCTGTCTCCCTCTTCGCTACAGCTGAAACTAGCTGCACGGTGTGCCACCATGCGAAGTTGAGAGGTGCTTAGTGAAATTAGAGTCGTGCTCGTACAGATTTTCCAATGCACATATACTTTGGATATAAACATTATTGCATTTGACTGCAACTAGCGTGAAATGATTCCGGTATTTACCGTTGGAACATGCAACCTTGCAGCTTTACTGCCGTTGTATCTTCTATATTTTATGCGCTCCCTGCTCTGTGTGTAGAATGACTTGTGTTTACGCACGTGGGAGCAAGATAGCCGACACTCCGCCCACTTAACACTTTTTAGCAAATCACGTTCAGCTATTTTGTTCTCATGCATGCAAAGGGTGAATGTGAGCATATTAAAAGCCGGCTTGGTACAGATTTATGTGGCATTGACATTTGCTCCTTGATTTTGTAAGCTTCCAGTGCACAATTCATAAAATTGCAGTGCGCAACGTTACCTCCCGAGTAACGGTAACAGCAATACAGTTATGGATAAAGTAATTAAGTAATTATTCGTTACTCAAAATGAGGCTCCGTTAGTAACGCCATTATACTCTAACGCCGTTACTCCCAGCACTGCTAACGACCACATGAATGGTTGACGAACTGAATTGTCGACACTGTTGAAGTGTTAAACAGGCATAAATGCACTGATATACACGCATAGTTGCAGCAGCCAGTCTTGAAGAATGTGCCGCACAGATGGTATTTCCCGGTCTTAACTCATTGAGTGCCAGCCATTTTCAAATTCAGACAGGCGGGTTGCCAGGCTTTTTTCAGCGTTTGAGTGATTTTTCAAGAGCCATAAAAAATTGAGCTATTTGTCCATGTTTGTGAACAACAAACATACCAGATCAACAGGTTAGGCCCCACCCCGTATAAAAAAACACAATTGATTTGATATCAACTCTTTGGCACTGTGCCATACATTCTGAAAAGACTTGTTTTCAAGTCCATGGCACTCAAAGACCTACATGGGTCAACATTCAAAGCTGGCTAAAAAGCACAATAGATGCATACTCTAAAATAAACTGGTTAAAAATAATGAACACAATATGAAATTCGAGGAGCCTAGACAGAGACACAGAGTGATGCCCGGTCTAAATCTGCTGCACCAAACACAAGTCAATGGAGAGAGGAGGGGTTACATAACCTTGGCAGGCTGCATTTGTGGCAGTGCGCTACTGCTGAGTGTGTGTGTGCGAGTGTGCGCTACTGCTGAGTGAGAGAGAGACAGTGTGTGTGTGTGTCAGTATAAGACACATCACAATGTTTCCAAGCAACATGCACAATTTCGTGAAAACGGAGTAAAGGCAGTGTGTGTGTGTGTGTGTGTGTGTGCTTGTAATTTCAGCACATTTCAGGCACTTGCCCCCACAGACCACCAGACAAGGGGTGATTTGTGGGGAACACATCCCAATCCCCACTAGAAAAACTGTGTTTACAGGAAGTATAGGAATGAAAGGGTTGTGTGCGTGTGTGTATACCCGTTGTCGTCCTCTCTCAGAGTGCATAAGAAGTAGAGGGATGAAAGGGTTGTGTGTGTGTGTGTGTGTGTGTATACCTGTTGTCGTCCTCTCTCAGAGTGCCGTTGAGCCTGGCCAGCTCCCTCAGCTGCATTTTGCGAAGGTCGTTCTGGTCCTCTGGTGTTTCGATGCCCTGCTTCAGAATGTTACGGATCTGCAAGCACACACAAACACGCAAACACATACCCACGTTAATTTGCAGGTCATTTCAAGTGGACTGACACACAAAGAGTAAGGCAAGGCAACGCAAGTTTATTTATATAGCGCATTTCATACACAGGTGCAACTCAATGTGCTTCACAAAGTTAACAAATGTAAATGAAAGGAAACAGGGAAGAAAGAAGGAAATGAATTAGAGTAAAAAAAACATTAAAAACATTAAGATAAAACAAAACGTAGAGTAGAGAGTAGAGTAACTTAGTAAGGTAACAACCCACAAGAAGTAGATGCAATTTCGAAAGGTCTAGACCCTGTTTCGAAAAAGCATTGTTGCTAACCAGTTAGCAACTTACTAGGTTTCCAATGGGAAATGGCAATGCAACCAAGTACGTTTTTGTTGAGAAATGCACTGAGCCACGCACGATTGGGGCACACCAGACCATTATATCAATTTAAACAGCATTTAAGAGGCGACGACTAATGTAAACTAATGTTTGACCTGACCTAGCCCAAGGGCAGACTGTCCCAGTGTGCTCTTTAAAGAATAAATACTAAGTAACCCTTATTTGCATCTGCACTTGTTGTTCTATACATCCTGTGCACTTTGTATTTGCTAGTGATGTTGGCTATGATTATGTCCTCTTTTGAAAGTCACTTTGGTTATAAAGCATCTGCCAAATGCAATGTAATGTAATGAATAGAGGTGCACCAATTAAATTTAATTTTTAAATATTGGTTAAATCTACGGTTTACAATAAATGCTTTGACATGTGTTTGAAAGAAAATACATTTTTATTTGAAGTCTTCAAATGTTAGAGTAGAACTGAAATTAGTTAAATTAAAGGGACAGTTTGGTCAATTTCAACATGCAGTTGTAATGCTCACACTACCCTGGACTTGTCAGTGCCTGAGATTTTTTTTTTCTTCTTCTTCAGCCGTTTCCGAGATCCTGGTCATTGTAATGGGGGCAGCTCTTTGTTTACATTTCAAAAAACAATTTTTATTTACTCCAAAAACATCCAAAAGGTTATAAAACATCAGCAGACAACTAGCAAACAGCAGTACCTTTTGGGAAATATATGGAGTTGGCCTATTTTGACACATTATTCAAACATTTAATAGCCTGTGTATGACCATTATTCAAGCCTGATAGAAGAAGAGAAACATGAACCTGTAACACTTTCTGTGATAAGAATAACCTAATGGCTAATTATCATCAATGTTTTTATTTTTGCAAACTCTGTCAAGCCTGAAATCAGGCGCTGAGCCTGGTTACAATCAGCCCTGAATGTAATGAAGGTAGCTGACCTGCTCGACGGCCTTCTTGACGTTGTCCATGGTGTTGGCGGTGACCAGGGCGTGCAGCGGCTCGTCCTCCCCGGGGAGCATCTGGCCGTCCTTGCGGCCCACCTTGCCCTCCTTCACCGAGCCCTTGCCTCGGATCATGATCTTCGCACAGCACTCCTTCTCAATGTTCTTCAACGTGTTGCCACTGAAATGTCATCATCACAGGAATTATTGAGATGCTAAGCCTAGATGCTTTCATTTTTCAAACAATAATAAACTAAACAAAACAAAAGAGAAAGATTCAATGTAATACTGTATTGTGCAATATTTTGGAAGAGAAAGTCTGGATTAAGATGCTAAACTTAGATTGTGGTCAATGAATGAGACTACAGAAGAAGACTACATGAGAATTTTTAAAACAAAAGGGAAATATCAATTCAATGTAACAACATATGGTGCAATATTATGGTAGAAAAAAAGAGATTTTTCAAAAGCATTATTGCTTTTTGGTAGAAGGGGGGCCTAAAGTGATACACAGATACTCATGTCTGATATGCAATTGGGGCATGAAGATAAGGCATAATGGCCTTTTTTGGGGGGGAAAACTAAAAACTCCTGGTGATACACAGATACTCATTTTTGTATACACTCTGGGGACACACAGATTCTCATATTTTTACGCTATGGGTAACTAGAGGTTTAACGGGACACCTACCGTGGTCCAATCAGCAGCCCCACAAAGTTGATCTCTGGATACTCGTCCTGAGGGATCATGACCTTGTCACTCACTCTGGTGGCTGGAGGCCTGCAGGAAAAAAAGAAGAAAGATGGAAGCTCCATTATTGAAAGATGTTAAGTGTCAATGGAGCATAGTTGATCCAATGGGAATTATCATCGCCAAGTCATAAAATTCATCATGAGAGTAACCGACACAAGAAGGAATAAGATACTGTAGAACAGCCTAATAATGAGTCAATGACCAATTCGAAAATGTAATCAGTAGATCAGCCGCCTACTCCAGAACGGTTTTGAACCCTCAACTTAACAGGAATTAAGATGGGATGGCAAGTGCCTCTGCTGAGGGAGGTCTTGCCGTTATTTATATTTCTTACATCGTAGTCGATAACAGAATGAAGGACAGCTTCTTCCCCAAAGCGGTCAAAATTCTGAACGCACACTTGCACCAAGGACTGTGTTCATCCAGCAAGGACTCTGTGCGCCCCGTAGGGAGGTTTAACATCTCATTACAGTGTGTATAATGTCAATAAAAGGCTTTCAATTTGTATTCCATCTTACTTGTAGTCTGCGGGAGGCTTGAACTCAGGGTTGAGTCCGACCATCTCGGTGATGAGCGAATGGCGCTCTTCCTCGATCTTCTTTCGGGTGCGGTACTCGCGTGTGTTCAGCCTCTTGCCCTCGCTGTTGTAAATGGGCTCTGGTGATGGGGACCTGTGAGAAGAAGGAGAGGGGGGAGAGGAGAGAGCAGAGGAGAGAAAACGGAACCACCAAGGTGAGACACTCACACTGACTCAACTGCCTCAAGAGTACAGATACGAACACACACGCACGCACTCATACGCAGATCACATACACACTGAGCTTAGTCTCTAGCCTCAGGACGAAGACCTTTCCTTCAAAACTGCCTAAACCCTGGTGGAGACGTGTCCTATTTTTTCGGGAGGTCATTTCAAGGGCATGACGTCCCGTTTAAAGTCCAAAGGGGGGGCATCTTACAAACTTGAAAAAAAAAGTAAGTATTAAATATAGGGAATGCCTATGCATACACCAAATCAAAATCTTACGGGAGAAACCCAATCAGAATTAAATGGGTGGCGTACCAAAAAAAAAGGGAATTTTGACTCGCAGTGGTAGTTTTTCCTGTTACTTTCTGAAACGTGACCAAGAGAAGTCATCAAATCAGACTATCACCTCACCTAGCATGAGGTGGGGCTCTTCTTTCTTTAAAAGCCCACTTTAGACCAGTTCTTGTTCTTGAACTGACATTATCCTAAGCTAAAAGCACAGCAGAGCAAAAAAGGGGGCTGGCGGGGTTGTTATGCTAAAGAAAAAGAAAAAAATACAGCTAAGCTTGAAGCCCGGAGCTTGACGTTCAGTTCAGCAGCAGACTTCCATTTCGTGGAAGTGGCGGTGATGGGTGATGGCGATGGGGTGGTGGCAGGAGTTGGAGTTTTTTTTTGTTTTTTTTTTAAAGTCCAGTCCGAGCTTTACCTGCCACCACCTAGGGGGAGGGAGAGGAGGTCGCCGAGAGAACCTGTTATGCTGTTGGAGGAGGTTCTGTGCTTAGACAAAAGGTTAAAGGTCACCAAGAGAGGGGTGGGATCATGTCTGGGTTAGAGGGAATGAACCAGGATTAGATGTTAGCCGCTTTTTTTTTTGTTTCTTTCCCTTCCCCTGCACAACCCATACCCAAAACGCTCTCTCAGAGGAGTGAGTAAAGTTGAGTGAGGAGAGGGAGAGAGAGACAGAACGTTTGCGATCTTGCTCTGCATCTTGTGAGGTCAAGGCTCTAGAAAAACCGACCAGAGAGCAGAAACGATTACGGCTGGTGAACAGATGGAATTTACTCTAAGAAGTAGATTCTTTTAAAAAAAGGTTATACAGAGAAAGGCATCTCTCGTTATAGAACTCCCTCTTTTGAAAATTCCAACGATGACGACCTGGAAAGCTCCCCCTCGATAGAGTCAACCTTCTTCCATGTTGGACAGGAGACGGGGTGGAAGGCCAATGGAGTCGCAATCCTAACTTTCCAGACAAAAGGCTTCTGAAGATCTGGTGGGGGCGTTTGCTTTTTAAAGCCTTGCTGCAAAAACTGTTAGGATTATGATTATGCAGTTGTAACTAGATGAGAAGAGGAATTGGGACCGTGTACGCTAGCACAAACACTCCCAAGTGGCTTGACAAATAGTTATTTATTTTTGTTTGCGCTTTTTTGGGAGATCTATGTGCTGCAATGTATATTTATGTGACAAAATATAAAATGAGAGAATAGCTCTGGCAAGCTTTGAATTAGAAGCGAGACGATGCAATTATGTTCTAGAATGTGCTGGTCCAGAAGATTCTCTCCACCTTCATTGGGCACAAATCTGGAATACTGAAGTTGACCCTCCTCACCTAAAATGGGACAAATCCTACCTCCCGGTTATTGTAAACCCAGTTAAAAATTTGAGATAAGAGCAAATGAACTTTCAAATAATCGTCGAGATTTTTTGACCACTCCACTGAGAAAAACTGAGTAAGGGAGGGTTAAGCAACAAAACCAGCACTAAACAGAGAGTTCAAGTGCTCTTAGGACAATTTTACTGCAGGGAAAGGATTATCGTCTTTGCTCGTTTCGTTCATTTCAACATTTCTAACTTCATTTTTTCTATTGTTAAAAAAATGTAAACTGTGGTGCATAACTGTAACGGTAGTGTTCACTGAAAAGAAACATCCTAGGACTTCAAACTACTAGAATATTAGGGTTAACATGATCATGAGGTCAAAAACCAGGAATCACATATTTACAAGGTTAGCGTAACTGAACCTGGATAAACTCTGTAAAATCATCACATTTCCAAATGCGCATTGACACATTCAGTGATAAAGCCGGCCTTGCTTCAAAATATTCCCATTTTCACTCATGCAAACATTGTCATCAAACATCGAAAAAACAGGCACAATTGATTATGATAAATATAAGTTACACTAAAGACAGTGTCACTTCTAAATCTAGATATAAATAAATAATTACCATCTATTACTCAAAAGGGCAATGCCGGATTCAGACAATGGAAAGTCCAGCCAAAGGCCAATTGACTCGACGGCCTATTCAAAGGCCGAATGGCTTGATTCAAAGACAATATGTTTCTAAAATCACTGAACAATATTGCAGAACAGTGGGAAGGACCTTCCAATCTCTGAAACAGGACTGCCTGCATGAAGGTAAGCTGGCACTGCAACACATTTGAAGTGTATGATTACCATGAGAAATTAAAACACATTAGACTAGGCTAAAACTGGTGTAACATCTACTAGGCTACATATAAATTACACAATGAGGAAAAAGCCTGACTGTTAGAGGAGAAACACCCTCTTGGTCTGTTCCTAAAATGAAACATTAATAGTGCTTCAGAACGACTACATCAGACACAAAGGTATCAATGAGAAAAGTGCTGTACAACCTGTATGTTAGGTAAATGAAGAGAAAGTCTAAGCTCCCTGGCATTTTAGCACGAACTAAATTAGTGCCAACTAAATTGGTATACTATTTCACATTACTTTTTTTATCTGTCCTGCCCATTTACTTGCCCTCACTAGTTCTTCAAAATAGCTGCAAGGTGCACGCTAGGTGTAAGAACAGTAAGTCTAAGCTTCGATCGTGCAATCGTTGATTCATGAGTTATTTACTTTAAATGAACGTCAATAAAGCTGGAGGCTGCTGGCTTTTCTTTCCTTGTCCAGTTGCATCAGTTTAAGCAATCATGCACCGTTTCATTCCTCCAGTTAGGTTTGAAAGGAGCTACAGACAGAAAAATACAACCTCGCCTTTTGAAAATGTACTTAAATTCCATACTGTGAATAAAAAAAAATTAATATAGCTGACGCAAAATCAATTCTCATCTGAGCTAAGAGACTCAGGTTCTCCTCAACACTTAAGACTAGCACTACTCTAAGACGTGGCAATACCAATTCCACCACGTGGTGCTCCAAATCCAATACCAAACCAAATGAAAAAAAATAAAATAAAAAACCTGTTAAACCACTTTGGCTCGACAGAGGATGATTCAGCAAAAAAGGTAAAGAAAATGTTACTGTTTTTGTGGGGGTTTAAAACTTTATCCGACCTGTCCTCAGGGTTAACAGGAATGCCCAGGTCTCCAGTACGAAGTTTACGAGTCAGGTCTTCAATCTGCAGTTGGACTAGGAGAAATCAGGTTAGGAAAGAAAAACAAAGAGGAACGGAGAAAATTTGTGGTTACCAGGCAAAAACAATATCAACGGGTGAGAACAAGTGTATTTTTTTTTTAAAGACTGCCTCTTTTTTTTGTCAAGGACGTGAGAGAGAAACAAGAATTACCATAAACACACAGTGAAAAAAAAATCATTGCATTCAACGAGGTTAAAAGCAAAACAACGAAAATTAAAACAAGCAGGTCAATTAGACACAAAGTAAATTACATTCACTGTCAAAAGTATGCTTCAATCAAACCCTTCATCTTATTTAAGGTATAGATACACCAATTGACTGGTCTCAAAACAATGATCTTCAAAGTGTAAAACTATGAAGCAGAGAGCTGTGAGATGTGTACAGCGAACAACTTTAGTACCCCAAACAAGATGGAAGGGTTATTTTGAAATAAATCATTTAGGGCAATAGAAACAATTACAAGTCGATTTAGGTTTCCATTGTATGCCAACTTCATTTGGATTGCTTTTTTTTAAGGCAAATATACAAAACAGACTTTGAAGATAGGTTTTCTTTAAGGCAAAGCCAATGGAAACCTGGAGTACAATTAAACATATTTCTACTTGACTGCAAATGACAGTTGATTTCAACTCACTACCAACCCCTCCCACTACCACCCCACCCCATCGCACTTCAAAAATACTGGCTAGACGGGAAGCAAGTCATTAGTAGGTTACCATTGTATTTACTGTGCTTAGAAACAAACGCAACAGCTACCAATGACCATTCTCAGAACTGGCTTCACTTCCCCCATTAGAATATACATTTAAACACGGCATTCTATAGAACGACATTCTATGTCCTCTGAGGAGAATCCACAGAGAATGATAAGGGATTCCAACATATGACTGACAGACATCAACAAAAACGTCAACACTTCACAAAACATCTACATAACGAGAGGGAAAACTGGTGGGGGAGAGGGAAGAAGGGAAAATTGGGGAGGGGGGGGAAGAGGACATCATGAAGAAAACAAAAACAGCATTATCAATAACAATAATGTGTTATTGACAGGCCATGCCTGGACACAGAACTCTCTCAAAAGACAAACTAGTTGTGGATCAAGAGACCACTCTGGTGAGTGAATGAGCATGTATGGGTCTAAGCATCCTTTGATGAGACAGTCTCATAGTAAGTACTTAAGACACTGAATTAGGCTATATGTAGTTTTAACTAATAGCTTCTGCCTCTGGAAGCCGTGTCACATTAGTAGCCCTGTGTTGGCCCAAACGGAGAGAGAATGTGACCACGTGGCTTACATGTTTAAGCGCGACGTCTGGCAATGGTTTTTTGCAATGGAGATTTTTGTTTGGATGGAATCTAAATAAAACACAGCGTGCAATATGGAGCGCAGACAAGAGAAGGTCTAATCTGGGGTGCATTTCTCGAAACCACAGTTGCTAACTACGTTAGCTACTTAGTTGCTAACTGCTAACAACTACGCTTTCAAGAAAGCACCCCAGGCCAACGATCTGCATGACAATGATCCTAAATGCTCAGAAGCTGCGGAAAAATGTAAAGTTACCTTAATCTATGAATGAGCACATCCCATTTTTAGATCAGTGACCAAATTTGTTCCAACAGCTTAGCATTACAGGTAAATGCGTGCTCTAAAACCCATACATGTGCCCTGTGGAACATTTAGGGTAGATGTCAAGGCGACAAGGTACTGTAAATGGGATGTCAGTCATTACTTGCTTAAACGTTTTTCGAAAATGTTCTTTAAAAAAAAAAAAAAATAGTTTCGCACCTTGCGCAAAAGGTTACTCATGACTGGAAACTGGGTGACAATGCGGAGGCAGGCGCACACGTTAAAACAATAACTCTTGAAAATTATATAGGTTTAACACAAATTTCAGGTTTACTAGATGAATACGATATCATGGATGCTGATGGCTTGGAGAGAGAGCGAGAGAGAGAGAGAGAAAAAAACACCAGCACACCTCCAGGACTATCATCAATGGCCTGCACATTGCATGTTAGTATTAAATCCAACAGATAGCTTGTGGAGAGGGGATTTAGGGTGAGAAAGCTGAATTTCATTAGAGAGAGTGGAAAGGAGGGGAAACGTTCAAACTGGGCTGACATTTGGATTTCCAAAAAACACCATCACAAGTTATGAATTCATGACAGGAAATGGACCACAAATTGTGTCTTAGATGTCAACCAACAAAAAAAATGTCCCAGACAATGTTCACCTCTGTAAACATAATACAAAATTTGAGAGCATGCTCAAACTTTGTCTTCAGGGAGAAATCAAAACTTGCATTCACCCACTCCAACTAATGGAATTCAGCAGATCCCTCTTCAACAGTTTCATATTGTGCAAACTACAAGGATGTTACCTATACCTTTCAACAAAAAAGACCCACCCACAGATAAACACATTTGTTTACACAGACAGACCCATCACATTTCAATGAATATTGTTTTTTTGATGGTTCATTTATTTACAAGGCAGTTCAATTGGTGGTCATTACCTATATAGGCTCTCTCCTGGTCTCGAGTCAGCCCCGGTGGGATGACGGTTGGCATCCCGGGGATGACCGTCTTCTGGTCTGGAGTCTCGCTACTCCAACGACTCTTCTTCCTCTGCTTCTTCTGACCGAAATCCACTAAGAAGGAAGGAAGGCGAAGGGGAGAGGAAGAAACGGGTCGACTGTTTACAAAACTTCTGCCTGTCACTTACACATGTATTTCGCATCACCGGCCAAAGTAAATGCAATGCCCATGCTAGCTAGCTAGACAAAATATGGAGGGCCAAGGCACCTGGAAATGTTGTCCATCACCACGTCCAATGACTAATTACCTTATGTGAGTTTTGCTTGCCTGCCATGTCACTTGACACCGGAGTTATGACCTTCCACTGCCGCAGTTAGTTTACAAAACCACACAACGATAAACCACGCGCTAACCATAGCCCACTGATAGGCTACTACAAATCGCTAAGGCAAATGCATTTAGCATTATCCTACGCATAATAATGCAGTTTTTCCTGCGCACAGACCTGAACTGATTTAGGTTAACGCTAACGTCACCTGTCAAAAGCATATCGGCAATGTATGCCACCATATTTACTATGGCGCCCATGACTGGAGTAGAACTAGGCTAATCTCCCTGAGCTTGACCCACTCAGCAAGCCTGTTAGCGTGTAAATTAGCTCTCAGCAACAAAACAGCTAACACTAGCCTATTTGGAACAATGCTTGTAGTGGCTAACATTAAATACCAGTCAACATCATTGCTGGAACTAACTGTGAATAACGTGCTTTCTACGACAATACATTGCCTAATTAGTGTTTTTCTATTGTATATAATGGTACTGTCCGACTATTTTAACACCCAGTCGCGTCGGTTAGAAGACGCAGCTATGGTCAACTGACAAGGGGCCTGTTAGTTTATCCACGTTGCGGTCTTACCTCCAAGAGGCGGTTTCATCCCTACAGGCTGCTGAGCTGCGGCTGAAAAGGTTGGGATTGCCGGTGTCGGGAAGGGAAGGCCTTGAGGAAAGGACACATTCGGGATCTGCGGTTGAGGAAAATTTTGTGGAGGAATAAATGGCACCGGAGGACCCGGTGGGGCCATTAGCCCTGCACCCGGACCGGCGTCAAAACCCCGTTTAGCGCCAATGCTTGGGTGCAACTTCCCCAGAGGAGTTGCATTTGCTCCCGTAGCCATATCCAAATAAAATTGTGCTACGACGCGCACGTTATTCCTCTATCTCCGTTATCCCTCTGCAAATCAATTTATTCTGAAATCTTCGGAGTATCGCCGAACACCTCCTTCAGAATACAGCGACCATCAACTCAAGATGGCGATTCGAGAGCTTGACAAAGGAGGACTGACTTCTACGATGTTCACCCTGATAGGTCAGCAACAGTGCCATTAAAATGATCTAAACCAATGATAGGCGTCCCATTGGACAGCGTTAAGATCCCGCCTGTCACCATCCTCACCTGTGATTGGACATTCAGACAGCAGTCTTTCCTGCGTCAACTCAGGATTTCTCTGCAACTGAGTGTTTTCCATACTAGTGTAATAAAGATGTTTTGTACCTCACCAATTATGTATAGGCAACTGTATTTACTTATTGTATGATGAACAAATGAAATATATTGTAACAGTTCTTTCTAAAGTAAATTTAACAATGTGTAATGTCTTGAGCTCCAGACATTTCAATATTTCAGAGCAATATAATAATGCTGTTTATTATGGGAGACCAAAGCATATACCACATGTATTTATATATATATATATATATATATATATATACCGTAGTTGAGGTCTGTTTATTTGATAGCCTATCGATGTGAGGTACATTTGTTTCATCATTTGGAGTGGGATAGCACAATTACAGCCCCCCTGCAATATCTGTAAAATTAACTGACAATAAATTCAGTCTTTGCCTCTGATTTTAATGAATGACTCAGTGCATCTCATTTAAGTGGTGGAAAGCATAGCATGTGTAAGTGTCCTATACAATACAGCAGGTGTGGGGAACATTTTTCATCCAAAAGGCCACTTCAAATTCTGCCGAGGGCTGTAAAAGTCCTCCAAGGGCCGTACTATGAACACAAACCAGAATATCCCTCTGCACTTTAGGCCTATATTGAAGGCAGTCACCATTAAAACAGACCCCACGTTCTCTAGGTCCTCTGAATATTACTCAATTGTATTGCAAATGTATTTTCTAAGATTCCTTTACAAAATATATCATATTTCATGTGAAGCTGCATAATATGGGGGCCAGATAAAACGGCCTCAAGGGCCGCAAACGGCCCTCAGAGCATAGGTTCCCCATCCCTGCAATGCAGTATAGGACTGTCTGCCAATAAAACACAAGCACACAATAAACACAGACAGATCAGTAACTGCATTTATATGGACTTTATTCAGATATTGTGTCACAGATATTTACCCCAATCAGATCAATCAACACATGATCCTTCAGAAAGATGACAATTTCACAGCATAAAAAAGAAAAACACTGCAGCATTGATTGTGCCTTTTTGTTTGGCATATCGTATGTGATACTCACTAAACAATGGATACATGGTCAGCAGCACCTAGTTGCTGAGAGCAGTTACCGCCCATGGAGGGCAGCATAGGGAATATCAGAAGTTGATGAACAACTTTATTTTTAAAAACTGTATTTGCCAGTAACGTAAGTGTTGCATTGACCTATTATTGGAATGTATCTTTTAATTTTCTGAATTTCAACAAGCAGAGTCAATCAGATGTGCTATTACTCCTGTTCAGTGTTGCCAGATTGTGGGCTGCTTGGGATAGCCGTCTGCGGATAAAAACGGTAAAAATCGTCCATTTGGCGTGTTTTTCTGCTCTTTTATGCCCATAGAAAACAACACAATTTGTTGAAATTGGGCAGCATTTAGCGCTTCCAGGCGTATTTTGAGCACCGTTTGGGTGGGATTTGATCAGACACATCTGGCAACACTGCTCCCGTGGGCATGTAGCAAGGCTCAGCATGGCTGCTGGTATTTTTGGGGGCTGCAGTTAGATGCGAGCAAACTCTTCCGAGTTTTCCCATGACTGGAAGGACGCACAATACGGTACATATCAGCTCATCTAAATTCATTGAAGAAAACATGTCATTATGAAAGTGCGGTGGACTGTTCCTATAAGTCTGGGAGAAACACAACCTTTAGGAGCAGCTGCTGCTGCATATATGCACATTTTCCCTTAGCAGGGTTGTCAATTCTGTTAAAATGTTTTGACCCGTTAGGTCTTTAAATCGGTTAAAAAGTGGGTCTTCTGACAGAAGCATGACTACAAAAAGCGCTGGCACGAGGATAGGGAGAGGTGGTCACTGGACATTCATAATCTGATGATGCACTTTAAGATTTCATGAGAAGAGTTCAGTTAAAATGGTTAGCAAAAATGGAAATAATGACCATACACAGAATGCTGTAAAAACAAATATACAAACAGGAAAAAACATGATATGATACATCTATTCTGAGGAATGAGATGAAATTCATCTTTTGCGGATCTTCACCAAAGCTCCTTTGGAGCCAAACTTAATATTAACTGGAGTGAACAAGTAAGCTAACATTTGGTTTCTGCATATTAACTGGAGTGAATGAGTAGGCTAACACTTGGTTTCTGCATAAAAAGTGGAGTGAACGGGTACGTTAACACTTGGTTTCTGCATAAAAGAGAAACATGATGAGAACACAAATGTGCCTTTCATGTGCTCGCGGAAGTAAATATTATCCAGTTTCAGAAACTCGTATATAGACATTTTCAACGAGATCTCCATTGGAAAATACCACAAGGGGCGTTCATGTGTGTTTCCCATGTCGGCGTTTGGTATTAACCGTAATTCCCAGAGCACATGAATGCACCAAAAGACAGGGTAATTAATTACCCACTAATGTAAAATATTTCAATAGTGAATAGTGAGGCAACTTGAGATACTATCTACAACCATTGTGTACGCACACCTACTTTTAAAATAAGAAAACCTAACTATTGCATGAGTCGAGCATATACGATAGTAGTTTTATATATCAGAAAATCATCAACGTAAACACTAAAAAGACATCTGTGTTCTATAGAACAGGCAACCGAAAACCGAGGGCCACCGACGCACCGAAGCAACGCGTCCGCGATATTGTCACCGTCCCGCAATTCGCGCTGATGTCGGAACACATCACAAGCTGCAAAACACAAAACAATGAAAGAGAGTCTTGTCGAACGGGCACAGGTCAATAATAGCACGCATATAGTAAAAGCATCTGGAAGAAAGAGTAAGCGCACACACACACACACACGACAAGCAATCAACCGACGACGGCGTTTTCAGTCATGCACGTTTTAACCGATGAAAGCCCACCACACTTCCCCACAGGTGATGGGCAACCTGGACACCGACACTGCAATCCAGTTCCACATATTCCAAATGACTTGGCCTTACCTGTCCAAAAAGAGCAGGTATAAACAGGTCATTTGGAATCTGTGGCACTGGATTGTAGTTCCTGAATTCAGGTTGTCCATTACTCCTACTCGGGCCAATTACTTTTAGTCCCACATAAGAAAGGCACGGAATAACAAACACTAAGCAGCCTCCCAAGCCAGTCTCAGTTGGTGATGTGGATTCGCTGACTACTTGTGTGGCAACTGGCGAGTTTACCATGAAAATGCTGTTTGGTCAGACAACTCGTAATATCAACTCCTCCAATAAACAGGTAACCAACAGTCAAACGTTTGTTTGTTTTGAAATGACAAATTATCAAGCTGGTTTTGTAGCACTTTCACGGTTAAAATATTTGAATGTGGGTCCAATATTTGAATTTGGGTTTTTATACCTGATGAACACCGAAATGTTGTGAATAAAGCCAGACAAAAGCGTCGGCTTGGAGTTTTGGCATTTTCATTTTATTTTTTACTTCTGGTTTTTACCTGATTTAGACCAAAACATTGTAATTTGTAAATGATGAAGATCAAGCGTTAGGGATGCACGATGTCAAAAAATTCGGCCGATACCGATATCCGATTATGATATTGCGGTTTTGGCCGATGACCGATATTAACCGATACCAATGTTTTTATTTCTTTTTTTTAAAAAAGAGATGACAATGATACAAACATCTTATTTCCAAAAACACTTTTTAACTCCCTGTGATAATTTGATAAAAAATAGAGACAAAATAGAAGACAAACAGTGAAAGTCATCGTCAAGTCCATTCTTTTAGAACCGTAACATATAAAAAAAACCATCGGCGTTAACATCGGCCCAGTTTTACCCATCAGACCGATGTCCGATGTGTTGAATATCGACCGATATCCGCCGATACCGATACATCTGGCCGATACATCGTGCATCCCTAGTCAGCGTGCAAATGTTTTATAGATTGTAGGGGTTTTTTTTTTTTTGGTGGGGGGCCACCGTCAGAATATCTCACCAAGAGCTTATTTTATTGACTGCTACAGGTGCACTAAATTCAAATGGCCAAATGCTCAGAGTCTGCATTTCCAGAGCCTGACCCTTGTACACATTTAACATTTCCATGGCCAGGCACTTGTTTAGCACAGATAACTGCTCGCACTTAAGCTTTTCTAGCTATTATTTGCATGGATGCATTCAGAGAAAATGTGTAAACCAATGGGATGTTTTTGGTGCTAAGCCAAAACATGACCTGTAATGTATTCCTGACCGGACCATGGAACAATTCAACCGATGCCTTTGACATTGCCAACGACCGGCATGCACTCATTACTACCAGAAACAGAGCATAGTGGTGTTAAATAATATGGTCGATGATGAAGCTCAAAAACCGAATAACCTTAACCAGTTATTATGGCACTTTTAAACATTGACATCTCAGTTACATGGTAACTAAATACCAAACTCACCATCATGTGTTAGTGTTTGAAGACTAAAACCTTAATCTCCAACTTTTTATGTGCGTTTGATGTGTGTTTGTGATCATCAATGCCACACCAATGTGAGAAGTACTCTAACCTGTCTTATTGTGATCACCGACGTAACCACTACAGACTGGTGCGTGAAGTACGGCACTTCTGCTTCAGTTCAGACCTGACGTCACAGTGACACGATTGAGTAAAAATTCACCCTGACGAGCTTTGATATGTGTTGTGTGAAACTAGATAAGTTCAGATGCAGGAAATGTGTGTGTGAGTTAAGGCATTTGCTGCATCATCATCATTACACGCTTGCCATAGCAGGGACATGACGACTTGGACCAAACCGACCATGACTTATAGGGTCCGTTCCAAACAGAAGGCATCTTCTCTCAATGCCTCAATCACTGGATAGACAGCAGCCTACTCAGATATGAATACGTTGTGAAGGCAACTTCTGTAAATTCGGGTTTCAAATGTCGAAATTTCAAGCCATTGCTACGGTATGGCATTAGCTTACAGAGGCTAGTTGAAAAGCAAGATATACAGATAGTCAAATCGTAAAATAGGCTTTGAATAGTTTGAATTACATAATATTTAGAGTACAATGTTGATTTCTTGTTTGAACTTAACATCAAAATAATTAAGTGACAGACTAAAGGCAATTTTAAGGTAGTGGATCAGGTGGCTGCCATATTGTTTACAGATTGTCCATTGCGGGGGGAGCACAGCATTCTGGTTAGTAGGCCGTAGTAAGGCCTTCAAATTTCGCTCTCATGCAGAATTTAAGGCAACTGCCAAGGGAGAAAGTAAAACACTTTTACCATGACTCGATGTCCAGTTAGTCAACTGACAAGGTAGTGAAATTAGCCGTTTGGAACGGACCCTTTGAGACGTGTGTACAGCCCTTGGTTTGCCCAAAACAATTGGCTATTAACCCATGCCATGCCCTGAGCCTAATGAATGTTGACAGGTCGATAGTAACTGCTCACCTGCAGCAAAGGTGTGTTGTGCGACTCGAGGAGGAGGAGGAGACTAATAAGCGTAGCGCGCCCGATCGGCGTAGGGGTCCCGCGGGATGTCGTACGCGGAGGCCCGGGGGAGCGAGGAGACCGGGGAGAGGCGCGACCGCTCGTACGAGTAGCCCTCGGCCTCGGGGGGAACGCGGCGGATGGGGCTCCGGTCGCGGGCGTAGTACGAGGACCCCGGCACCGGCGGAGGGGGGAGGGGCCGCCGCTCGTACGGGTCGAGGCTTGAGGACATGCGCTCCCTCATGATGGAGGCGGCGGCCGAGGGTGGGGGAGGAGGAGGAGGAGGGGGAGGAGGAGGAGGGGTGGGCATCGGCACAGCGTGGGAGCGCCGGTGGTCCTCGAAATAACTGGCACCGTACGGACGCGCCCGATACTTCTCGTAGAAGTCCACAACGCTGTACGGGTCTCGCTCGTCGTAGGCGCTGGCGCGGCGCGCGGGTGGGTAACCGGGCATCACGGCGCCGTAGCCTGCCGCGGCGTGGCTGGCGTAGGCTGCCGCCTCACCTCCGTAGGCACGCGCCAGCCCGGGGTCCGCCGGCATGCTGTAAGCGGGGGGCACGCCGTAGCCCATAGCGCTCTCATAACCTCGGCCGTAAGCACCGCCCCGGATTCCGGCATGAGGCGGCGGCGCGTATCCGCCACCACCGTAGGCCGGGTCGGCTCCGTTGAAGCCACGATGGAAACCGCCGCCACCGCCACGGCCGCCACGACCGCCGAACCTCGGGGGACCGAATCCGTTGGAGCCGCCGCCGCCACCGCCACCACCAGGGCCCATGGCCCCGCCACCTTCGCGGTAGGCGCCATTCTGGTCCAGGGGGCACTCCTTAGACCAGTGGCCCTCCTGCCCGCACCGATAGCACCCCGTCCTCTCTCCCATCCCCGGCACCGTGCGCAGGCGGCTAGTCGAGAGCTTCACGCTCATCAGCTTGCCTTTGGGACAAGAACCAGAATTACAACGTAAAACAGTTTTTGACTACCCACTGCGACAAGCCTTTTTTTAACGATTTTTTTTTTTTTAAATCAACACAAAATACTGGAGGAGGACTGTATGCTGTCACTGTCCACGTTTTAACCAACGCTTAAGTTGAGGAAGTATTAACAATTATTGCAGGTTTACAGAGCTTTGTCTTATTACTAGCATAGTAATTATAAATCCAAAACTAATCCATTTCCTCTTCAACTTGGCCGAACTGTGCTGTATTCAAAGCACACCTGATAATTGGTTGTGTGAGGAACATTCCGAGAGGCCTACACTTGTATTCAATAATCTTTGAAAAAGAAAAAACAAATCCGCCCAACCGTCCGACATTTTTACAGCTACAACCAAAAACTGTACATTTTAATAAAAATATTGGTAAAAGCAGCACATATGTTCATAATTCTTCAAATCTCCACACACCTCTCAATCTTCTTACTTACCAGCACTTTTCTGCAGCGGCTAACTTTAACACTTCAGCGATAACATACAAAGTAAACCACTTTCAGAAAGTGCGTTTGGAAGTGCGAGTTCACACTCCTGTCGACTCAGCCACGTCAAAGCCGTAGCTACAGATACAAATTGTGTAATTTGCAGAACAAGTAAAGTGATGGGCAAACCGGATACAGAACCAGTGCCACATATTCCAAATGTCCTGATCTAACCTGTCCAATTAGCGCAATGGTCTGCTTGAATTGGACAGGTAAAATCAGGTCATTTGAAATATGTGGTGGTAGACTTGTGAAGTGAAAGCGAAAGTCCAACTGGGAAAGTCCAACTCCCATTGCCATTGTGACACAGCACTCCACAGCACACAAGTGTTCACTGCACACAACGAAATTGCATTTATGCTTCACCCGTGCAAGGGGGCAGCCCCCAATGGTGCCCCAAGGGAGCAGTGCGGTGGGACGGTACCATGCTCAGGGTAAAAAACTTAATTTGGCGTACAGCTTGGTAGACAATTAGATCTCTGCTACTGTCTTTTATCACTTTAACGTCAGCAGTGTACAAAGCAGTTCGCAGTCAACTTACACAACATGGAATCATGCAAGTGTGTTTGGAATAACACACCGACTTTGCATGTGAACTCGTGCTCTACAACGCCCTGTGATAGGGTTAGGGGTGGTTTTGGTCTGGACACCTTTTCCCCATTTTCTTTGCCTGTTTCACTGTTGTTGGCAAAAGTTAAGTGCCAGAAATGTTCCTTTACTGACAGGTTAGGGTTAGGCATAGTTTTGGTCAGGGCACAGCTGAGTAGGGCTGGGTATCGCAGTCATGTTCCAGTATCGATTCGATTTCGATTCTTAGGGCTTTGAATCGATTAATCACGATTCAATTTGATTCGATTCGATTCAATCCGTTCCCTTCTTGGTGCCAGGATTTCCCCCAAAAGATGCTGTTGCCTATTTTTATATAAAAATGTCAAAGGGCTGTGGCTTGACAGTGTTAACAGATTGCTAATTTGTAATAAGTAGGCCTAGGCCTAATTGACTAATATCTACTTGGTATTTTCCATAGACCTCAATTAAACAAAAAGAACAAAAAGAAAAAGAACCAAAAAAATCGATTTTGTGCCCTGTGAATCGATAATGTGAATTTCGATTCGATTCGATCGATTATCGATTAACTTGATTATTTTACCCAGCCCTACAGCTGGACATTCTCACATTCAGCAACAACGCCCTTACACAATGCCAGTCTGACAATTCAGGGGTGAATTTCCCGAAACCGTAGTTGCAAACTACGTTAGCTACTTTGTTGTTTGCAATGCATTTTCCCATTGGCAACTACCCAAGTTGTTAACTGCCTAACGACTGTGTCAACATACAAACCAGAAGAAAGTAAATAAAGAAGCACTCCTCAGATTTCTTTTTTCAATTTTAATCGCCTCACATCACAGACGTTTCGGGCTTACACCCTTCTTCAGTGTGAAATGGCGATTTCGCCTTTGACCCCAGTAGGTGTGACTTAAATAAACTTAGTTACCCAAAATGCCACCGCAGGTGTCTCCAAAAAAGCCCAGTGCAGGTACCCAAAGCGCACCACTAGAGGGAGACGCAATGGATACCCATCATTCTAACTTTACAACAATTACGCACGTTCCAGCAATCAAAACAAAACAAAAATACAAATAGAAAAGTCTTTCAATGTCCATGTCTTAGTGTCTCAGTCTTCAAAAGAGGGTTTCAAACCCCAACCAAAAAAATTATTTACAAATTGGAACATCACTTTAAGAAAAAAGAGCTAAGAGAGCTAAAAGCGACACATTCACGCACCACAGTACAGGGAAAACGTACGCTGTAAAGGGCAGGATAACGTGTAACACGACACACATAGTTTACCTGCTTAAATGTCCATGCAATCTATATTACGTGGGGAAAACTAAACGGCTATTAAAGACGAGGATCTGCGAACATAAGTCGTCTATACGCAACTGTGACGAGAAATCATCAGTGGCCAGACATTTCAACCAGTTAAAACACAATACAACAGACTTAAAATATATGGGAATTGAGGTTGTGGAGACACCACGCAGGGGTGGGGATAGGGACAATTTACTTTTGAAAAGGGAGGCTTACTGGATACACACTCTGGATACTCTCATCCCAAGAGGGATGAATGAAGAAATTATTCTGTCTTGCTTTTTGTAATATATTTCTGTGATGTGGGCTACATGTTTCGGTCTCTCTTAGCTCTTTTTTCTTAAAGTGATGTTCCAATTTGTAAATCATTTTTTTGGTTGGGGTTTGAAACCCTCTTTTGAAGACTGAGACACTAAGACATGGACATTGAAAGACTTTTCTATTTGTATTTTTGTTTTGTTTTGATTGCTGGAACGTGCGTAATTGTTGTAAAGTTAGAATGATGGGTATCCATTGCGTCTCCCTCTAGTGGTGCGCTTTGGGTACCTGCACTGGGCTTTTTTGGAGACACCTGCGGTGGCATTTTGGGTAACTAAGTTTATTTAAGTCACACCTACTGGGGTCAAAGGCGAAATCGCCATTTCACACTGAAGAAGGGTGTAAGCCCGAAACGTCTGTGATGTGAGGCGATTAAAATTGAAAAAAGAAATCTGAGGAGTGCTTCTTTATTTACTTTCTTTTGAGAATTGAGTTCATTCATTGATGAAGTTAAGCACCCAGTGTAAAAGATAAGAAGACAAGGTGTTGAGCGCGCTTCCTGATCTTTCAACATACAAACCAGCTCATGTTTTGAGAGAGATCACCTTGGAAGGCCTGTATTGTCAAAATGTATCTGCACCACCTGTGCTGACTAACACTTCGACGTCAACATACAAACCTGTGGCCTATACTAAGAAGCTGGTTGAGGACTAACCCAGGCACTTCTATTAGATGATAACTTAGGCCGGTTTACTCCTGAGCCAGCTTCTTAGTTGTCCCCTCAGCTCATGTTTTGAGAGAGATCAGATCACCTTGGAAGGCGGTGTTGTCGAGGCCACTGATGGCCTCCATGGCGTCCTCCACGCGCTCCATGTGCACGAAGGCGTAGTCCTTGACGATGTCGCACTCCACCACGGGCCCGTACTCCTCAAACTTGGCGCGCAGCTCCTGGTTGGTGCAGCTGCTGCTGATGTTGCCCACGTGCAGCTTGGTGGAGGCGCGCGGCTTGCCGCGGCTCAGCTCCACGTTCATGGCCTGGCCGTTGAGCTCGTAGTGGTGCAGGTTGCGGATGGCCTCCTCCGCCTCGGCCTTGTCGTCCATGTGCACGAAGCCGAAGTTCTTGACGATGTCGCACTCGGAGATCTTGCCATACTGCGAGAAGAGCGAGCGCAGCTCCTCCGTGGTGGTGTTGGGGGAGAGGTTGCCGATGAAGATCTTCACCATGGTGGCCGACCGTGATGACGCCCTGGGCAAGGGGTGAAAAAGATTACTCAGCAATGTTTTTTTTTTCTTAAAGGGACACAGTGTAAGATTTTCAGTTGTTTATTTCCATAATTCATGCTGCCCATTCACTAATGTTACCTTTTTCATGAATACTTACCACCACCATCAAATTCTAAGTATTCATTATGACTGGAAAAATTGCACTACATGAAAAGGGGGATCTTCTCCATGGTCGGTCATTTTGAATTTCCCAAAATAGCCATTTTTAGCTGCAAAAATGACTGTACTTGGACCACACTAGAAAATATTTGTTTATTACTTAGTAAACTTTCATGTAAAGATCAAATTTGGCAATAGGCAGCCCAGTTTCAATGAGCAGCATAGTTGCAGTACCTTTTTTGTCCATTTCCTGCACAGTGTCCCTTTAACAATAATATAGTTAAGCTTACTCTATTTACCTGAGAGGCTATCAAAGAAGATTTTAATCACTTTGACTGACACTCTGTTTGGATGTGGGCTGAGGGGTTATTTGACAATGTTTACCAGTGACAGGTAACCTGAATCCAGTGCAGCGCAGAATGCTTCAAATAACCTGGTTCTACCGGTCTAATTCAACCAACTAGGCAATCACCTAGATGATTTGGACAGGTGAAACCACCTGTCCTGTTCAAACAACCAGGCAATCACCTGGGAAGTAGGGGTGGGCGATATGGCAATATTAAATCGTGAAATTGAGTTCAAGATCCTCTCGAATCTGCCAAAGTGGAGAAATCGTACAGATCGTCTTGCACTCTCACGTTGTACTTACTTAGTGTTATTGTTTTCATTTGTATACTTAAAATTATTGTATTCCAATTGTGCACTTTATGAGAGTGTGGTCAGTGTGCTAACATTTAAATAATATCAATTACAAATTAAAATATAAAATACCCTTTTTTTTCTATGGAAGATTGTGATAAAAACGGAAACGAGATTTTAAGTTAAAAAATCGTTATATGACATTTTTGCCATATCGCCCACCCCTACTGGGAAGGAAAATAAACAGGTGATTTGAAGTATGCGGCACTGTGGTATAAACTAATGGATCCAGGTTACCCATCACCAGGGTTGAAAGTAGTTTCCATGTCTTACTGGTGCTATTTTGTGCAAGTCTTACTAATAACTGGCCTTCCAACTGCAACATCAGAAAGAGCGCAAAGAAAATAAACATGTTTGCTACAGATCTATATCACTGCGCACTAGCTGTAAATGTTATACCGATGCTGTGCACCTGCCTATTTTCACCAC
The DNA here is from genome assembly GCF_034702125.1 of Engraulis encrasicolus. Taxonomy (NCBI): domain Eukaryota; kingdom Metazoa; phylum Chordata; class Actinopteri; order Clupeiformes; family Engraulidae; genus Engraulis; species Engraulis encrasicolus. The sequence goes on from NC_085877.1 coordinate 39,160,864, forward strand.
TGCCCATCACTGATGCTTATTACGGGAATATGCCAGAAGATAATCAACTTGTTAATCATGGTGACTATTGCGCACAAAACAAAATTCAATCTGCATTTGATTTCTATAAGTTATAACAGATTGATGTGTGACTCACTCAGATAAGTTCACTCTCACACACACACACACACAGATTGTGGCATTTTGTAAATTGCCACTGGCAATCATTACTGATATGTACAGATGTATGTGACAAAATGGAGATTTATAATAAATAATAATAATGCATTTTATTTAAAAGCGCCTTTCAAAACTCTCAAGGACACTGTACAGAGAGAAACAAAAATAAAACAAGACACATAAACAGAATTTTAAACAAAAATAAATAAATTAATATGATTTTTTTGAAAAATGAAATAAAATAAAATAAAACAGAGTTTAAGAGTCATAAAGAAAAGGCTATCAGAAACAGATACGTTTTTAGCCTGGATTTGAAGAGGGGCAAAGAGTCAATATTGCGGATGTCAGGGGGAAGGGCATTCCACAGCTTAGGAGCAGAGCAGCTAAAAGCTCTATTCCCCATGGAATTAAGACGGGCAGAGGGGACAGAGAGGAGAATGGAGTAAGAGGAACGGAGGGGGCGGGAGGGAACAGCAATGTGAATAAGATTAGATAGATAAGGGGGAGCAAGATTGTGGATAGCCTTGAAGGTGTGGAGAAGTATTTTAAAATGAATTCTATATTTGATAGGGAGCCAGTGGAGATGTTGCAGTGCAGGGGTAATATGGTGACAGGAAGGGGTTTTAGTAATGATGCGGGCAGCTGAGTTCTGGACCAGTTGGAGCTTGTGGAGAGATTTTTGAGGGAAACCAAAGAGGAGAGAAATACAGTAATCAATGCGGGAGGTGACAAGACTGTGTACAAGAATGGAGGTAGAATGGGAAGTGAGAGAGAGGCGGAGACGGTTAATGTTGCGTAGGTGGAAATAAGCAGACCGTGTGATGTTATTAATGTGGGAGAGGAAGGATAGAGAGCCATCAAGCATGACGCCCAGACTCTTAACTTGAGGGGAGGGGGAGACAGTTCCCAACAAGTTGCTAAGTGAATGGCCACAGGTGATTGGATACACTGTGTGACACCATGGAGGCCAGAAAAAGATCAACATGCAACAGTTACATCAGATTTTTTTTTTTTTAACCTGGCGTTGATTACATAGAAGTGAAGGCGTTTTTTTTCCATTGGTTATTGAGAATAAACTGCACACCTTAGAAAACTCACAACAGGGACATAATAAGTTTTGCATTTAATTTTGATATTTGAGAGGAAAAAACACCCAAAGTTATGATTACACAACTTTACCATATCTGTCACTTGGTATATCAGTGATATGTGAATATGAAGGTGCTGTCAGATATGACACTTCAATACACACTCGACCACCACCGGTTATAACATAATATTGGGAACACCGTGTGCTCCATTCAATGGAGTCCATTGAGGTGCAGCTTTGCAGGACAAAGCATAAGTGCTAGCGAAAAGGGACCAAGTAAAAAGTTTCATCACTACAAAACTGCACAACACCAACAAACAGTTCTACCCAGTTCCTGGGCTTGTGTTATAACGCTTTGTAACGACAGCTGCAGACTTAATGCAGTTGATACATTCAGGAGTAACATTGAAACAAATTAGGGGGCGGGCGAGACACAATGAATGAGTGAGCTAGGCGGCTAGCACCTTAGGAATTTACAGGACAAAAGGTTAACGTTTGGTCAGCCCTCCAGATGTGTCGTGCACATCTGCAGTGTACACACCCACACACATTTTCTGGAGATGGCAAAAAAGGGGCGAAAGTAATGAGAACACCACTCACACATTTCATGCATCTGTCACGCGGCTTAGCTAATAAGGTTGCTTGCAAGGAATCGTGCCATTCAACTCACGTTTAGCAGCATGAGCCAGGGCTAGAATCTAGGGCTGAGTCAAGCACAAAACGTATTCCATGCACTGCAGCCTTCAGGTACCGTTCTTTTAACCTGTCTGTCGATTGCATAAAATGCATTACAAAATGCAATTTAATGTAAATGGAAAAATGCATACCTTACAATGGCACCCGTTGACTTGCAAACCCGAAATGGCGTCACTCCGGCACCAGCGAACGCTAGCTGTCTGTCTGCTTTCCGATTGGATGGCAATGTTTTGCGGAAACCACAAGATGCTGCCAGTGCGCCACCCTCTTACCGGCGCGAAGTAACATTATACATTGCCTCCCATTCAGCCCACTCAAATGTTCTAATCTGTAGTACTGTGACAGTAAATAATAAAATGTGTGATATCGGGCGTCGCAATTAAACTTCTATTTGAATTACCATCTTGGAAATGTACATAAATTCATTTCGATGTCCCATACTTGACTGACAGGTGTTAAAAAAAACACACCAGAGGTGCAGGTTTTCACAGGTGTGTGTGTGTGTGTGTGTGTGTGTGCGCTTCAAAGTCAAGTTAAACTCAGGTTCATTCACATAACTTCAGTTATGCAATGCATACACTTGGCATTCAGTCATTTATGCAACTAAGCAAACACCCATTTTAAGCACATCACTCAGAACCACACACACATAGCCTACACAAGTTTCCTTGCAGACAATAAAATCAAACAGACACACACATCTCACCAAAATACTTTGGTTTATTACAAAAAAATATTTCAAAAACCACACGCTCTGATACGGGTAGGAAATATACAAACTACAGAAGACCACTGCAAAGGAATCCAGGCAGTGCCACCCAACAGGGGCCACAGCTGGCCTGGCGCAAATATGGCTGTTCTGAGTGACCATTCGCTCATCAAACACATCAATCACACTTGGGTCAAAGACATCCAATATGAAATTGTCAATCAGTGCAACAGATACTTTTGTCTACTGTTACATAATTGTAAAAAAAAAAAACTTGATTTTTTTATTATTATTGTTCAAGTGAATGCATGAAAGCCACTTGAAAATAAAATGGATTTTTTTTTTTGCAGTTACAGAAAGCAAAAGTATCTGTTGCACTGAAGGACAATTTCATGTTGGACATCTTTGACCCACTTCGGCTTTGTCCAAAAAGCCCACTCATTTTACTCACCTGTTGCATTATCATACAGTGGGGTGCTAGTAAACACTGCGTGTCCCCCCTACACCGTCACGACACAATGCTAAACATTAAGTGTTAAGTGTCAGGAGTGAACATTTTGGACTGGGGCCATTATATTGCTATAAAAACTCTTCACTTTCAACAACGATCGCAGTCAGTCAGACGATGCAGCTTTGCAGAAGCCATTGCTGGCGTGACAAACGACAAAACAAACTAAAAAATGGCTGCACCTTCCCTTCAAACAAGTCACTTATTTTGCGCAGTGGTAGTTCTCAGTTTCTGCAGGCAAGACAGAGGATACAATATGCAGACAGTCCTCTTAAAACAGGCGTCCCAAAAAAAGCGGGGACAAAATCATCATCAAACCAAAATAACAATTATAGTGATGGATGCGCATTGAATCCGTCACTACCCAAACCAACAAAAACCTACCACACACAGCAGCAGCGGCGACTTTATAATAGTTTTTTTTTACAGTTAAGAAACTTTGGATTAGACGAGTCACATTTTGTGGGCTGAACCTATTCATAAAAACTGGGGGATAATCTGAAGAAAGAAAATGGAATGTTTTGCCATTTACACTTAAAAGAGAACTCCTGCCAATTTGAATATGCTGTTTTATTGCTCACGCTACCCTTGACTCGTCCTGGTGATGCTGCATTTTTTTAAACGTTAACATACACCTGCCCCATTATAATGACCAGGATCTCGGAAAAGGCTGAAGGAAAAATACAAATTCTCATGTACTGACATGTCCAGGGTAATGTGGGCATTACAACTGCATGTTGAGATTGGCAGAAGTTATCCTTTAACAGGTAGCAGCTAAGCTTTAAATCTCTTTGTAAAATTCTCTACAGCTTGAGGAACTCAAGCAGATTGTCCTCACGACACATAGCTCACTTCAAGACATCGTCTGTCTGCAGCGTCTGCACGCACACACACGCACCAACAAATCCAAACCAAAAGTCAGGGGAAAAAACAATGTCCAGAATCAAAATCGTGAGATACCTTTTTTGTTTTCAATGACAAATATGAATGTAATCAAACCGAAGTGTCATAGTGGACGTGAATTTCATGTTGTCGTATTTTATTATTACATCAGCAAAAAAGAACCACGTAGCGTAGCCCTAGATATACCCAAATATTACCCAAAAAGCCAGAAAAAAAAAAATCTTGATCAGGAATATGTGCCAGATTTAAAAATTAAATGGTTTAAAAAAAAAAAAATCTTAGACACACTCAAACCTTCGCTAATATTTTTTCCAAACTCAAATGTACCGCGGCCGTTTGGCATAAGGATCGCTGGAGCGCGGCATGGCGTAGGCAGAGACAGAGCTCCTGGACACCGGGGAGAGGCGCGAGCGCTCGTACGCGTAGCTCGAGACTCCGGCCGAGACCGGCACCCGGCGAATGGGACTGCGGTCCCGCACCGCCGCGTAGCTGGACATGGCGGCTGCCGACGCCGCTGCAGAGCGCTCGTACGGGTCCAGGCCGGACGACAGCCGCATCCTGGACACCAGGGAGGACGAGGGCGGTGGCGGGGGCGGCGGGATGGACAGGCGCCGGTCGTCCGGATACAAGGAGCTGTATGGACGGGCTCGGTACTTCTCGTAGTAGTCAACTGCGGCCGCCGAGTAGCGGTCGCGGTCGTACGCGGAGGCGGCCGAGCGCTCCGGCGGGTAAGCCATGGCCGCCCTGGCGTGGGCGTAAGGGTCGCGGCCGTCACTAGCGTAGTCCCGCGGAGGCGCGCCGTAACCGGGGTAGCGGCTCACGGGGGGCGGCGGGGCACCGGGGTAGCCCGCCACGCGGCCGTACATGGGGCTGCTCATGTAGTCGGGCGGCGCACGCATCATACCGGGGGGACGGCCGTAACCGGGGCCAGGGCGGCCGTACGCGGGGGGCCCCGGGGGGTAGCCACGACCTCCGCGGTAACCGCCTCCTCCTCCCTCGCCACCATAGCTACCGCCGTTCTGCCCCCGAGGGCAGTCTTTGGACCAGTGGCCCGGCTTCCCGCAGGCGTAACAGCCGGCGTGGTCCCCCATTCCCGGCACGGTACGCAGACGGCTCGTGGACAGCTGTACATTCATCAGCTTGCCTTATGGGGAGGGAAGAGAAGACAGGCATTTTCAGGCACACGATTCTTTTTTTTTTTCTTATCGCTTATTAGTTTTGTTAGTTTCTTATTGTACCATAAACTGCCAGAGGAAAAAAAAAGTTGGTATGTTTTAATTTAATGATTTAAGTATAAAATTCACGCCTGACTTTCGCACGGCATGTCACAACAGTTCACCGACCGACCGCCCCCGTCAATTCACACCTAGCACCGGCCCTGACACCACCACACTGCCATTTTAACTCTTACTGAATCTCCTGACTTGTCTTGCCTGCTCAACCACCATTACCAGTAGTGAGCGCGAAGGCCAAGCCAAGGCCGCTTGAACAATTGCCACATTGTGAGTGCTTACTACCCGATAGTAATGTGTCTTATAAGAACACTTGATAAGAAGACACCGCCCGGCACTTTTCTAGCCCCAACACCGCTCTCTGGCCCTGGCCCCGTCAGTGTGTTCACCTTGGAAAGCCGAGTTGTCCAAGCCTTTGATGGCATCCATGGCCTCGTCCTCTCGCTCCATGTGCACGAACGCGTAGTCCTTGACAATGTCGCACTCGAGCACGGGCCCGTACTCCTCGAACTTGGACCTCAGTTCCTGGTTGGTGCACTCGGGGCTGATGTTGCTCACGTAGAGCTTGGTCGAGCCTCGGTTGCGGCCGCCCTTGGGCCTACCTTTGCTAAGCTCCACGTTCATTTCCTGGCCGTTGAGCTTTTGGTGGTGCAGGTTGCGGATGGCCTCCTCCGCCTCCGACTGCTCCTCCATGTGGACAAAGCCGAAGTTCTTGACGATGTCACATTCCGATATCTTTCCATACTCCGCAAAGAGAGCATGCAACTCCTCCTTCGTTGTGCTTTCGGACAGGTTGCCCACAAATATTTTCACCATTTTTGTGGCTGCTGTTTGTTTTTTTCCACTTCCTCTGTCCGCTATCCCTGGGATTCACAAGAAATACAATACAAAATGTCATTCAACAAAGTCAGGCTCAAGAATGTCAAGGCTACAAGCCATCATTGGGCACAATATGGTTGCCATCACAACAAAATCGAGGCCTGTGATTGGCCGAGGAAAACATGGTGACAGATTAACTTTACATTACAGAGAACACAGGACGTAAATAAAAGTAGTAAAAATATAACTACCCACCAATATACCACCCATACCAAATATCGTTAGGTATGCCTCGTGTAAAGAATTTAAGTTATGACTGAGGCACTAGAATAGTAAGCTTATAGTTGTGCAAGTTTGACTCCTCGTTTACTGTCACACCTGCCATAAAATAAAGTGACAGATTTCGTAGAAAGGAAATACCGTTCAAACGTTCACCAGTCTGTGTAAATGTTTCAAGCGACAGATTTCCGCAACTTAGATTACTCCCATACATAGCGAGGATTGCAACCTGAAGGCGAACCACGCGGAATATCAGCAACTACCATCAGCTAACTTCAGATGCGTAATGCCAGCTAGACGATAAAGTTTGACAAGTATTTTGATTGTTAAGACAATATGGAGGTTGTCATCTTCCTTTCTTTCATTGCTGTTAATTTCTTTCGGTCCCACAAGCACAAAATACCAACATAACTCATCACACGGCTTAGTTTGCAGAAGTTCTTACATAATGTAGCTATCATAGCATAAGGAAGCTAATTTAGCCATTTTGCCGTTCCAAGCGCGCTGACAGACTATGCTAACTAGCTGGTGTTAGCCAACTGAGGACGCGAAGTTGCGGAACAACTGTACCTTAAATATTGCAAACATATACAAGCTTGAAATCATCCCCAAAACGTCACAGTTGCGTTTCAAGTATGTTACTGAATGCAACAAATATTATAAACTGTCCACATTCAAGAAAAAACACTTCTCTTACCGAAGACACGACTAGGGCCGCCAATTCAAATGAATGAAACATGAAATGGCGTCGATTACCACTTGCTTCGCATTTCCGGTTCCATATAGTGAGCTGCTAGTATGCGACAAAAGCCTGTATTCAAATGCGAGTTTCTTATGTTGTTGCTGCTTTTACTTATGATGTACTATTTTCAATTGAATTAATGTCCTCGCAACCAATGTCATATCAAAGCCTCATACTAATATTTAACTTGTGCTGGACCAGCACTTTTATTTTGAATGCTAGGGGAAAAAAAAACAATAAAAATGTATTCCATACTTAACAATGTGCACCTAAATCAAATAAAATGCCATTAATTTGCATTCTAGGTCATCACACAAGAAAGAAACTATTCTTCACAGAGCCCTGCAATTCCCTCTACAGAAACTACTTCACTACACTCCAAGTCTAGTTATTTAAATATAGCAGTTTTTCAGTACTTCATTTTGACAGATGTTGAACTAAACAAAACTGGCGTAGCCTACATCTAAAAAAAAGAATGCTTACTGATCGTAGTGTGCTAAGAAATAATTTTACTCTTTGCCACAGTAAGCAACTCATCAGTCACATAATGACTAATATTATGTAGGCCTACAGGTGCAAAGTCCACCCACCCACTCAGTCAGCTGTTCTCGGCAGGACCCCCCCACACGCAGGCACAGGGGAAAGGCGAACAGCCGCCACAAAATGGTAGACAAGCAGAAAGGGAAGCAGATGAACTGTCTTCTAGTCTCATTTACATGTATGATCGTGTCTACATAGATCAGAGAATAGTAAAGGACAAAGAAAGAAACTTAACTCAGTCGTGTTCATTGTTTTGCCTTTTATTGTATGTGCACAAAATCATGTTAGATAAAAAATAAACCAGCAAACCAATCCCATTCCCCACCCATGATGACATTGCAGAAACTCAAGACTGGTTTCACTTTCATTTACTCTGACACCCTCACTTCCTCCTTTGTAAACCCAGTGACTTCAATCCTATTACAATTATATTCGAGCCATTTATTTTCATGTTTATGCTTATTTATGAGTTCCCATGAGGTCATAACTCTTAAACCCAGCCAATAAGCCCCTTAGGGAGCAAAAGGAACAGAGGAGAGGGATCAGTTACACATTCCAAACAGGCCTTTTTCAACAGCATGCATTCAGTACACTTCTCAACAGTCACACAATCCAAAGAAACCCGTACAAGTGCATTAATCAAGGCTTACCCAACTTACCTGTGAATAGCCTTCTCCGTTACTTTAAAACCACAACAGATCCTTTCCCGCCTAAGAAAGCGAGGCTCCTGATCCGATTGTAGCCAGGAACCATAGTACAACCAATCTTTGCCTCATGTTTAGTACAAGGACTCACCCTTTTTTATTTATTTATTTATTTTTTACATTGTGAGGTTCCCTTTTCTATGCACCGGTATACACACACATACATATGGCTTAATAGGTCCTCTATGAAGAGTTGAGTGCCCAGCCTCTCCCCTCCAATTCGAAGTCCCTGACCGTTTTCATCTCAACACATGGAGAATACCTTATCTCACACTTGAAGGCCAGCACTTCCCAGAAAGCAGGAGCCTGTTAGGCCAGAGGTCAAGAGAGCCATAAAAAGGGAACGCTTCTGCTGACGTCGCACGACATGGCTCAAAAACTAGTTGACATGCAAGACTGGGATATAATTATTAGAACGAGTTGTTAAGTTTGCTTAAAAAGCCAGACGTATGAATGTATTGTGCAAACTGGTTGTAGAATTAATAGACTAATGTCTATTTATGCATGGAAGGCGATATGTATACTGTCCATTAGTAGAAATTAGGCAAAGGGACTGTCAATAAATTGAAAACGACGCTTTGAAGTCATGCGCTTTTCAAGTCAGTTTATTTAAAAAAAGAAAAAAAATCTTATTCAAACTTCTATAAATGATGTACATGTCACTAATGGTTGGATTTTGTTGTCGTTACCAAAGATCTATTGAGTCACACTTAACACACTGGTCAAGTTAATGTGTATGGTTTTACTGCTTTTACAGTTTCAAAAGGCCAAATTATCATTTTTCCTTTGTCACACTATGTTAGCAATATGCAATAACTGTAAACGAAAACGTGATAAAAACAAAAGTAAATTTATTTTAAACGTACACACAACCACGGATGTACCAAATTAAAATCCATAAAGCCCAGAACATTAAAAAAAGAACGATAATGTCTCTTAAAGTAAGCTGAATCTGTTCCGTTCTTGTTCAGCTTAACAGTCCTCAATCTTACTCTTACTGCTGTAGAATGACAAATAAAAAACGCTGTTGTGTTGTACAACACTCGGTTTACATTTAAAGTCAACCCGTCTTGCGGCAATATCAAAATTTTAACAGGTAATTAAGTGGTAATATAAGCACAAGCAGTCAGAGAAGAAAAAATAAAAAAAGCAACGTGGACAAAGGTTTTAACCATAAGACGGGTGGAAAAAAATGTGACGATACTAAAAAGCGTGTTTAATAGTTAACAAAAGGACAGGAGGCCCGCATAAAACAAGCTCTTCCACTATTGAGAGTTGTGGCCGAACGGAACGCACGTCGCCATGTCGACGTCGGGATGAGTTATGCGCCGTGTGCATCAGGAGACGACGACGACCTTGACGAATAATTTAAACCTGGAAAGAGAGCAAAACGATAAGTCATGCGACTAACTGAATACAAAAGGTCGCTAAAACATTGTTTTGTTTTTTTTCATTTAAAAAAACACCCTTAAGGAGTGTTATGTATGAATTAATGTAGGATTTCAAGTTTTAATTTAAAACGATTATTCTTTGAGTTTGAGGCACTTCAGTGATTTTTTTCTTCCCCCAAACTATACAATACTGACAAAATTACATTCTTAACGTCGGTTTAAACTGCAAATGGCTCTCCCAAACTCCTAATCCAGCTCTTGGATTTTACGACACAGCTTCACTTCCTCCTTAAACTTCTGGCGAGTAGGAATGCACAGTCATCACAGCACAGGAGAGGAGGGAGGGGAGAGGAAAGAAGAGAACCAGTGCCTGTGCCTTTGTGCACACTTCATGGCAAACGCTTACCACGTCGGAAAACACCTAAGCTCACCTTGGACACGCGAGAGAGACGCTGGGGCCGGGCCTGACATTCTTTAGTACGTGTAGCGTGCAGGAGGCGGGGGCGGCACCCTGTCTGCGTAGGGGTCCCGGGGTCGGGGCATTCCGTACGCGCTCCGCGTCATGGAGAGCGGTGAGAGGCGGGAGCGCTCATACGAGTAGCCGTTGCCCGCGGGTGGGGCGGCAGGAGGGGGTGCCCGTCGGATCGGGCTGCGGTCCCGGGCGGCATAGTACGCAGACGGCGGAGGGGGCAAGGGTCGGCGCTCGTAGGGGTCGAGCGTGCTTGGGCCCAGACGTTCCCTCATCAGGGCCGACGACGGCGGGGGAGGTGGAGGGGGCACAGAGCTGACGCGCCGGTCGTCGTAGGACGACATGGCGTAGGGGCTGGGGCGGGCGCGGTACTTTTCGTAGTAGTCGACGACCCCGTAGCCATCGCGATCGTACGAGGCGGCGCGTCTGGGGGGTGGGGGAGGGGGCGGGGGAGGGGCTGGGGGGTAGCCGTGGGACATTGGGGGGCCGAAGCGACCCCTGGGGTAACCAGGCGGGCCGGGCTCAGGGCGGTCGCCTGGGTAACCCCTGGGAGGACCCCAATAGCCTGCTCTTTCTGGGGGGCCATGTCCGAACCCACCCTCGTCGCCGCCCCTGGGGCGACTCTTTGAGACCTGGACATGAATCCTCTTGCCTAAATAAATAAACAAGAAATTAAGAAATTAACAGATTTTTGGTTTTAAAAACATGGTAACGCTTACTCTTCATTTTAAATTAAAAATATGTTTCAGTGTTAGATATTGAAAAAAAATGAGGTTTGTGTGCGTTCGGTTTGTAGCTAATTTACCTTGGAACTCAGCATTGGCCAAGCCCTTCATCGCGTCCATAGCCTCCTCAGAATTGGGCATATGAACGAAAGCAAAGTTTTTGACGACGGAACACTCGGACACTGTGCCGTACTCTTCGAACAGTGCCCGCAAGGCGTCGGCGGAGCCCTTCTCGACGTTCGCCACATGCAATTTAATGGGCCCCTGGTTCTTTCCGTGGCTAGCCTCTACATTTATGGGCGTGCCGTGCAGCTTGTACAGGTGCAGGTTTTTTATGGCTTTGGTCGCGCTCTTGCGGTCGTCCATGTGGACAAAGGCAAAGTTTTTGATGATGGCGCATTCCGTCACGGTGCCGTACTGGGCAAAGAGAGCTTGGATCTCGTCCGTCTCCGCCTGCGTGGGCAGGTTCCCCACGAAAATCTTCACCATCTTTGGAGCGGTTTCTGTTTTTTTGCCTGCAATGATAAGAGAGTAAAAAAAAGTATGAAAAACGAGGCCAAATACTCCAGTGCAACATTGATGTGGGCTTATCGTCTTCAAGGTCTGAGAATGCTTGACCTTCATTTGTGATATCTTAGAAGACACTAAATGGACACATTCATTGCATACAAGGCTTTTAGCACCCACACAATAATTAGGCATTTAACAATAAGCAATATTTCCACACTAATTTTGTGAACAGTTGTGAACATAACTACAACAAAACATAACCCCTCCCCTCTCCATTTGACTTTCAAATTGACAACGACCAAAGCCTGAATTACCGCTCAAACCAGATTTTTTACAACTCAGAGAGTGAAGTACACAGTTAATGAATAACTCATTTTGAACACTCTGAACTTTTATCACTAGTATCGATATAGATTACTTTAGGTGGGGGTAATGGGGTTCTTTGAATAAGTAGTTTAACAGCCTTGATGTTATGGGTCACTATAAGGGAGAGCGCGAGTTTCATCCAAGTCAAGTCTCTGGTTTCATTCTCGCTAAACGGCTGTCGCTAGTTCCTCAAAGGAAACCACTGAGCTGAGCTTCCGCACTTTAGCTAATCACCAGCTGACGGGCGCCAATGTGCAGGGCCCTAGAGGACTCGACCCAAGCCAAATTGTAAATGCCATTTGACATTTGAACAGCACAGATAACCGTTTCTCCGTGTACTCTAACCATTAGCATAGCTCTGAAGTGAGAGAAGTTACCACAGCCTGTGGGTAAGCTAAAAACAAGCCCAATGGCAGTTCAAATGCTATTAATGACCGCGTGTGACTCCACCAGATACACCAACCAGTCTGTTAGCATGCTAACTACCAAAACATCCTTCAAAATTAAGTCAAACAACGCGTTCTTAGAGACTATTCACCTATACATTATACATTATGATTCTCGTTCAATAACACATGTACGAGCGAACAAAGTTGACTTTAAGATGGTCTGATATTGACCAGATACGATCAAGTAATGGCAAAAGAACAACGCAAGCAACCCCCTCAATGAATGAATGGAACATGTAAATCACCGCGCGAGTCGTGTGAACGTTAGCTAATAATAGCTAACTAGCTCAGTAGTTCGCTTGATTTGAAGGGAAACGCCAGCTGTCTCCCGTGTGAAGACAAAATATGCTCGTTTTGAAAAATGTATGAAGCTCTTCAACAACAACACTTTTACAAGACAATGGAAAACAATAAAAGGGGGGATTATCACACTGATGTTATTACTCTACTCACCTCACCCGTAGATGTGCTCCGCGGTCAAAATGGCTTCGATCTACAATGCACTTCTCCGTTTCCGACAGGCGTCCCTAGTTGCCAAACTGATCAGCGCCCTCCCACGTTTCCAGAAGTGACCAATCTGAGACGTTGTTTCGAAAGGCTTGACCAATGAACTTAGAACAAAGTGCGTTGCACAGTGTGATTGGATGGTATATCCCCAGTGGATTTGCTGTGTTGATGCAGTTATCAATTATTTTATTCAAACATCATCTGACAGTCGTTATGAACTTCTGTCTTTGATGCTAGTAGGCCTATTGTTGTTGACGTTGAAACAATTGTATGTGTATATACTTGGATATCTTGTATAATTGAGTCATTTTCTCATACAAGCACCATAGGGAAGCAAAACAAATAACAAAGTCAACTTAAAGTCAACTTATCCTGTATGCGGACACTGTTCATTTTCAGTACCCCTCCCGAGTGAAAGCATCTTGCCTTGCCTGGTCTCGCGGTCTGGTGCACCGCCACTAGTCTGCAGGCTTGTTCTACCATCACCAGAGATTTGCAGATTTGCACCCGGGCCACGCGAGCTGTAGCAGTGCGTCGACACTGGGACATTCAGTACGTCGAGCTGCGATAACGTAACGCTATAATGGATCTCTAGCCTTATTGCTTCACATGGGACTTTCGGGAAATTTGTCAGAAGCTGACGTAACCAGCTCCCCCGTGTGAGCACTACACACACACCATTGAACCACCCATATCTGCCTTGTTTACGGAGATGTATGTCAGACGAAGTCTTAAAGCAGCACAGAAGTTTAGCAGTAGACTTGACTGGTAAGTAACAGAAATAGTGTGTGACATTTCGTTTAAAGCAACATAAGGTTTCTTGCCGTGGGTACCAGATGCTCAAATGTGGAGGATGCTTTTTTGAGTGCACGCCTTGCATACCACACATGCTTTCTTTCGCTGTTGTTGTAATGGTTAACAAAGTCTGACTGAGCCCTATATTTGTTGTAAACTTTACTGTGGAAGCTTAAAGCCCATTTCTACATTGGTAAGTTGTGAGAGGCTACATGTATGGTCATTAACTTTTCAAGCTTTAAAAAAATATTATAGGCTACATGACAAAAACAACCATGTTAGTCGTATTATTGTCTGAGATAGCATGCTGTGCTGTCTAAATGCGTTAACTGTAGCCTACCACTAACGTTTGGAATGGATGGATGTTTGTCAATTAGCCTAGGCTATGACTGACCCAGAATATAGAGACATAGGAGAACAGCATAGATTCATTCAAATAATGTCAAATTGAATCTTTGAAATGTTCCAGAACTGATTTAGGAGACTGTGTGTGTGTGTGTGTGTGTGTGTGTGTGTGTGTGTGTGTGTGTGTGTGTGTGTGTGTGATGTATGAGGCACACATACTTGAATATTTTTACAGATTGTATTAGACACATAGTTGAACATTTCCTGATTTTATGTGGTTTCTGATTAAAAATGGACTTCAGGACTCAGAGAATTAGGAAAGGCTGCACTCAAAACAATACTTAAGGTTTTGTGATTTCTTTGTTATACGAGAAGTCAGTGTGGAAAGCATTGATGTTTCCGTTTCCATTAATGAAAACAAAAATGTAACGACAAAATTGTACAAATCCCTTAAAGCCAAGAGTGAGGTAATTACCTAAATGTGCTTGTAGGCCTATCAGGTAGTTTCCCACAGGTTCTCAAATGCAGCAGGTAACATCAGCTGACAACTGGCCTCTATCAAAGAGGCTCCAGTACTCTGGTCAAGTACTCTCAGGGAGCCTCTTAACCTGTAAACTCAAGCCTATGGAGGAAACGTATGCATCAATCAGGTGTTACTAAAGGGTTGCTTTCCCCCCATTGAACATCTCAATTGCAAATGAGAGAATGGCCTTTTCAATTTGTTTTTGCAAGACATTGAATAAGGCCCAGCTGTTGAATAAGGCCCAGCCGTGGCTCAATCGACTGGGCACTCAGCTGCTACACCGGCGACCTGGGTTCGATTCCGCCCTGAGGTTATTTGCAGAGACCTCCCTGTCTCTCTCTCGCGCGCACAACGCTAATTTCCTGTCTCTCTCTACAACTGGACTGTCACAATAAATGTATTAAAAAGCCCCCCCCCAAAAAAAAATACAAAAAGAAGTAGAACACAAGATATTTAAAAAAAAAAAAAAAAAGATCATCAGGCCAGAGGCCACAGGTAAGGACAGGAGGAGGAAGTAGTTTGACTGGCCCCCAGTTACCTTAACCAGAGATTTTGATAGGAAGGTCTAAACTGTCTCTGCCTTAAAGGGACAGTTTGGTCAATTTCAACATAACTTACAGTTGTATTGCTCACGCTACCCTTGACTTGTCAGTACCTGGTGATGCCACATTTTTCAGCTCAGCCCTTTCCGAGATATGAGCAATTCTAATGGGGGCAGCGTTTGTTTACATTTTTAAAAAATGAAACATAGGCCAACTCCAAATATTTTCCCAAAAGGTACTGCTGTTTGCTAGTTGTCTGCTGATGTTTTTGGGAATAAATAAAAATGTTTTTTTGAAATGTAAACAAAGAGCTTCCCCCATTACAATGACCAGGATCTCGGAAACGGCTGAAGAAGAAGAAAAAAAAATCTCAGGCACTGACAAGTCCAGGGTAGTGTGAGCATTACATCTGCATGTTGAAATTGACCAAACTGTCCCTTTAACTCCCGTCCTCCACCTCTGCTTGTGGCCATGTGCTTTGCTGACGGGGCCTTCATGGAGAAAACCGCTGTCAGCCAAGCTACAAACAATTATTGGGGGACTTTTGCCCATTCAACATCCCGATTGCAAATGAGAAAATGTCCTTTGAATTGTATTTATTGTGAGATATGGAATCAGACTTGTGTCATCATGAGGCCACAAGCACAAGAGAGGAGGGGGAGTTAGGATAAAGGAAAGAATGTGTTGTGTCGTCACGAACGAGCCCTCTTCCCAGCCCCCCTTCATCATGGGGTGCAATAAAAACACACTGCAGTGTTTTTGCTACTATGCAGACTGCTTACACAGGTTGTTTGACAGTGTCAACAAATCGTTTACCATTAAACCGGAAACTAAACCAAACTAAAACTAATGTTTTGAGACAGTCTGCTTCTGTATCTCTCTCTCTCTCTCTCTCTCTCTCTCTCTCTCTCTCAGATGGGCAGCAACTAGGCCCACTCACCCCTTGTCCTCCCCTAAACCTCTGCATAAAATAATGTCTGTTGATGCGTGATTCTCTCTTTCTCTCTCTGTCTCTCTCTCTCTCTCTCTCTCGTTCTCTATCTCAGATTAGAAGTAAGTAGGGCCCGGTCACCCTCTATCCTCCCCTGCACAAAATAATGCCTGCTGGTGCGCTCTTTCGTGCTCTCTCTCTCTCTCTCTCTCTCGTTCTCTCTCCCAGATTAGAGGCAAGCAAAGGTGAAGGAGCAGCAGGCTGCCCGTATCAACAACGACAACTACAACAATATCACCAAGATGGCGGTGTGTCAGTCATCTGAGACGGACGAGCTTCTGACCTGCCTCCGCGTGCAGCTGTACCACCCCGAGCCACACAGCCTCTTCGCCAACCTGCCCATGAACCAGAGGCTGCGGCGAGAGGCCGAGGACCCGCTGCGACTGGGGCGCACGGCCGGCGCCTGCGAGTTCATCCTCAACGACAACCGGGTGTCCCGGAAGCAGCTGTCCCTGCAGGTAGGGGTGGGCGATACTGTATGCCGATATTACATCGTGAATCGTGATATTGAGTACGAGACCATCTTGAATCTGCCAAAGTTGAGAAATCGGAGTGGCATCGGTGTGTTAACATTTTACTAACTGCAAATTACAAATTGCAAATATATAAAATACCTGTTGTTGTTTTGGTTTTTTTTTGTTACATTTTTTCAATGGAAGATTGTGATAAAAAAAAAAAAATCGAAATCGAAATTTTATGTTTTAAAAAAATCGTGATATGACATTTTTGCCTTATCGCCCACCCCTACCTGCAGGCTTTCCGACGCCCAGGGAGCACCGAGATGCGCTTCAACGTCCAGAACCTCAGCCGACGCAAGCCGGGCCTACAGGTCAACGGCATAGACGTCGGGTATCTGAACATAGCCGAGCTGCCCGACAAGGCCCTGGTTCGCTTCGGGCGCTACGAGCTGCTGATCTTGCGTGAGGTGGGAGATTGCGAGAGCCACTTTGAGGTGCTGTTCGAGTGGCGAGGGGTGCCGCCGTCGCAGGAGATGGGGCTCGGGGCGGCCGATAGAGTGGCCGTGATGGAGTCGGGAGTTGCTGCCCTGGCACTTTCTCCTCCTGCGACACCAGGTGGAGATGATCCGTCCACGCTGCGGGTGATGGACGTTCCTCGTTCCAACAATGTACCGTCGGAATCGGACGAGAATTTCTTAACCTGCACTGGTCATACGAAGAATTGAAATTACGTTTCTTACTTTCCGATGGAGACATAGACATACTATACATACTTCAGGTATAGAAATAGACATACACAATAAGACATGCAGACATTGAAGGCCAAGATTGAAATATAGAGAACATGGTATAATAAATAGCCTAGATGTATTTGTGTTGTGCAGTGGTGCTAGCCTGGTGTTACCATACCCTCATACACATTTCATTCATACAGAGGGTCTAAAACTGCCCAGTTGGAAAGCGATTAGTGGTGGGAGGTTTGATCTCCATTTAAATTTGAAATGTGTGTCTTACTCAATCGCTAACTTTTGGTCATGATATTGAAAAAACGAGTACCCAGTCCTCGTCGTGGGAGGGGTGAACAATGTTGAAGTTAGAAAAGCATCTCCTTTAAAGTGCCTCCCTTGTCCCGCCGCCCCTCATACTTGTATGTTCAGCTTGTTGCCTGGTAACAAGACCACCCCCAAGAACATCCAGACATAACATGGAAGGATTTTTTTTTTTTTTTTTTTTACTGGAGCGCTTAAGTCTGGAAAGGCCAGGCTACAGTGGTGCATCACAAAATGAAAGTCAAAGTGTACTTCATATTCAAATCATGTCAAAGTGTACCTTATTTATTATTGTCGTGAACAAATTTATACATGAACAAAACATTTCATAGACGTTCTGATGCTTTGTGTGTGTTCTCTTATGGAAGATGCTTTGGATGAAGTGCACATATGGTACTTATTTTCGGATTTTCATTGGATAACTTGAAGCCCAAGTGAGTTGAGTTATGAAATCGGCAACCCAAAGTGCAAAAGTGCTGGCAGGGAAACATACAGTACATGGCATGCACATTCATGTTGGATATCCGTCGTTAGTTTTCACAAATTGCGCCAACTGTGCCTTGATCTAAACTTGAGCTTTCTGAATGAAGTGTGTTTTTATATGTTTATGTAGTGTTTGAAATGGTAGAGTATTTATTCCACTTTAAACAAATATGTGAACGTGGCTAAGCCACAACCAGTTACCAAAATCATGTTACTCCACACTCCAAGTTGATTGAAGTCCAATAAATAGTTATAGACTGTCTATAGATGAGCAAACCTTTTATGGAAAGAAAACTTGTAACTGTGACATTCGTACATACTGTATTACATAGACATGACATAGACATATGGCCATGTTTATAGATGAGCAAACCTTTTGTGGAAAGGAAACTTGCAACTGTGACATTTTTACATACTGTACTACTGTATTCCATAGCTGGTGTTGAAATGTGAATATTGTCAACCTCCCTCCTGGTGCTGTATAGTAGTGTCTTTATAATGTGTTGGCCTTTCTTGTTTTTGTTTGTTTTTTCCCATATTTATTCTGTTGTTTTTATATGTGAGAATAAAGAGTAAGACCAGAAACTGCTCAATCTTGCTGAAAACGTCAATGTGGTGCTTACTTCTCAGAACTTCTTTGGAGTACTGTAAAAATCTCTCTAAAGTCTCGAGTTTCCTGCAGAACCTGTTTTAGACAATAAAGCGTACCCAGACCCATGCAGACGTGATATGATGCCTCATCACGGGGTACAAAGGTGATACGTAACTGAGCTCACGGTGTGAATTCTACTAGGATCTGATAATGAATTGGTGTGTGTGTGTGTGTGTGTGTGTGTGTGTGTGTGTGTGTGTGTGTGTGCAAGTGTGTTACAAACAGGTTAGCTTACCCCTGGGGCCTTTTACAAGCTATGGTACGCAAACATGACCAGATATGTGCTAAAATATGCAAAAACTCAAGCAAGCAGCTCCTCCTGACTCCCAGATAGACACGGTTCTACTNTGTGCAGGACTGGACTGGGGGAGAGATAGGGCCTGGGCACTTTTGGCTTGAAGGGGCCCCTCATAATCAGCAGAACTGACTCACCGGGCAGTTTTCTCACATTTCTGAGAATAGGGGCCCACGAGGGATGCAGGGCCCACCGGGAAATGCCAGCTATGCCAGATGGCCAGTCCGGCCCTGACTGTGTGAACTGAGTTCCTCTAGTGAGGTCAACTTAACTTTGTTATATTGCATTGCCTTGCATTGTATTACATAAATCGGTGATTCTTCACCTTTTTTCCTTGAAGCACCCCCTAACCTGTGCCCGAGACAATCCGCGCACCCCCCAGCCTAAGCGTCTACGCAAGTCCCTGGCCTGCAGCAATGGGCAATAAGGAGCCTTTATCGAGGGCACTTCAGCCATGGATAATGCGAGATTTGAACCTGTGAACTAATGATTAACCACGTCCACTGTGTGTATCTCTTGTCTGACCTTGCTTTCTTTTCCCAAACCTTCGGCATCTTCTCCAATTACATCCTCCCACACACACACACACACACCGGGTGTGATTTGTAGGGGGGTGGAGGGGATTGTCCCCCATTCTGGTTTTGATATCTCCACTTTTTCTACATGATTTAATAATTCGAGCATGATATTGCTCGAAATCTAAAACATATTCCCCAGAGGAGGATTTCTGACAAATCGCACCCCACACACACACACACACACACACACACACACACACACACACACACACACACACACATATTGTGCTACTACTGTATTTCACATGAGTGTGTTTCACATTCACTTTTTTTAATGACGGACTTCCCCTGGTCCTGGCTGAGAATAAGTGCAAGTCAGCTCAGATTCTGTGAAACAGTCAGATGACTTCCTGTTGACTGCTGGCATGGCTTTAAGAGTCCAGGGGCTTCCCCTTTCTATACTCATGTGCAGGTCCGGATTAACGCACAGGCTAAAATATGGCTTCATCCTAGGGGCCCCACCTGCCAGGGGACCCCTGATTGTCCAAAAGTGAAAAAATGCAGAAGTGTAACAGGATGCAATATTGAAAAAATCATGTGTCGTGTTGGGTGCAGTTGATAGACATTGTTATCCTTAATTCCTAGCTTGCAATTATGACACTGTCTATGTACATTTGTTGTGAAATTCCCCTTCATGGGGGCCACACAATAACCTGTAGGGGCCCCGGGCCATTTTAATCCGGCCCTGCTCATGTGCCATCTTGAACTACTGTATGTAGGCTACCGCTACAATGCTTATCAAGCAAACTGTTTTGAAACCAAAAAACAAAACCAAGATCCAGGGCACCAAGATTTCACCATTTTATTCCTTTTGACTAAAACGATATGCCAACGTGTTTCGACCTAGAACCGTTCGTCATTGTCTACTGACATGATAAACACTCCACAGCTTTGGGTATGGGCAATATCGCCATGCTGCATGGTATGCCACTAGTCATGACGATACAAATATCTAACCCAACTGATCAGCCTCAGGTTACATTCCTCCATGCCGTCTGGTCTGTGCAGGAACACACTGTGTCCAAAAATTGGCCGCAAAGGGGTTTGTTATCCAGGGCCCAGTGCGATGGGGTGCCCAGAATTTGGTCCTTAGTACATTGAATGTAACCTATTGAGTGGGGTTGTCCCGGGCCTAGGGACATGGGGGACCCATAACTACGTAGGTTCTCATATTACATTGAATGTATTGAGTGGGGCGGCCCTTTCAGATGACTTTGTCCTGGGCCCGGCCAAAGCTGTCAGCGGCCCCTGATGGACCACTTGATGAACACAATGTGATAGTACATAGTGGAGGCAGAGATACATGCTGTGATTACCTTGAGGACAACACGTAAGGGCACCAAAGATCCTTAAGGTTGCTAAACTGGCCTTTCCTGGCTCCCTGATGTCGCTGTGAGACATTATCACATGCAGGCACATGCTGTGGCCTAATAGCTAGGGAGTTGGTCATGCCAGGTCAAGAGGTCAAGAGGATTGTTTTACTTTAATTTTGGAATCCCATAGGAGCTGGAATCTCCCCTGGGGGAGTAACTAACTTACGGTAGGGACACATAGGGGGAGAAGCGAAGAAAGGCGAAATCCAACCGTCATCAGGTCGTCGCGGCGAATCAAATGGAATGGAACAGTAATGTTGTTGATTTGATTGGGCCGCGATTGGGCAGGCGAATTCGCTCCTCATTTGCATAACATTAAACTTTCTTTAATAATTTTGCTTCGCTTCGCCTGCTTTCGCTGCCTTCGCCTGCCTTCGCCTGCCTTCGCCTGCCTTCGCCTGCCTTCGCCTGCCTTCGCCTGCCTTCGCCTGCCTTCGCCTGCCTTCGCCTGCCTTCGCCTGCCTTCGCCTGCCTTCGCCTGCCTTCGCCTGCCTTCGCCTGCTTTCGCTGCCTTCGCCTGCCTTCGCCTGCCTTCGCCTGCCTTCTCCTCTGTCATAGGAATGAATGACAAAGTTTGCAAATTCGCGTGTCTGTGTCCTTACCGTCCCTAACTAACTAGGCCTAGCTCCTACAACCCCCTCCATCACTGGAGTTGGCCTTCAGCAAGATACACCTAAATATGTGCCCTACTGTAGTACAGTAGCCCAAATGCTAACATGTCAATTCAACACCCAACACTATGAGTGAAAAAAATGACACTTGCCTGACAAGTTAAGCCATTTTGACCTAAGCCTTTTTTTGGTAAGGGTGCCCTCTGCCTATCAAATCCTAAATATCTCAGCCTCCAAAGCACATACAAACATGAAATAAGTTACATTTAAAATCTAGAACCTTCATTTTGCACTAGTATAGTGTTCATTCAGCTCTAACATACCCACATATTTAATAAAACAGCTCAAATCTCAAGAACTTGAATGCAGCGTATATGTCGCTGCAGGACACAATGGGTTAAATACACTACAACATGTACTACTGTGTATGGGCCGGGGTTATGGATGAGAGTAGCAACTAAATGAGTGTGTCTCACCAAAAAACAAAAAAAAATCCTTGCTTGCACCAGTTTCATGTCTGTAGCCATTGTCTGACCCATATACTAGTTTCTATGTTTCAAATACAAACAGAGGCACCACCTGAACGACTCTCAGAGCAATCCACACACTTTGACTCTCCTGTAATGGACCATTATGGTAGTGCCTTCCTCCCCAATAGACGACCTTCTCTCTAATATACTGTATACAATGCATGAGGACAACACCCCAATCACCCCCCACCACACACACACAGGGCTGGACTGGTCATCTAGCATACAGGGCATTTCCCCGGTGGGCCAACGGTCCCCAGGGGCCAATGCTGTAGTTATTGTTTTTGTTTTCCTGGGAATTGGCCCACAAATTAGAGGGGGAGGCCAACTGCTCCATAATCAATACCACTGGATTCAGACAGTCAAGATATCGTATGAAAATGACCTGTGGATGTGTTCGGGCCCGGGCCGGCCTATGCCAAAAATGCCCGGGCCATTTTTCGGTTCCACCCCGGCCGGCCCTGCACACACATGCACACACACATGCACACACACACACCACACATACACACACACACACACACACACACACACACACACACACACACACACACACACACACACACACACACACACACAGACACACACACACCGGAACCCCCTCCCTGTTGTGGGTAGTCAATCTTACATTGATGTTTCGAGAAATCGTTTCAGTGGTTTATTGTCTCATATCAGAATGAAATTCCCTTATCAGTGGTTATGACCATGTTTTATCACTATGCCTTATCATGAGGTCCATAACAAGTCTCACAAGTCTCACAAAAGAGAATATGGGATTAAAACACATGGGATCTAGAGGAGTATTGAACATTTATATTCTTTATTTTCTTCTGGTAGTGATAACATATCTAGTCAACTTCTGCCGTTGAAAGTACAATAGTATGCCATTACTCAGCAGCCATGAAATCAAAGTGGGATCATTCTCATTCAAACCAAATGTATAAAAAAGGGGGAGAGTGCCATCCTTGCCATTCAAATGACTGAAAATGTAGAATAAAAGTAGGCAAACATGTCCTAAGCAATTGAGTGAGATAAACCAGGAGGAGTCTGGGATAATGATAGATTAACCATGACAAACCTTAGAGGTGCACTGTGTAGGATGGTGGCCAGCGTAGGTATTGCAATTATGTTGTTCATTGAAACTGTGCTGCCTATCGCCAAATGTGACCTTTTCATGAACATTTACTGAGTAATAACCTAATATTTAGTAGCATGATCAAACTACAGTACGTCTTGCAGCTTAAAATGTCGATTTCCAGAAATTCAAAATGGCGGACATGGAGAAGCTCCCCCTTTTCAAATGTTCCCAGTCATAATGAATAATGAATATGATGATGGTGGTAAGTATTTTATGTATGGGCACCGTGAATTCTAGAAATAAACTACTAAGATATTAGACAGGGCACCTTTAATGGTGTTTGCTAGTCGACACATACCAGTTTAGCACTTCAAAAGAAAGAAGTCTACCGCACACTTTCTTTACTTTATGCTCGTTTTATTAGAGCAAACAATGCGTTTCGCCTCAGTGCATACCTAGGCGAGCCTGATGACGCACTGAGGCGAAATGCGTTGTTTGCTCTAATAAAATGAACATAAAGTCAAGAAAGTGTGCGGTAGACTTCTTTCTTTTGAAGTATTGAACATTCCTGCTTCTACCAGCACCTAGGAGCTGTGCATGGAACTTTGAACTGTTGAACATATCAGTTTAGGTTATGGAAAAGGTCTCAGGGAAGGGTAATACATTACTGGGTAATAACAATAATGTCAGTTAAACCAACGCAAATCAATCAATTTCAATCAAATGCAAATCACACATCAACTTGATGGCTTGGAGGTTGACAATGGTAGACTATATGGGCCACACGTTTTCTGGTCGTTATGAGAATTGAGTCAGTGCTCTCTGTAAGATGCTTCATCATGTTGTTGCCATGCAAAATAAATGTGAAACAAAAAGTGGATAGAAAAAAAGCAGAAGGGGATTAGTGAAGAGAAGTGGAGTTAAATTACCTCAAGTGCTTTTCTTTCATCAAAAAGTAGATGTGGCCTGACCAATTTGCATAAGGAGAGTGCACTGTTACTTTGTGTGGGCACAACCATTGGTGCTTCCATGGCACTGAGGCGACAATTTTAAAATGCTTTATAAGGCCTACATTTGATTATGTTTTATTTGTATGACATGTATTGCTATGCTAACTAGGGCTATAAACACAGAGAGGAAAAATCCCATGTATTTCACCAGGGCTTCACTACAGATAAATAATTTCCTGAAATAAGGTGGACTGTTCCTGCAGAAAGGTTATTGATGGTGGTATGTCTCTGGTGGAGCATATTTACACTAAATAATAAGATTGTAATCAGGGTTTCCTGAAGGGTGCAAGTCAGTCAAATGAAAAAAGTACAGGTGTAGATATGGCCTGATCGACTATTGAGCTACTTTTCACTAGGACTATTCAAATGGAGGCCCTGGGGCCAGATGCGGCCCTTGGATGGCAGGGTTCTGCCCCCCCTTAAGGTCAGAAAAAAATGAAAACAAATATGTGTACTATCTGTGGCCATGCATGATTTGCGATCACCAACACCACACAACACAAGGTTGGGGATATCTCTCATGCATTCACATGAGAGTGAAATTTGATCTAAAACAGTGTCATAAATAGACCCTCTTACTAAGAAATAGAGAAGAAGCCAATATCTGTTCTGTCTGGAAAGCTATCCGCTTGTTTCGCACCCTAACCTCAGACACCGTGCTGCTCGCAGTTATACAGATTCTATGTTTGGCCACTTTTCTGGAGGAAATTTGAAAAACTGGCCCTCGGTGACTTAAAGATTTTTTTTGTCTTTTTCGACTTTATTTGATAGGACAGTGTGAGAGGTGGACAGAAAGCGAATTGGGAAAGAGACGGGGAGGCAAAGGACCAGGGCCGGGAATCGAATCCTGGTCAGCAGCATGGCTGGCCACGGCAGGGCCCCATCAGTGACTTTTAATTGAATACTCCTGCACTAGGATGTGACTACTGATACCATGGGTGGAACTGCAGCCCCTACTGGTGCCACGGGGTACTGCGCCGCCATGTTCACGATGGTGACCTGGGTGTTGTTGACGACGGGGCGACGTCTCAGCCGGATCTCTCGAGCCATCTGACACCACGAGCACACATTGCAGAACGTCGTCACGAGACAGTCGTCAGCCACGGAGCCCTGGAGGAGGAATGACATACACATATACAAAATAAAAAAGCTGTGTTAATTCCAGAGAGTCAATTTTAAAATTTCCTTTAAAGTGACACTGTGCAGGAAATGGTCAAAAAGGATACTGCAACTATGCTGCTCATTGAAACTAGGCTGCCAATTGCCAAATTTGATGTTTACATGAAAGTCTTGTAAGTAATAAACAAATATTTTCTAGTATGGTCCAAGTAGAGTCATTTTTGCAGCTAAAAATGGCTATTTTTGGAAATTCAAAATGGCGGACAATGGAGAAGATCCCCCTTTTCATGTATGAAAAGTGCAATTTTTCCAGTCATAATGAATACTTAGAATTTGATGCTGGTGGTAAGTATTCATGAAAAAGGTAACATTAGTGAATGGGCAGCATGAATTCTGGAAATAAAAAACTAAAAATCTCACACAGTGTCTCTTTAATAAATAATAAAAATACTTTTAGGTGCCTTTATGCCTGTATGACAGGACAGTTTGAGATGGTGACATGAAGCGAGTGGGAGAGAGAGACGGGGGAAGATCGGTTAATGACCTTGGGTCGGAATCACCGACCTGTATCATTGGTCGGAATCGAAACCGGGTCTCCGACACGGCAGTGCAGTGCCCTACCGCCTGAGCCACGGCAGGGCCAATTTTAACATTTTAAAGTCTATTTGGTTTCAGAGTAGGCCTACATTACATTACATTACATTACATTGCATAACCCGAATCTAAAGACTTATAGATATTACAAGATGTTGGTGACAGTCCCTGGAGCAATGACGGGTTAGGTGCCTTGCTCAAGGGCAGTGTTTCTCAACAGGGGTGCCGCGGGCCCCCCTCAGAGGTGCTGCGGAAACATGGCTGATAAATAAATTAGGCCTATGTAATGCAATACGTATTTGTTAATAAAAAAAAGTTAATGCTAGTCAGTGGACTCTTTCATCTGCCATTTACGCACAATAAAGAAAATAAAGGTCGCCCCAGTCAGCTGCAACTTCGAACGTAGGTCATGTGACGTCTCCGAATGTGTTACTTTTCTAAGCTTGTGTGGTATCGGAAGCAATGCCATGTTACGGCTTGTTGGTTTGGGGTGCCTTGAAATTTGTCATGATTTGAAAGGGTGCCTCGCCTAAACAAAGTTTGAGAAACACTGCTCAAGGGCACCTCAGCTAAGGAGGGAGGAAGGAATTGGTGAGGGTGGGGATTGAACCTGCAACCCTGTGTTCTACAGTCCAACTCCTTAACCATTACACCACGGCTGCCCCATGACAATAGTGTAGTTTGGACAACACTACCAAAGATGCCACTACCTCTCTAGAGTTGTAGTAGAAGGTGGTAAGAGAAGGGGTGACATGGATGGGAACGTGTGTGTGTGTGTGTGTGTGTGTGTGTGTGTGTGTGTGTGTGTGTGTGTGTGTGTGTGTGTGTGTCTGTGTCTGTGTCTGTGTCTGTGTCTGTGTATGCATGTGTGTATGTGTAGCCTATGTGGTTGTGTGTGTGTGTGCTTGGGGGGGGGGGGGGTGTGCGTGCGTATGTGTGCGTGTGTGTGTGTGTGTGTTTGGGGGAGGGGGGAGGGGGTGGGCGTAGAGGAAGGAAAGCAGGAAAAGAA
This sequence comes from Engraulis encrasicolus, assembly GCF_034702125.1. Classification (NCBI taxonomy): domain Eukaryota; kingdom Metazoa; phylum Chordata; class Actinopteri; order Clupeiformes; family Engraulidae; genus Engraulis; species Engraulis encrasicolus. Next base: position 39,187,697 of record NC_085877.1, read on the forward strand.
AATATGCAAATAGCAAACAGACCCTGGATCAGTCTCTATGGGTCATATATGAGCTGATCGAGCCTGCCCTGAGTAGATTACACATTAAACAGTGTCGGTGCTAGGCATGGGCCGACAAGGTGGTAGCCTAGGGCGGCAAATGTCTTGGGGGCCGGCGGCAGTAATGCCTGAAAGTCCCACAGAATGAGAATGCTGAGTGACATAACGCATTAATGGTTAAACTGTATTTGACGCCGGCATCATAGTATGCCATATCAGTGTCATCTTAGTGTCAAAGCAAGTCATACACATGATGTCAATGTCATAAAGGTTTTATGGTGATGAAAATGTGTCATTGTTTGGACTGTCTTTACCAAAACCAAATGTCACTTAATGATAAAGTCATAAAATGTTTATGACTTTGAAATAATGTTCATGACACATGCATGACTGCGTTACGACACTGTTATGACATTCATACAACATACTTTTGACGCTACAGTCAAGTAAAGTGTTACCCATATAACTTAACATTGAAAATGGTCATTCATGGGTAGCCTACTAGCTAAGTACGTAGGCCTACTGTACTGTATATGTAGATACCAGACCAGGTGGGCTCGGCCAGATGTATTACTATATTATTATTATTAAATCTTAATTATTTTTATACATTATATATAAGTTATAGGTTTCTTTGTTGATTTTTAAGCACTGTGAGCATCTGCACTTTACCAATTTCGTTGTACCTGTACAATGACAATAAAGTTTCATTCATTCATTCATTCATTCCGCTATGTTTACAGATGCCGATTCCTAAAAAGGAAAGGGGTCACCCGCCTATAGGAAGTGAAAGCGAGGTGAAAGCCCAACTGGGAAACTCCAACTCGCATTGTCATTGTGACACGGCACTCCACAGTACACAAGTGTTCACTGCACACTGCACACAACAAAATTGCATTTATGCCTCACCGGTGCAAGCGGGCGGCGCCCAATGGCGCCAGGGAGCAGTCTGGCGTGACGATATCCATGCTTAGGGTACCTCAGTCATGGAGGAGGATGGGGGAGAGTATTGCTTAATTTCTACCCCCAGTAATCAGGCGGGTCGGGAGTCGAAATGGCAACCTTTGGCCTACAAGTCTGACGCCCTAACCGCTTACCCTGCCCTATAGGGCACCAAATGGACTAGAACCGGTCATGCCATTATAATCCACATGTCCCTGTGCAAACGTCCGCCTGGATTCAGGTGCAGGCCGGTAGTAGACAGATATGAGGCAGGTAGATAAGCACAAGATAGAAACGTGCCGCAGCTGCGCCCCTTATCAGTCTAGCTAACTGGGCTTTATTGATCTCAGTGGGTATATGACACAACCTTTGTGGCGTCTACACACACAGCTGCAACAATGTAGCCCCTTAATGCGCGCCGTACCTCCAGTGGCATGCTGTAATAGTCATTGAAATGTAACTATCATAGCACTGCAATACTAGGACACAACCCAGGCCTTTTAGTAATGCACCACGACTTGGTCATTACCATACTGGTAACAACAAAGTCATAAAGCCGCGTCTTAAGGGGTTAAAAGTTAGAATAGGTTATAGTAGCTTATTTTCAAAATGTATGCTGCTCATTCACAAAAAAATGCATTTAGCACAACCCTCAACTTCCAAGTTTATGACTTGTGCACTTTTCATACACGAATAGGTCTTATGGTTCGTGTCTGCCATTTTGAACGACAAGTCATAGACATCATTGGCTGCAAATGTTATTATAATTTGGCCAAAGTAATGAACATTAGTTCATTAGTAAGTATTCGCAAGAAGAACCAAAATTACATAGGCTACTCTTTTTACAAAGCGGATTCCAAAAAAGGACACTTTGTATTTTGTGAATAAAATAAAAAAGCTGGCATTTTCAAAACATTCAATATGTTAACAAGGTAGAACATTATGTACAGACAACAAATCAGTTGTTAAAGTGAAGCAGAATTATTGTTTTGAGGAATTATGTGATCATTTAAAATTTCACCCTTGCAACAAATCCCAAAAAAGTTGGGACAGGGCCAATAAAATGCATTTTATATTAGATAAGACTAAACACAACACAAGGGATGAGACTGAACAGTTAAATACTTTGACTGATGGCATAATTTTATACGAAAATTAGACATTTTGATGTGCGAGACATGATGTCAGCAGCTCAACTGATAGGTGTGTTCTTCAACTTGTTTACCTTTTTGTTATGCTTAATATGGGCAATATCCTGACTGCAAGAAAACAATTTTGTGACCTGTTTACTCTTATGATGGAACCACACTATTGGAACATAGTAGAGATTTAAATTTGCCACCATTAGGGGACAATATCTAAAGGCGGTGCTCCAAAATATAATGCCTTGGTAGCCATGTTTGCTGTTTAAAGTCTGTATGTATCATTCAACATTCATTTTAATGCTCTACATGAGTAAGAAGACCCTAACCAAGTCACCTCTGCACCCCTTACCATCGTATATGCTGTCTTTCAGACTGACCACTAAATCAAGCTGAAGTATTCATTTTCTATATAACCTGGAGGGTGCATGACTCCATAATTTTCAAAAAGGATTAAATATTTTCCATCCTGTAATCAGAGGACAGTTCCACATGTCTCCTAGGTTCATAGAATGAGCTTTTCCGCATGCAACACTGTTTAATGTGTGCATCATGTGCATTAATCAAGTGTTGTGTTTATGATCATTTTTTCGAGAGCTGTCATTGTTGGAGTGTCATAGTTTGCTTATTGACCACGAGTATGTCATGATCTCATAACTCATGCAATGATTACACAGAACTCTATATTACAGAAATAGGCCTTATATGCCTGCAATTTTGATAATTCAATCTTTCTGTGTAATAGATAAGTAATTAGTCCCTCAAAATCTTCGCTGCTGAGTGCCACAGCCTTTCTGTGATGGTATTTTAGTTGTGCATTAATGTTGGCAGTCAATATAGTTATTTTTTAAATATTCTTCCTTGTGTTATTTTTAGAATTATCCAACTATTACAACATGTTTTGGCTCTGTCCCAACTTTTTTGAGATTTGTTGCATGGGTCAAATTTTAAATGATCACATAATTACCTCAAAACAATAATTCTGCTCGACTTTAACAACTGATATGTTGTCTGTACATAATGCTCTACATTATTAACATATTAGATGTTTTGAAAATGCCAGCATTTTTATTTTATTCACAAAATACAAAGTGTCCCAACTTTTTTGGAATCCGCTTTGTAAATGAATGAAACTGGGCTTGTCAAAACAAACTAACCAACAAACAAAATAAACACATAAAAATTGCCACCCACACTAGAACCTACAAAAAATATATAGAATATAAATATTTCAGAATACTGTAATTCATATACTGAACATGTGTTTGTGTGCTTGTCCATACACACAACAAACTTCGGCATTGTGTAGCCATCTATCGATGTAATTGTACAGCCATTGAATCACTTAAGCGTCACATATTTTTCTTTTTTAGTATGGGCAAGTCAGTTCTTATAGAAAGCCTTTCTATGGGGTGTCCATTTCTGAGGAACTACAATTGAACAAAAAAGGGGAACAAATCAATCCAGAGATATATACTCAAGCTTGTGCAACCCCCTGCTGAATCCTTTCACTGATTTTACTTTCCTGTTGCCTCAACACACGGTAATGACATTGTTCTGCTTTTTTTAGGCCTATTTGTTTTTTTTGTTCCACTTGTATTGATATTTCTCTTTTTTTCTTTTTCAATTTCTATTTGCGTTCTAATTCTATTTGCTGTCTAGCTGTCTTTAAGTGCATGTTGTTACAGTTGTGGAATGGTTTGCAGTTGCATAAAAGAAGTTTAGAGAAATATTACCATAGGCCCATTTGTATTGTATTATTTTACAACAGTCTTGAATAACACCTTACATATTGGCCTTTACCAGAGAGAGAGAGAGAGAGAGAGAGAGAGAGAGAGAGAGAGAGAGAGAGAGAGAGAGAGAGAGAGAGAGAGAGAGAGAGAGAGAGAGAGAGAGAGAGATCTGCTCTTAGCAGATGCTTTTTGAAAAATCGAAAGCGACTTAGTTATTTTAAGTACAGGGCATTGGTTACAGTCCCCAGAGCAGTGTGGGGTTAGATGCCTTGCTCAAGGGCACCTCACAGTAAGATAGGGAGTGGAAGGGTAGGATTCAAACCTACAACCCTCTGATATAAAGCCCATGTGAAGAGTTCAGATGCAAAACCCCCTAACTCCATTTCTGAAGACCTGCACTTCTATATTTTTAGAGAACCCCATTGTTGGTTTGGTTTACATTCATGTACTTGACAATACATATAAATAGTTATATTACATAAATAAAATAAAAACATATGCAATTTTGATAACTTTGTATTAAATAAAAATTAATTAAGATTATTTTCTGAAATGGCACTTAGGGTTTTTTGCATCTGAACCCTTCATATACTTAACCACTAGGCCAGGCCTACCCTCATTAACATTTGTGAGACAACAAACGGACTGTAAACAGTTAAAACTCACACAGAGACACAAAAACACATGCCAGAGGAACTGTAACTATAAATGAAAGTTGCAACCACATCAAATATGAACTCCGACATGAAGAAATTCTGGTGGGTGGATTTTTTGAAAGCGGAAATTGAAGGCGTCTAAACTAAATGGAAATGTGTGTGTGTGTGTGTGTGTGTGTGTGTGTGTGTGTGTGTGTGTGTGTGTGTGTGTGTGTGTGTGTGTGTGTGTGTGTGTGTGTGTGTGCGTGCGTGCATGTGTGTATTTGTCTGTAGGATTTACGCTATAAGGCACATGTACACCCTTATACAGCACATGTCCTCCCTTGTGTACTAGCATGAGGGATGCTGCACAAAGGTTCACGTCGCATTTCTTTTAGTCTTCCCATACACACTATAGTTTCAATTTATATTCAGATCCAATCAATTTAGCACTTCCAAGGGCTTGATGGAGCGTGTGGCAATGACACCAGTTCAGTTCGCTGAGCAGGGCCGGCCCGAGGTATAAGCGAACTATGCGATGGCTTAGTGCCCCCACTAATTGCCCCCACTCTCCAGCAATTCTCCTAGTCATGTATTTCTGTCTCGTTTGCTTACTGACACAATGGAAACAGGAGTCATTATATACCGGGGGACACTTCAATGACAGTGGGTACAACGTCATTTTTCATGTACCACTTTAACGAAGAGTAATAGTTTTGAAGCGAAACTAAAATACTGGTATTCCTTCATGATAAATGGCTTCAAATTCGTCCAAGGGACACAAAAGTCATCCAAGGGCCGTGCTACACAAACCAGTATTTCCCTCTGCGCTTTAGACCTTTATTGAAGGCAGCCACCTTTTTACAGCAGACTCCACCTTCCCCCACCCCACAAGATTTTTTTTTTCAAAACGTGTCATATTTCATGCGAAGCTATAACATTAAAATGATCTCGTGGGCCGGATAAGATGACCTCAAGGGTCCGTACACGGCCCTCGAGACATAGGCTCCCCACGCCTGCTCAAGGACATGGCTAGGGTGTGAGGGACACAGCAGGGTTGAGTTTCTCAAAAGAGAGGTTGTTAGCCTGTTAGCAACTTCAGTAGTTGCCAATGGGAAAATTCATTGAAAAAAACAAAGTAGCTAATGTAGTAAGCAACTTTGGTTTTGAGAAATTCACCCCAGCATTGGGCATATGTTATATACAGTAGGCCTATCTATAGAGAACATAATGCATTACGCACACAAATAAGTAAAAAAGAACGAATCCACACACTTCAGATCTGCGCCTTATTACACAGATCTGAAACATAATATCGTACACAATTCCTTTCTGTATCTCCCTATTTCAAACAGAGAGGGACAAGACAATAGGTGCGAACTAGGATACAAGGCAGGGCATCTACAGGTATACAAAATTACTTACAACGCACACATATACAAACGTCTGCTATATACAGTAGGCTAGCTATAATTCCTTACTTTAATGTGATATCTCTCCCTCATGGCCACCCTGAGTGCCAGGGCTATGGGCGAGATGGTCAGGGGGAGGCAGACGAGGAACCCGGGGATGCAGGTGCCCATGGCCATCGTAGGACACCCTACGTCCACTAGGGGGAGTAAGAAGCCCTCCTCCATCTCCTGAGACGTGCTACACATCAGGCAACTGGGACACCAGAACCCAAGGCAACCTGAGAATAGAAAGGTATTATATATACATCAATACAGAAGACATTACACACAGGTATTAACACACATCATTACACATATATTAACCACATATATAGCACACTCTTGCATACATTCAGCCCAAGGCAGGAATCTTACTCTCTCTCTCTCTCTCTCTCTCTCTCTCTCTCTCTCTCTCTCTCTCTCTCTCTCTCTCTCTCTCTCTCTCTCTCTCTCTCTCTCTCTCTCTCTCTCTCTCTCTCTCACACACACACACACACACACACACACACACACTCGCACTCGCGCACACACACACAGAGACACACACAGACAAACACACATGTACACAGCAAGTTTTTTTTGTTTTAAAGCACAATGATTCACAAGACGGTAGTGAAATGAAATGGAGGAGCCTGTTCTATGTATTTTCATAAAGGTGTGCAGTCCATACAGTCAATCCAGAAAGTATTCACAGCGCTTCACTTTTTTCACATTTTATTATCTTACAGCCTTATTCCAAATACTACAAATGAATCTCTGTTGTCAAAATCCTACACAAATTATTCCATTATGACCATGTGAAAATCAAGTTTTCAAGATGGTTCTACTAAGTATTAAGCAAAGTGTGAATACTTTTGTAAATATGATTTCTTTGTTTTTTATTTTTTATACATTTTCAAGACTGTCAAGAAAACTTGATTTTCACATGGTCATAATGGAATAATTTGTGTAGGATTTTGACAACAGAGATTCATTTTTAGCATTTTGAACAAGGGTGTAAGATAATAAAATGTGACAAAAAGTGAAGCGCTGTGAATACTTTCCGGATTGACTGTATGTGAATGTAACACCATAACGAATACTATACAGTGATATGAGAACATTTGGCCAGCCTTTTGGGAAAAATATAAAATAGGCTTACACTGGTTTATCTCTGGTTGAGCTTCTAAAGCAGCAACTTCATTTCAACATATGTTAACCATAGAGAAAGAGAAACTTATAGCGAAAACATTTGAATAGGTGCAACAGAAACAAATTAAATGTGGATTAAAAAAAAATAGCTATGTGCATAAAATTGGGCACTCCAAAGAAGGTATTCCATTAATCGGAAATGGAGCTCCCTTCTGGTCCAATGGTGTATGGATACTTGCTATAGACAAGTCCCAACAATCTGGTACAACTGAGTTGTTCCCAATTTTTCTATTCAGAACATGTCGAATGGACATTATTCTCTTTCACATAAAAGTATTTTGAAATTAGCTTGCTGCTTCAAAAGCTCAACAAGAGATATTCATTTTTCCAAATGGGGGCCTAAACTTTTTTCATACATTAGCACTGCACATACAGTATAATACAAAATGAAACAATATGAGAAAGGGCTGTTAATATCATGCAATATATAACTACACTGTCTCACCCCAACAATATCTGACTACAGACTGCAATTTTTGACGTTCCTTTGGAGAGAAAAAATGTGACAGCACACTTATTTGTGGCAGCATAACGCCATTGAGGTTAGATTTAGGAATAGGATAGGTTAAAGGGACACTGTGTGAGATTTAGGAATAGGTTTAGGTTAATGGGACATTGTATGAGATTTAGGAATAGGTTTAGGTTAAAGGGACAGTTTGGTCAATTTCAACATGCAGTTATATTGCTCACGCTACCCTTGTCTTGTCAGTACCTGGTGATGCCACATTTTTCGGCTCAGCCCTTTCCGAGATATGAGCAATTCTAATGGGGGCAGCGTTTGCTTACATTTTTAAAAAATGAAACATAGGCCAACTCCAAATATTTTCCCAAAAGGTACTGCTGTTTGCTAGTTGTCTGCTGATGTTTTATAACCTTTTGGATGTTTTTGGGAATAAATAAAAATGTTTTTTTGAAATGTAAACAAAGAGCTGCCCCCATTACAATGACCAGGATCTCGGAAACGGCTGAAGAAGAAGAAAAAAAAATCTCAGGCACTGACAAGTCCAGGGTAGTGTGAGCATTACAACTGCATGTTGAAATTGACCAAACTGTCCCTTTAAAGGGACACTGTGTGAGATTTAGGAATAGGTTTAGGTTAAAGGGACACTGTGTGAGATTTTTAGTTGTTTATTTCCAGAATTCATGCTGCCCATTCACTAATGTTACCTTTTTCATGAATACTTACCACCAGCATCAAATTCTAAGTATTCATTATATCTGGAAAAATTGCACTCTTCATGAAAAGGGGGATCTTCTCCATGGTCCGCCATTTTGATTTTCCAAAAATACCAAATTTTAGCTGCAAAAATGACGCTTCTTGGACCATACTAGAAAATATTTGTTTATTACTTAGTAAACTTTCATGTAAATATCAAATTTGGCAATGGGTAGCCCAGTTTCAATGAGCAGGATAGTTGCAGTACCTTTTTTGACCATTTCCTGCACAGTGTCCCTTTAAGGCTGCATAGTCAACATGAGATGTGGAAGGTATACCCAAGAGGTCAGAAAATGCAGTCTGGTCAGAGGTAGTCAGAAATTGACTACTTGTGGGGAGACTGTGTTGTACAGTATATAACAACATCAGGAGGGAAAGGCGGGACACGTACAGACACTCATGTTCTCAAAGCAGTCGAAGATGGCGCTGCCCCAGGGCTCCATTCTCGGGGTCGGTGGCGGGCTGTAGGGGGCCGGCTGCACAGTCACCGCCGGCTGCATCGTCACTGCTGGCTGCATCATCATTGTGGACTAGGGCTGGGCAATATGACGATATATATCGTTATCGTGATATAAAAGTGTATATCGTGACCTTTCTCCTATATCGTTTATATCGTGATATTCAATTGTATAAAATTGATAAAATTACTATCATTTAATTACATTTCATGTTGTCACAATACACACTATAAGTTCATGTAACTGTAAAAATAACAATAAAAAGATCCATTTTAAAGAAAGGTTGTTTTGCCACATTCAAAAATAAAGAGCAAATGAAGAGAATAACTGAAAAAGTATGTAATTGTGCTATATTGTGATATATATCGTTATCGTGATATAAAGTAATCCATATCATGATATTGGTTTCTTTCCATATCGCCCAGCCCTATTGTGGACTGCAGTGCTACCGCCATACATCACACTATAGGCGTGTAAATAAGAATCATTTTGTATATCGATGCATTGATCCTACAGCCGGCGATACAATTAATTGATTTGTCCATAAGAGAATTGATGAATCGTTTGCTTGTAAGGTAAAACAAAACAAAAAAGAAAATAGAAAAAAAAGAATCATTGATTTGAACTGAGCATTCTGATCCTACAGCATGTCGTCATGTTGCATTAAGTCCAAGTGAAGAGTTCAGATGCAACCCCCCCCTAGTGCCTTTTCAGAAAATAATCTTAAAATCATTTTTATCTAATACAAAGCTATCAAAATTGCATATTTTTAATTTTATTTATGTACAGTAATATAACTATTTATAAGTATTATCAAGTAGCCTATATGGATGTAAACCAAACCAACAATGGGGTTCTCTAAAAAATATAGAAGTGCAGGTCTTTAGAAATGGAGTTAGGGGGGTTTGCATCTGAACTCTTCAAGTCCTCTTGCTAATACGTGTCCTGTTCAGGCCGCATTTTGCCACTATGTAGGTTCTCTATGTCGTTATTGGTCTATTGGAATGCTTTTATGTACTGTAGGCCTATTTTATGTTTGACCATGTCTTGCTTTTAGCAATTTTTGATTGGTTAACTTGTCTTTTAGTTTGACTCTGTACAGCATTTTGACCTGTTATTCCACTGAGGTACATAGACAGTGTTACTGAAAAAAAACTTTGAAAAACACAAACAAAAAAAGAGTCTACAAAGAAACCCCACAAATTTGATCAGGTGCATTACTGTGGCTGGATCTCGTTTTAGTTATACTTTTACTTTTGAGAGCTCTGCTCTCAGTGTAGGAAGGGTAATATGCCACTCATTTAAAAGTGTTTAGAAATATTCATACACTCATTAGCGCTTTAATTTTTCAGTATGCATGTGCAGCTGCACATTATGCGCATATTCGATCCTGTCAGCTCCACATACATGTGCACACATACACGCGCACACATACATACGCACACACACACACAGAGCGTGTGTGTTTACAGAGCTTTAAACCGTCTATCCTGATGCCATCACAAAAAAGCATCAATCAATCAGACCAATCAAATTACTTATATAGCACATGCTCATTGTCTAAGACTAGAAATGATGAAGAGCAACAGGTGTCAAACTGAAATTGCAGTAGGAGTTGAATTGCTGGTGCCAAATAAGACTTTAAGAATTGTATAAGCAGTTGTAGGCAGGGTGAAATTTGTCAGAAAACCAGAAGGGGGTACATGTTTCAGATTGCAAGCAATATCAATGTAAATACATTAAACAGTGATTATAATCATGTACAAAACGTGGCGATATCAAACAATCCCCCCTCCCCCCCTACAAATCGCAACGACTTGTAGAACTTAAAGATACTCCCAGGTACTCCCAGTCAAGACTGTTCTCCGTTGTTGTACCCAAGTGGTGGAACGGTCTACCAGAGGCAACAAGACTAAGAACATCTCTTGCAGCCTTCAAGAAACAAGTAAAGACCTTCCTCTTTCGAGAGGAGCTACTAAACTAATGCTTGAGCTGACCTAGCCCCTGGGCAGACTCTTGACATGATGTTTAGTTTAGTTTAGCTTGAGTGTGTGTGTGTATATGTGCTGTGTGTGTACTCCTTATTAATTAAAAAAAAAAAACGCCTCTTTGCAACTGCACTTGTTCTGTATATTTCCTGTGCACTTTGTATTTGCTTGTGATGTTGGCTTGATTATGTCCTCTTTTGAAAGTCGCTTTGGTTATAAAGCGTCTGCCAAATGCAATGTAATGTAATGTAATGTAAAAGACGGTAGCTTACCTGTGCGTGCCCGGGAGTAGGTAAGAGATGATCTGAGGACCAGGTGCCCAGGCGTGTGTGTTACTTCCTGCAGGTAATAGGCCACACGGCCACACACACACACACACGCACACGCACACGCACACGCACACGCACACACACACACACACACACACACACACACACACACACACACACACACACACACACACACAGACACACAGCCCTGAGGCGATGTAGAAGGGATGGGACAAGCTCCCTTCTACACGGATGGTTTCCATCTGGTATTTGCTTATCCTCATTTGCATGGCATTAGATATCAAAGTAGATTTTTGTATAAAAAGAGAAAATGGAACGCTTCATGTGGCCAGAGATTAACAAAGGCCTTTTAACTTTAGTAAGGAGTGCCTCAAATAATGTTTTTTAAAAAATATATATATTTTCATAGACTATTGTTTACTTTGAAATGGGCAACCAACCAAAAGCAAACACTCTAGACAATGTGGATTTGACTTCAAAGTAGAGAAACATGATATTCTATGGGTGAAACAAAACTGAAACTGACGTCTGACAGCAGGGAAGCCGACAAAGGGGGACAAAGGGGTCAGTTGTCCCGGGCCCAGGGAGATGGGGGGCCCAGAATGTAGTCTACATTACATTGAATGTATTGGTCGGGGGCCCTTTCAAATGACTTTGTCCTGGGCCTGGTAAAAGCTGCCAGTGGCCCTGCTGCCAGTACAATAGATGAGTGTACCAAAGAAGTAATATAAGTAGGCTTACCGGTATAGCATTTTAATTGTCAACAGTGCAGTTAGCCTAAGGCTAACTCTGGTACAATGCATGAAATGGAAACAATTATGTTTTAATTGTACATGGTCCCAATAAGCTGAATTGAATCTTCTCTTTGTATGATGTAGCTTACCGGTAATAGACTTTGTATTGTATAATAGCTACATCAAGCTTCATAATGGCCATGATGCGTTTAACATTGAAGTCAATGGCAAAAACAGTGCATGGGAGTTATGGAAGCCCAGATATCCTTGATGCTTTGCTGTCAGCTGTTCTTGTTTGCTGACCTGATACCCCACACTTCAATCTTCAATATACCCTGTAGATTTCCATGCCACGTTTTGGCGCTTACTCACCAGTTTAATTCTAAATAACCAGAAATGAAACCCCATTGAAAATGAATGGGGCTTACTTTTTGTTGAGTTAGAATTAAACTGGTGAGTTAACACCAAAACGTGGCATGGAAATCTTTGGGTATATTGAAGAGGGAAGTGTGGGGAACCAGGTCAACAAACAAGAACAGCTGAAAGCAAAGCATCAAGGATATCTGGGCTTCCATAACTCCCATGCACTGTTTTTGCCATTGACTTCAATGTTAAACGCATCATGGCCATTATGAAGACATAGAATGTCCTAACCAAGTATTGACCATTGCATGTTATGTAGAAAGTACCAAATTTCAACTGATTTAATGTGACCCGAATTTTGATGAAGAAAAATGTGATTTTATAACAATATTCTAATAATGCGAATTCCCCAATTCATGTTTTTTTTTAGCTGGAAGGCCAACGTATATAAAAAGAAAAAAAATAATGATTGGAATAGTTAAAAAACTGGGCCATGAATCTACAATCCATGACAGTTTAACATTATTGATGGAATTATGGAAATAAATCAACTTTTTCATGGTATTCTAATAAAAAGGCCTGGAGCTGTATTGTTACACAGGTTAGGCAGTAGGCAGTAGGCGATACAGTAGTATGTCAGAGCAGCTGTGCCTGCATGTGCTGCTGACTGATTCCTTCATCTGCCTTTGATTCATCAATGGAGACAGTGAGTGCATTGCAATATGCGACCTTGCCTCCTCCACTTGCGCTTGTCTCCTCGTCTCGCCTCCTGGCCCCTCCTCCGTGGAGAAAACGATAAAGTTTCCCAGCAGTCAGCCTAGCCACAACAACTTTTGAGGGACTGTTTTTCATTCACCATCCCAATTGCAAATGAGAAAAAGACTCTACAATTATTGCCTGATTGCCATAGCTTCACCGCTAGGGCGGCGCCCGGGTACTACAATTGAGCTTTTGCAAGATATTGAAATATAATGCTGTTGTCAGTGATGTCATCATGACATATTACTTCCTGGTACGAGGAGAGAAGCAAGTGGAGGAGGCAAGGTCGCATATTGCAACGCACTCAGTATGTCCGTTCCATTATCCAAACTCCCATCCCTTGTGCTTGTGGCCTCGCGTTTCCCCCCGACGCCCCGACACACAAGCAATAATGTTTCCCCACTGTCAGTATCACAACAACTTTTGGAGGAAATGAGAAAATCACCTTTGAATTTCGCTTTAGTGAGATATTGAATTAAACTTATATTGGCAATGCCATCATCAGGAGGCCAAAAGCGCAAGGGAGGGAAGACGGTTTGGATAATGGAATGGACACACTGGGGATGAAGGCTGCAGGACATGACTGGAGGGACATGATTTCATCAAACCGAAGTGTGTACAACTTGGTGACAGTTCCGTTACCACACACTAGGTGTCGCTGTTGACTGATGATGCAATCCCACATGGCCCATTTACTTCTTTCAGAAAATACTAGTCACAAGCAGTGTTGCCAGATTGGGCTGTTTCCCGCCCAATTGGGCTGCTTAGGATGGCAGTGTCCGGGTAAAAATGGCATTTAGTAGAAAAACCCGCCCAATTTTTGCCATAGAAATCAATAGAAATGGGAGGAATTTTGTGCTTCTAGGCGGGTTTCGAACATTTTTTGGGCTGGAAATCATCAGCCTCATCTGGCAACCCTGGTCACAAGGAAGCTGTCAGGGAAGCCAATGGGGGTGGGGGTGGGGGATTGTATGTATTGGGTGTGTGTGTGTGTGTGGTCCTTTCAGATGACTTTGTTCCTGGCCCGGCCAAAGCTGTCGGCGACCCTACACACACAGTCCAGTGCACCACACACACACACACACTCCATCAACAATCTGATCATGGCAATTAAGAAGGAAGACCAAAGGGGCCTAAATGACGTCTTGGAATGCGGAATGCCTTACGCAATGATGTTCTGGAACACAGTGTACACATGCTTCTTATGGAAACGGATAGATCCACAGGACATTCAAAGATGCTTTTAAACCTGAACGGATGCTCTTTATGGCAAACGATTAAATGCAGAGGGCATTTCAGTGACTCTTTTCAACCCGCCGCCATGGTTATGTTTCAAGGTGACTAACATGGCTTAAGAAGACCCTGGCAGGTTGAAATGCTTGTTTTATAAAACATTATGAACATTTAAAATGTTAATAAACAGAGCTTCAATGTCTGTTTGAATATCTCCTGTTATCATGATAAGGTGAATAAAGCTGATATATTGACCGTTTTTGAACATTTATGAGAGTCCTGCTGGATAGAAATATACATTATGCTATAGGCCAGTGGTTCTTAACTGGAACAGTCTTTGGACCCACAATTTTCCATGGCTATTTTGGGGCCCTAAGCGAAACGTAGACATGGGGCCCTCGAAAGTCATTAATTAGACATACATTGTGTTTTGGTGCTATTCAAGTGTTTTGTCTCATATACCTGTAGATCTTTGATTAGTTTACATAAGTGACACATTAAGATCAATCCTGTTTTTTTTGGCATGTCTACCGTGACTGGTTTGACCCCTATGGAGAACAGATTTGGTCAGGGCTCTAGGCAATTGCCTAGATTCGCCTAATGGCAAGTCCGCCTCTGGCTATAACACTATGACTCAATTATTCGTTGTGCCATCAGAATCCTCACATAATTTTCAAAACAATAACCATGCAATTTCCAATTTTGTGACTGGCATATAAAAAATAATAATACACCACTGCTCCGTGACCCACCCAGGACCCCTTCATGACCCACTTAAGGGTCCCGAGTTCCGACCCACCAGACTGTATAAATACTGTACTGTTTAAAGGCGCACTGTGTAGGATGGTGGCCAGAGTAGGTATTGCAACTACTCTGCTCATTGAAACTGTGCTGCATATTGCAAAATATGATCTTTAAATGAATATTTACGAAAGTAATAAACCAATATTTACTCGTATGACCGAAGTACAGCAATTTTTGCAGCTAAAAATGGCTATTTCTTGAAATTCAATATAGTGGACCATGGAGATGATCCCTCTTTTTATGTATGAAAAGTGCATAGTCATAATTTCAGTCATAATGAATACTTACAATTTGATGGTGGTGGCAATTATTCAAGTAAAAGGTAACATTTGTGAAGGGCAGCAGGAATTCTGGAAATAAACAACTAAAAATCTTACACAGGGCACCTTAAAAGAGTGTAGTATGAAAATGATTCTGGACATGTGATCTTCCTACTTATTTGTGTTACCTGGTTTACATGCAGCGCACCCTTTTGGTGTCTTTGTATAGTGTGGCTCAAGATGGCACAATCTAAAACAAAATACATATATTAAAAAGCAACTTCCCAAAAATCCAACCCAGGTCAAGTCAAAGAAGCGTGTTCACACAACATGCAGAAACAGAAAGGAAGAACCAGTACGCAAGAGTGTCAATTTAATTTCCATTTTATTTCAGTTTGTTTTCTATGATGTGGAAAGAACAACCAAAAAAAAAAAAAAAGTCGAGAGCAGAAACCAAGATGACCGTTAGAACATGAGCCAGCCATTTTTTGTTTTTCTATCAAGGGAAGGGGGTGTAGGGGGGCAATTTAGGAAAATGCCCCCTTCACAACCACACCGCCCCCTTTTAATCCATCCTGGCCTTGCCCATTTTCACCTCTGCCCATCCCGACCCAAAAACGACACAGAGACCAACACCCCCTCCTATCTTCCCTCCCAGTCCGCACGCATGTTGCTGCGGTTGTCGGTCTGTCTGCTCTTGTGTTCTTCTATCCCATGTCGGCAGCCCAGCCCCCTCAGACCGGGGCAGGTCTGCCCTTGAAGAGGCTCCCCAAATCTCCCTCAGTGCCTGTGCAGTCGGTCAGTGTCCTTGTTTTGGGTTTTGTTTAGCACAACGTAGACGAGCCTAGTAGCGACAGTAGCAATAGGCTTAGCATTTAGCTCGTCTGTGGCCTTGTCGCTTAGCAACAGCTAAGGTGCTTCCTGTTTGGAGTTCCACTACTGACCTCCGACCCGTTAACCCTCGGACAGAAGGGCACAGGCGTGGTAACCAAGGCAACCAACTTCTGTTCAGCTAAATGCGTTTCGTTTCCACCAAATGCTAGCCCCAACAACACTGTTACAAAAAGGCTCTGCATCGTTCTTGACCAGAAAAGTGAGTTCTGCGGTAAGATACAGAAGAAGGCATTAACGGGGGTCGAGAGCAGGTGTTTGTAGACACACTCCTTCATCGACTCACCCACTCTCTCTCTCTTTCGCTTTCACTCTCTTCCTCACTCGCACCAAATCCATTAGGCGTCTCCTCTCCTGAAAGGCTACAGTGATGCTCGAGGGGAGGTGGGGTGGGGTGGTAAAAGGGCCGATAGGGTTTTTTTTTAAGGGGTTTGGAGATTGGGAGGGCGGGGGTTGGTCTGTTTAGAGGCACTGTACATCTGTGCGTTTGATATTTCAGTGTTTGTTTTTAGGAATCTGGGACAAGAGAGTCACAAGCTCGAGCAGTTATTCCGGATAGGTGACTGAGGGGAGGAGCCGGATTTTAGGGAGGGAGGGAGGGAGGGAGGGCCAAGGATTGGGATCAGGGATTGGGCCGGTCTGAGACAGGCACCTGTCGAATCAACCAATCGCATCACAGAGCCTCGCCTGGCCCCGCCCATTCACAGCCTCTGGAAAGGGGGAGTGGTCAGTTTATGGCCCACCTCCTAGCTCTGTTCCTGACCACGCTCGGAAGTCTCATCTCTCTCAACTGTGTACACACACACACACACAAACTGACACACACGTTAAAACATCCTCTCTTGTTCACACACACACACACGCGCGCAGACATACCAACACACAAAAAAACGCAAATACCATTCTGTCCACACCACTAACACTCTCCCTCTCTCTCTCTTGTCGTTCGCTCTCCATAAAAAGGGCCGGAGTGCTTCCTGACTGTAAGTAACACTGCCCGGGGTATACAAACTCAAACTTGAGGACAAGCGTCCCCCCCTTTTTTGAATTCTCTTTTGGCATCACTCTTTCCCTGTTTTTGTGAACCGCCTCCAACTCGCTCTGCTCCTAACTATATCCCGACAACCCCCTAAACTGTGCCACCATTGGCTGTAGCAGTTTTACTACACCGCTCATTCGTCGCTCTCTCCTTCAGTCCAGAGACCAAAAACAACAAAAAGGAAAAACACACTTAAAAGCAACTCCAACCATCTTTTCCTCTGTGAAATTAAAGAAAACCAAAAAGTTTTTTTTTTCTGCTTTTTTTATATCTTAGTTTCAAATTCAAGGCACAAATGTCTCTCCGTCCAACCCAATCTCTCATGCCTGGCTCACACAACAGTCAAACATCATAATCATCATCATCATCATCTTCCTCCTCAACTCCCATTCGCCGATAACCTGTCAGTCAACTCGTCGGGGCTCCGCCCACCCCAAGTTCTCAGCCAATAATCATCTCTGGCCCGCCTCCCTTTCGTTTCTTTTTTTTTCCTTTCTCTTTTTCGTAACTTCCTTCCTAAGTGTTTTTCTCGCACTAAACGTCGACATTTTCGAAGATGTGTGTCTATTTATGACCAGGTATGATCACAAGCCTAAACCAGTGAAACGGAAAACAAAAAAACGAACAACAGAAATAAAAGGACAAACAAAAAAAGTTAACAATAACAATAGTCACGTCCTGTTCTGAGTTCAGTATGTCTTTAAAAGATCAAGTCGTATCCGCCAGCTTATTTTTGGCAAGCTAGTCTTAAATAAGCTCTAAGTACTGATAGATAGGATAAACATACACCATTAATGTGTGTTTTTTTAATTAGATGCGGTTTGTCGTTTTTTTGTAGGTTTTTAAAAATTCATTTTTTTTCTCAACATCTCTCGTATGTATTTCTCAAAGTGTTTGAAGTCGTTTTTTTTCCCTCACACATCTCATACTCTTCTTCGTCTTGTTGGTGGTGGTTTGAAAGGATTTCATCGTTATCATCAACATCATCATTATTATTATTATTATTTATGTTTTTTTTTCATTGTTACGCAAATGCAAGCAGATAGGGACAGGTAGTTTTTTGCCGTGATGTCACGCTTCTAGACGCTGATAGAGGTGGTGATGGGGTGCGTTGGTTGGGGGGGACCCCCGACTCTTTACGACACTCCGTTCACCATCGCCTCGCCCGCCTTGGCAACGCCGTTGCTAGGGGAGCGCTTGGGGGCCGCGCCGCTGCTGGCCTCCTTCTTGCTGGCCGTCCCGTTCTCCTGGAGGGGGGAGATGAGGAGGAGGAAGAGGAGGAGGAGGAGGAGGAGGGGAGGGAGGAGGAGATGAAGAGGAGGAGGAGGAGGAGGAGGAGTGGAGAGAAGAGGAGAGGAGGAGGAGTGGAGAGAAGAGGAGAGGAAGAGGAGTGGAGAGAAGAGGAGAGGAAGAGGAGTGGAGAGAAGAGGAGAGGAAGAAGAGTGGAGAGAAGAGGAGTGGAGAGAGGAGGAGAGGAAGAGGACGAGGAGGTAGAGGAGGAGGAGGAGAGTGGAGAGAGGAGGAGAAGTAGGAGAGTGAAGAGAGGAGGCGGAGGGGATGAAAGGAGAGAGCAGGGGGGAGAGGAGGAGTAGGAGGAATTTAGAATACAGTGATGACATCCCCCTTTCTTCAGAAAAGAGAAAGAAATTTGGATCATATAGAATAATCTAAATGTGGTACGTACTTTCTAAACTACATGTCAATGTTCAACACTTGGTTAGAAATGGCTTTGCCTTAATCACTGCCATGATGCACCATAACATTCAGGCTAATGGCAGTGGCATTGCATGGGAGTTACCTGACAGGTGAACTGGGCTTCCATAACTCCTGTGCAGTGTGTGTGTGTGTGTGTGTGTGTGTGTGTGTGTGTGTGTGTGTGTGTGTGTGTGTGTGTGTGTGTGTGTACCTTGGGGTGGGAGGCTGGCTGCGCCTCTTTCTCTTTTGCGGCCAAGTTCTGTCGACTCTGAGATTCGGGGCGAGAGATGAAGTCTGCCACAGTCACTATGAGAGAGAGAGAGAGAGAGAGAGAGAGAGGGAGAGAGAGAGAGAGAGAGAGAGAGAGAGAGAGAGAGAGAGAGAGGGGGGGGACGAGAGAGAGGGGGAGGGAGAGAGAGAGAGAGAGAGAGAGAGAGAGAGAGAGAGAGAGAGTGTGTGTGGGGGAGGGAGAGTGAGTGAGAGAGTGAGAGCGAGAGCGCGCATGAGAGAGAGAGAGCGAGCGAGATGAGGGCAGATGAGGAGAGAGAGAGAGAGATGAGGAGGGAGGAAGGGAGGGAGGGATGGAGAGGAGGAGGGAATGTGAGAAGAAGAGAGCAAGTGAAAGAGAGAGAGGGAGAAAAACACACACACACATTTCACAATTGGGCAAGATTACATATTCTGTAGGAGGAAAATGTGATTAATCAACCCAACATTCTACAAAACGAAACCACATTCTTTTGCATCAAATCATAGTTCTGAAAACACGCCCAAACTAAGTGTGGTAAGGTGAGTGGGTAAGTAAGGTGTCATCATGTGCGTCTTAATATGCAACCTTGCCTCCTCCACTTGCGCTTGTCTCCTCGTCCCGCCTCCTGGCCCCTCCTCCGTGGAGAAAACGATAAAGTTTCCCAGCTGTCAGCCTAGCCACAACAAGTTTTGAGGGACTGTTTTTCATTCACCATCCCAATTGCAAATGAGAAAAAGACTTTACAATTGAGCTTTTGCAAGATATTGACATATAATGCTGTTGTCAGTGATGTCATCATGACGAGAAGCAAGTGGAGGAGGCAAGGTCGCATATTGCAACGCACTCATCATGTGCGCTAGGCCAGTGTTTCTCAACAGGGGTGCCGGGGCACCCTGGGGTGCCACGGGCCTCCCTCAGGGGTGCCGCGGAAACGTGGCTGATAAATAAATTATGTAATATAAAACATATCTAAATTGATAAGTTAACGCTACTCAGTGGAATCTTTCATCTGCCATTTACGCACAATAAAGTAAATATAGGTCGCCCAAGTCAGCTGCAACTTCGAACGTAGGTCGTGTGATGTCTCCAAATGTGTTACTTTTCTAAGCTTTTGTGATATCGGATGCGATGCCATGTTACGGTTGTTGGTTTGGGGTGCCTTGACATTTTTCATGAATTGAAAGGGTGCCTCTACTAAAAAAAGATTGAGAACACTGCGCTAGGCCACAGGTGGATGAAATCGAGCTCTGTGTTTTGCCATGCATGCCATGCTTTTAGCCAACTTCAGGGGAGTGTTTCTCAAAAGAGAAGTTGTTAGCCTGTTAGCAACCTCGGTAGTTGCCAATGGGAAAATGCATTGAAAACAACAAAGTAGCTAATGTAGTAAGCAACTTCGGTTTCGAGAAATGCAGCCCGAAACGTCAAATCAAACCAACGCTGTTCCAGGAAATTTTATTCAATTGAGTTAGTGACACTCCCCGATCCTCTTCCGTTTCTTGTCCTTTTCAAGTCTGTCCATTTCTTTCTCCTTTCCTCAATTTCTTATTTCCTTCTCAATCTCGCTCTTCTTCCAGCCCCCCTCCCCCCCACATCCCGTCCCCTCTCTTGGTCGAATAGCGCTCATTTCACCCCTCTCTCTTTTTTTGGTCTTTTTGATCCCCCTTTCTCACCCAGCCCTTCTACATCCCAACTCACCTTCATTCGCCTGCTCTCGCTCATACTTTCCCCTCTTTCTGCCTGGCTCTCTGTCTGTGTCCGTCTGTCTCTGTCCTCCCTCACCAGGCTGTCTCTAGGTCTGACGGCGCTCTCTGTGTCTCGGTCCTCTCTCACCTGCCTGCCTGTCTCTACGTCTGTCTGTGTGTCTGTCTGTGTGTCTGTCTGTGTGTCCGTCTGTCTGTGTGTCCGTCTGTCTGTGTGTCCGTCTGTCTGTGTGTCCGTCTGTCTCTGTGTCCGTCTGTCTCTGTGTCCGTCTGTCTGTCCTCTCTCACCTGTCAGTCAGTCCTCTTTGACCTGCCTGTCTGTCTGTCCATATGTCTCTGTCCTCGCTCACCTGTCAGTCAGTCCTCTTTGCTGTTCCATGTCTGTCTCTCTGTCCTCGCTCACCTGTCTATCTGTCTGTCTGTCTCTGCTGTGTTCCATGTCTGTCTCTCTGTCCTCCCTCACCTGTCTCTCTGTCTTTCTGATGTGTCACTAGGTCTGCCCGTCTGTCTGTGTGTCTGTCTTTCGCTGTCTGTCTCTCTGTCTGATCGTGTCCTCTCTGACCTGTCTGTCTGTCCTCCTCTCGCTCACCTGGCTGTCTGTCTCTGCTGCTGGATCCACCTTCGGGATGGTTGGCCTCTCACCTGTCTCTGTCTGTCTGTCTGTCCTCTCTCTCACCTGCCTGTCTGTCTGTCTGTCCTCTCTCTCACCTGTCTGTCTGTCTGTCTGTCTGTCTGTCTGTCCTCTCTCTCACCTGTCTGTCTGTCTGTCTGTCTGTCTGTCTGTCTGTCTGTCTGTCTGTCCTCTCTCTCACCTGGCTGTCTTTCTGTCTGGCTGCCTGCCTTTCCGTCTGTCCTCTCTCACTTGGCTGTCTGTCCCTCTCTCTGCTGTGTCTTTATGTCTGACCTGCCTGTCTGTCTGTCTGTCTGTCCTCTCTCACCTGGCTGTCTGTCTCTGCTGCTGGATCCGCCTTCGGGGTGGTTGGCCCGGTTGCGTCTGCGACGGCTCCTGTTTCTGCGCTGGGGTTTGCCGTCTTCATCTGACATGGGGAGGGGGGGATGGGAGGGCAGGGCGCACACACAATTTAGGATTTAGGATCACTCGTCATAAAAGGCCAAGATTAAGGGAAGTTGACTTATTAAGTCCCCCCCCCCCAAACCTGTAGTGTGCTCCCAGTGTAGGATCTAGGATCACTCTTTCTGAAAGGCCAAGATAAAGGAAACTTGACTTACTTTTTTGTTTTTTTTTAAAGAAAATGAAATGAATTCCCCAATAACCAATAGTGTGCTCCCAAAAGGGATTTGTAATTGATTGTTTGGTTTAGGGAACTTTAAGGTTAGCAGTGTGCTGCCAAAATGGTGGCTTGTGGATCACCCCATGATTGCCAATATAGGGGAACTCCATTAATGCAAGGCAAAGCTGTTTTTTTTTCACTCCAGTCTTGTGAAACCCATGTAGTCATCAACAATGGTGTGCTCCCAAAATATTACCCTCCCCAAGTTATTCTGGGCATGTGCACCTGCTGCTATCCTGTACCCAGTCTATTTAGATGCATGGGCATGCTTTCGGCAACTATATTTGGGTCAATGACGTTTTTTTTTTAAGGCTCAGACGTCAGGTGGTAAAACCACAGCTGATGACCATAAATCAATTCGTAATTGGTAAGCAATGAACATGCTTGAAAAAACATCTAATCCATACAAAAGTGGACATTACATAGCTGTGGTTGCACCACCCTGACGTGTGCTACTACTTAAACGTCATTGACCCATTTATCAAAACACTAAGTAGCAATATGGATTTTGATTGGCTGTGACCCAGTACCACCTGAAAGTGGGGAAAAAAATGCATTGGCTGCAACAGGACTGACACGGGTGTGGCAGTGGAAGGATAGCACTATGCAAAAGGCACAGGAGCAGAGCTACAATGATCTACAAACTACACGTGAATAATAGGGCTGTAACGATAACCTCAACAACTCACAATTTCGTTCGCATTCATATTTTTGACCCACGGTTCGAGACACCTCACGATTTCTGAAATGTACATAATTTGAAGGTGGGAAGCACCATCACATCGAATCATATGGTTATTTTCTGGACTTAAGGATAACACAACTCTGAATAAAGGGCCTATCATGATATTGCCTCCTTACATAAATATACAGTATCGTGACTTGAGTATTGTGATTTCTCGATTTTGATCCAATATCGTTACAGCCCATGTGAATATAAAACACCAGATGCCACATTGACCACCTCTTCATTTTGGAGCGATTGGCTCGGGCAGACTGCCCCCATGTCTAGCCGGTAAACTGAGGCAATACACACATTATCCTGTAGGTGGAGGTATAACAACATCTATGAAATACAACAGAGCAGAATATAGGAAGGCGTCCGGCGTCCAATGTTATGCCATCCCTTAAAAGGCTGACCGCAGCATCCAGTGTTCAATGTCCATGCAAACGACACAGCATCATGCCAAGACAAATCAATAAATGTTGCACTGAAATAACCCGCGAGAGGGCAAGTACTGTATATGGCATTTTCTAAACATAACCCTCGTGAAAACCCTAATGGCATTCACACACAAGTGTTACAGGGACAACACAGCTGGATCGAACATCAGACACTGCAACGCTGCAGGACTTATATCCCAAAGGAGACAGACGTTATTGTGCCCTCTCAACACTGTTGACACCAGCCCTCAGACGACAGTGACTTATACATGGGTTCGCCTTGTTTGTAAACATAGTGTTGTGAGGTGGGGCAAGACACTGGCAGCCAACCATGTGAGATATTTTTTTGACTGACAGCGGTTTCCAACAATCAGAGGTTGATACTCCTCGCAGAGTATCAGAAGATTGTCATTCATCAAGGTCATTTTATCCAACGAGGTTGGCTGTAAGCAACTGGAATTCTTTGAACTTGAAAGACCAGCTTCAGGCATTCCTTCATCAGTGGTTCTCAACCTCTTTTGAACCACATCTTTCCTACGAGAAATTGCACAGGTAACCTCCAGAGTATCACCTGTGGCTTGAAACAAAAACCTCCCCCTAGGGGACAGCACATGCCATGACATCCTCACCTAGTCAGACTATGTGTTGGCGTCCATGGTGGCATCAACCCAGGTGCTGGTCACCGGCAGCCTGTAACCTACCCTACCCTACCTTACTTTACTATACTGCATCTTATAACCTTAAAGACCTGTCGACCTTTCACAGCCCTTGCTCACCTAGGCCCTTCTCGCTAGCGGCAGGGTTCCCACTCCTTTTTCATGAACAAATTCAAGCACTTTTCAAGCACCTTCAAGCACCAATTTTTTCAGTTTTCTAGCACCTTTAAATAGGTCACAGGAAGGGGGTGTGGGGGTCAGAAAATGTTGTGTTTAGAATGCAGGAAATTGCATCTTAAAATCAATTTTAGGGTGTCGAATGGCAAATCCCATCTGACATCTCACTCCCTCAGATTCTTGATGTATCTGAACAATTTATTTCTATTATTTGGCTTACTGAATTTGACTTGACACAAATTTCAAGCATTTTCAAGCACTTCACCAAACATTCAAGCATTTTCACAACCTTGAAAACACTTAATTGAAATTCAAGCATTTTCAAGCACTTCACCAAACATTCAAGCATTTTCACAACCTTGAAAACACTTAATTGAAATTCAAGCATTTTCAAGGAATTCAAGCACCAGTGGGAACCCTGTAGCGGGCGCCTGTCCGTCGGACTCATTGGTGCCAGCGACCAATCCATTACCTCAGCTAGTGTCATCAACTACAACAATGCATCTGCAATGCCATGTCGCTTTGAACGAGGTCTGCATGATTATGGAAAAAAAACATAATCACGATTATTTTGATTAAAATCACAATCATGATTATTCATCACGATTATTGATTTTTGCTGATTTTTTTGAAAATTACAACAAGATGAAATATAAGAAAGAATGAATTACATACGGGATGAGCAAAATAAAATTAATTGTAATAATTATGTAAAGGAAATAGCATGAAACTTAAGTGGACAGATTTCAGGCCAGAAACACCAGCCTGTCAGTATGTTCTGGCTTCAAGGACGCTCTCAAAAGTAGGTCACTATTGCCACGATTAAATCACGATTAAAATCATGAGTTCGATTTCACTATGTTATCACGATTTTGATTATTTTTCGATTAATTGTGCAGCCCTACTTTGAACTCTGGCCATTGCTAACGTAACTGAGGTGATCTGCGCTACTTTACCACTCGGGACTCGAACCTGCCACCTTCCGCTCCAGTTCGCCGGGCATGAGAGGCACAGAGTAGCTAAGGGCTTCCGCACACCGGCTCCGACAAAGTGCTGCGCACTGCTCAGCTAAAATTCGATTCCATTGTTTTCAATAGAACCACGCACACTGGCGCCGATGTCCGCGAACATTCGCCGATGTCGGATAGCAATTAGAGACAAGTTCTATTTCGTCAGCGTCGCCCATTGACTATCAATGCAATGTTCGTGTGAAATTGGGTTTGGGGGTCCGAATTCTGTCGGAGGCAAAAGTGCGCCGCAGTGCTGTCGGAGCCAATGTGCGGCTGGCCTAAAGGTCAGCTGAGATTAAGGTCCAGAACCGAAAGCTCAGCGCTACCGATACTGTACGAGGCTTCGGAAGGGACGTTTACTAAAGTTCTACACCGAACTGTGCTAGCTGACATCCGTTACACCAGTGGTTCTCCACCTTTTATGAAGAAACACCCCCTGGACCTCATCATAAGCCTGTCACGCCCGCCCCTAGTATAAAGAAACGATCAAATGGACTAATGCTCCCAATGACAACTAAGCCTCGCCTCTTTTCAACTGTATCCTTCTCAACGCCCCCTAGGGCTCCAAAACACCCCCTAGAGGGCTCTGCCTCCCCCGTTGTGAAACACTACATTAAAGTCACCTAGGCCGTTCTCGCTGGCGGGCGCCTGTCCGTCGGACTCGTTGGCGTTGGCGTCCATGAGGCTGGGCTCCTGGTCGGTGCGGCGACGGCGGGAGCGGCGGCGTCTCTCGTTGCCGTTGTTGCCGGGGCCCTCGCTGGCGTCCGTGTCCACGCCCACCTCGGCCTCGCCCTCCAGCAGAGAGTAGGGGTTGCTGTCCGGGTCACGCAAGACTGTAGAGGAGGAGAAGAGAACGGTTCTTTAAAGGGACACTGTGTGAGATTTTTAGTTTTTTATTTCCAGAATTCATGCTGCCCATTCACTAATGTTACTATTTTCATGAATACTTACCACCACCATCAAACTCTAAGTATTCATTATGACTGGAAAAATTGCACTTTTCATACATGAAAAGGGGGATCTTCTCCATGGTCCGCCATTTTGAATTTCCAAAAATAGTCATTTTCGGCTGCAAAAATGACTAGAAATTATTTGTTTATTACTTAGTAAACTTTGGCCAAATTTGCCAATAAGCAACCCAGTTTCAATGAGCAGCATAGTTGCAGTACCTTTTTTGACCATTTCCTGCACAGTGTCCCTTTAAAGATAATTTTTTGTCTTTTTGATTTTATTTTATGATAGGACAGTGAAGGTGGTGACAGGAAGCGAGATGGGAGAGAGACCCGTGCCGGGAAACGAACCCTGGTCAGCCCCATAGTAGACGAGTGCCCTAACGGTTGGCCACGGCAGGGCCAATAGATTGATTCTTTAGCACTTGAAAATAAGTCTACTACCATCATGAACAGGGGCGGTTTTAGGAAATATGAGGCCTTGGGCAAAGAACAATTTTGAGGCCCCCTTTAAATTATTAATTAATAATCGATGGTGCATAAATGCAGGCAGTGGCGTAACAACAGAAACATGGGCCCAAAAGCAAGATTATCTAGGTGGGCCCCATCGGCCAAGGGCCCTGAAAGCTTAAATTGCCACCACATGAAAAATCGATGCATATATGTCGATTGCCGACGGGGCCCCTGACTGAACGGGGGCCCGGGCAATTGCCCGACCTTGCCCAATGATAGAACCGCCCCTGATCATGAACGGCCCAGAGTCCCTTGTCCACATATCATTTATCTTCAAACATTGGGAGATTTTCTGCTGATTAGGGGGGCGCTGTGGCGCTGTGCGCTAAGCCCCCCACACTTGGGCTTGCATGCCCACGGGGACCCCGGTTCGAGTCATTTCCCGATCCCACCCTGTATCTCTGTCCCACTCGCTTCCTGTCACCATCTCAGACTGTCCTATCAAATAAAGGCATAAAAGCCCCTAAAAAATATATATATATATATAAAAAAAGATTTTCTGCTGATTTAAAGTAGGCAAGTTCAGTTACAATCCTTGTTTCGACCACAGTTTTTAACATATCTCTCAAAACCACCACTTTTAAAGAGGGAGAAAGAGGGGGGTGGAGGAGAGAAGGAGCGAGAGAGAGCGCACGAAAACTAGAGAGAGAAAGAAAGAGAGAGTTGTGGCATAAACGCAGACAGAGTTTGAGAAGAGAGTAAGAGGGGGAATCCAAATGAGCGGAGTGCATTTATGATCTCACTGGAGGAATGTTGTCAGGGCTCTTTTCCTCCGTTTCACACTCTGGGTTTGTTGTGAGACAGTGTGTCTGTGTGTATGTGCGTGAGTGTGTCTGTGTGTATGTGCGTGTCTGTATGTGTGTGTGTGTGTGTGTGTGTGTGTGTGTGTGTGTGTCTGTATATGTGTGTGTGTGTGTGTGTGTGTGTGTGTGTGTGTGTGTGTGTGTGTGTGTGTGTGTGTGTGTGTGTGTGTGTGTGTGTGTGTGTGTGTGTGTGTGTGTGTGTCTCACCTGAGCTAATGGAGTTGGTCTGGCGAGGTCCTGGTCCTCCTCCGCGTCCCCTTCCCGCGCTGGCTCCGCGTCCCCGGCCCCCGCGCCTTGCGCCCCGCTCGTCACCGCCACCGCCTCTCTCGCGGTCTCCCACGCCACGCGGGCGCACGTCGCGGCCTCCGTCCCTCATGTCCCTCTGGTCGCGGCCACCGTCACGTCCGTCCCGCATGTCGCGGCCGTCTCGCCCGTCCGCCACCTCCTCGGACTCTGAAGCGTTGGACAGCTCCGAGTTAGTGCCTGCAGTCAGGGCCGCCCGGGCACCACACGATGCAGACAACACGCGCACGCAGAGAGGTAGACAGACAGACAAGCAGAGACATGAGGATGGATAGAGAGAGAGACAGGGACAGGAGGATGGATAGAGAGAGAGAGTGGGACAGGAAGACAGATAGAAAGAAAGACAGGGAGAGATAGAGAGATAGAAAGAAAGACAGGGAGATGTGGAGCGACAGACAGACAGACAGGCAGAAAGGGAGATGAAGACAGATAGACAGAGACAGGGAGGGCAGAGGACGGACATAAAGGAGGACAGACAGACAAGCAGAGAGAGGAAGACAGACAGAGAGGGAGAGGAGAGCAGACAGAAGGATAAACAGAGAGAGAGAGAGGGGAAGAGAACAGACAGAAAGACAGACAAAGAGGAAGAGGACAGACATATAGACAAACAGACAGGGAGAGGAGAACAGACAGACGGAGGAGAGAGGAAGACAGATAGACAGGAGGAATGCAGAGAGTCACAGCCAAAGAGAGACAGAGGGACAGGTAGACAAGACACAGACAGTAGAGGCCAGGCGCAGAGACAGAGGGACAGACAGACAGACAGCCAGAGGGAGGGGCAGAGAGAAACACAGACAGACAGCCAGCCAGACAGACAGAGGGAAAAAAGACAAACAAGCAAACAGGATTTGAGACGTGCAGAGAGGGCCATAGTCACAGGCCAAGCAGTGACATCAGATTGGGCCAATTTGCCAATTTCGGGAGGAGGCATTTAATTTGCAATATATTTGAATTGGTCTTGGCGCCATGTATTTGACTTGATCCTCCAATATAAAGACGGGACATCCAACCACCAACAGACAAAAAGCAATCGACAAGTAAAACACATTTGCTAGAATGGACAATGCAGTCAAGCAATGGAACTTCAAGGAAGGGATAGTTGACGACACGGTGTGCGTATAACAGGAAAAATAATGCACACCTAGGTGGTGATGCGGCCACGACGCGAAGCAGAGAACAAACTGGAAAACGCATGCATTCATAGCATATGCATGATATTTTTTACAAAGAAATGTAGCTGCGTTCAGTTCAGTTAACAATGAGCTATTTGGGTTGACAGTCCTAGTATCTGTCAATAAACATCACCCGTCAGTGGGAAACAGTGTTAAGGTTGCGAGATCATGACATCATTGCGACTGTGCACATTCACACACTTAAGTATAAAATGGAGTCCTCTTTTAAAAAAAAAAAAAGGGCTGCTGCTGGGTAGCATGCCAAGGAATGCCCACAGGACTGATATGTTGCCCTAAATATATAACGGCCCTAAACTTCAGAAAAAATACAAAACTTGGGCTCATGGCATAGGTAATCGCCCATTTGGGTCAAATCTCTGACAATGAACTATACAACTGAAATAAATAGTAAACATGATTGGAATACTTTCAAGGCAGACCGTTTGAGAATCACCGGTGTAGTGTTTTTCCTGCTCACCGTAGCCAGAGTACTGGGAGTTGGAGGCCCTGAACTACAGAAAAAAACTACAAAACTGAGGCTCATGGGATGGGCAATCCCCCAATCTGAACAACAAAGGCTCGTATGTATTGTAGTGTAGTGTAGCTGTGCTTTTCCTGCTCACCGTAGCCAGAGTACTGGGAGTTGGGAGGCCCTGAACTACAGAAAAAACTACAAAACTGAGGCTCATGGGATGGGCAATCCCCCAATCTGAACAACAAAGGCTCATGGGAGTTGTAGTGTAGTGTAGCTGTGCTTTTCCTGCTCACCGTAGCCAGAGTACTGGGAGTTGGAGGCCCTGAACTGAACTACAGGAAAAAAACTACAAAACTGAGGCTCATGGGATGGGCAATCCCCCAATCTGAACAACAAAGGCTCATGGGAGTTGTAGTGTAGTGTAGCTGTGCTTTTCCTGCTCACCGTAGCCAGAGTACTGGGAGTTGGAGGGCCTGCGTCCTCGTCCGCGGCCCCCGTAGGTACGCGAGGTGTGCAGCGATGCCGAGTTGGTGCTCTCGTCCGTCAGGTAGCCCCTCTCACGCTCACCTGCATACAGGAAGGAAGGAAGGAAGGAAGGAAGAAGGGGGGTCAAGCAAGATGAGGCGTGATTTTAAACTGGCCTTAACACCCTTAACCCATTTTAGCCTGATGACTCGTACGTACATGTCGTTTGACCTTTGGTGGCTGGAGCGACATATACGCTGCATTCAGGCTCTTGAAATTCAGCATTTTTAATAAAAATGTGGGTCTGTTACAGATGAATGAACACATTCTAATGCAAGATGCGGGTCTTAAAAGGGGCTCTAGGTAGGATTAAAAGTTTAATTAATCACTGTCCCGAGTCAGCCGATGAATATTTGAGTGATAAGTAAGTAAACGACGAGTCTCGTGACTATTGCCACGGTCCGCTGTCAGAAAACCCCAGATGCAACTCAGGTCCGAACGAGTGTCATGGGAAACACTTTTCATACGAAAAATCGATTTACATACCGTATCCAGATTTTTATCAACTGTTGGCATACCGTGATGAAAAGCATTCTCACAGCGACTTTATTTAAACAGCATTTTTTCATTACTGTGTAGATTTTGAGACAGGCATGTCACGGGCACCGCGCAAACATCCTACAGTGTGCACCTTTAAAGGGACACTGTGCAGGAAATGGTCAAAAAAGGTACTGCAACTATGCTGCTCATTGAAACTGGGCTGCCTATTGCTAAATCTGATCTTTACACGAAAGTTTACTAAGTAATAAACAAATACCTGCAAACTCAAGAGGGTTGAAAAAGGTGACAAACTAATCGCGGCATCGCGGCGCGGCGACCCCCCCCCCCCCCAAAAAATAGACGATATTTTATTTACTAGGCCTACACTAGAAATCAGACTTCTGAATTAATTGTATTCTTCACCAGCCAATATATGTCTTACAAGCCAAACATACACTCACCCAGAGGCAATTCTAGGTTAAGCTGGGACCCCAAGCGAAAATTCTTATTAAATTTACCATCTAGTTTGGGGGCCCCAAGCGGCTGCCTATCTAGCCTAGTGACAAGAAGCGCCTCTGCACTCACCACCTGTCAAAATTTAAGTTGTCCTATTTACCAGCCAAAAGGAGGGAGCACATGGTCACTTAGGTTGTCTTAACTTTGAGCCCCACTGCATTTGACTATGAAATTAAAGCATTTGCTGTTTTTGGCTAAAGAGGGTAATAGGGAAATCTAGGCCTATAATATAATTAGCTATATAAAATAGAACCAAGGCATTTTAGAGAATTTATGACTGAATGATAGTCGAATTTCAGCATTTCCCTAATAAAATGGTGTACTATGAAGAAGCATTAGATTGTAGAAAAAGATAAAAACAGATGTCATCTAGGTCAATAGGCTATTTAGATAATAATATTATGACCTTGGTGGCTAACATTACAAAATATGCGGGGGCATGACAAATAGCCATTGCTATGCATTCCTCTGACGTTTATGAAGGTTTCATCGAGTGTGTAGAGTGGGCCTCTCGCTATTCACGGTTAAATGATCTGACATAAGGGAACCAAATTTAGTTCTCTGCTAATCTGCCAATTTATAGCGCAGTCAGGCCCTGCCTACCGTCATTCTAACACATGTTCTCACTCTGAAGTTTTCAATACCGTTTCAAGATATTGCCGTCAATTCAAATAAAGCGAAACATCCATGTTAGGACCGCAGACCTTCTACCATTGGGCTATTTATTTTCACAAGTGGACGGGTTTAGCTAATGAAACAATTCACAATTCCCAAACCCTGCTGAAATCCCATTTACCTTTGAAACAGTGATTTGAATAGCGGTCATTTGTAAAAGCAAAGCGACAGTAGGCCCCTATCAAGGTAGAAGATAATGACAGGGGGGATACGTGTGTTTCGCGACCACCGTTTCATCAGCTGTTCATTCCGACTGGTGCCTCGGAAAGCTTTGCCGCTAACTAGCCGTTTGAATTAGCACGCTGATTGGTCAATGCTTCCCCCAACACAGTTGCCGGCCAATGGGAATGTCGCTCAACCGTAATGTCTGTAAAACTAGCAGTTTCTATGAGAAGTACCGTATCCAGTCTGTAGTCCGTCTGCTGCCCCCCCCCCCCCCCAAAAAAAACCTCTTCGGATCTACACGATTCACGTAAGTGACCTATTTTGAGATTAAAACGGCGAATTTCGCCGAAAGGTGACAAGTTTGCAGGTATGAAACAAATATTTTCTAGTATGGTCCAAGCACAGTCATTTTTGCAACTAAAAATGGCTATTTTTGGAAATTAAAAATGGCGGACCATGGAGAAGATCCCCCTTTTCATGTATGAAAAGTGCCATTTTTTCCAGTCATAATGAATACTTAGAATTTGATGGTGGTGATAAGTATTCATGACAAAGGTAACATTATTGAATGGGTAGCATGAATTCTGGAAATAAACAACTAAAAATCTCACACAGTGTCCCTTTACGGTTTTAAATGCAACTTATTTCATGTCTTTATGTGCATCAGAGGCTGAGATATTTAGGTTTTCATAGGCTGAGGGCAACTTTCCCAACAAGGGCATAGGCATTCACAGGGTGTCCCCAGGTTTAACCACATCAAATTTTAGAAATTTTTTAGACCTATTTAGACCACAAAAATGAAAATTTAGATCAGCATCGCTCCCATTCCCAGTTCCCGAAGCTGGGTCACAAAAAGATAACAATAGGCCTAATTACAATAGCAAAAATAATAATGTGTGTGTGTGTGTGTGTGTGCGCGCGTGCGTGCGTTAGAGAGCCTCAGACTGTTACCCATCATTTGATGCTTCATGAGGAGTCAGAAAGGTTAGACATCTTCACTAGCTCTCTCTCTCTCTCTGTGTGTGTGTGTGTGTGTGTGTGTGTGTGTGTGTGTGTGTGTGTGTGTGTGTGTGTGTGTGTGTGTGTGTGTGTGTGTGTGTGTGTGTGTGTGTGTGTGTGTGTATACACAGAGTTTATGATGCCAAAAAAACAATCCAATCCATACTGACCGGCTGCGGGTCCTGGTCCGGAGCGTCCGGGACCTGGTGCTCGGTAACCAACGCCGATCTGCCGCAACTGCTCATCGATCTGCAGGCGCTCCTGACGAAGCTGCTCCACTTCCTGTTGGAACAGGAAAAGGAAGTCAGGGGGGGTCAGACACTTCCAGGGGATGGGGGGGCAGGGGTGACGGTGAAAAAAAATCCTGAGCCTGAACTTTTTTCCCTGCTCTAACGACGACGACAAGATACTGCATAGTGACGTAACGTAGGCCTATTTTGACACATTATTCAAACATTTAATAACCTGTGTATGACCATTATTCAAGCCTGATAGTAGAAGAAAACCCTAAACCTGTAACACTTTCTGAGATAAGAATAACCCAATGGCTAATTATTATCAATGTTTTTATATTTGCAAACTCTGTCAAGCCTGAAATCAGGCATGGAGCCTGAATACCATCAGCCCTGGGGGGGACAGGCAGGAAATACAACCAAAGATCCTCCTATTAGAGTAACATGCATCAAGCCCGCAGCACTTTTCCTGGATTGCTGTGACGTCAGGTGAAGGCCCCTTTAGGACACCTTCAGTTAGGAGACCTTTGCCGACTTTAAATTGACGTTAAATGGGGTTGCCTTAGCGCTGTAGATGGCAGTAGCGCACATCTTATGCAAGCCGTCGCGAAACGCCACAGAAACAGAAGACGACGGAGAGGATAACGCCCCC
The DNA here is from genome assembly GCF_034702125.1 of Engraulis encrasicolus. NCBI lineage: Eukaryota > Metazoa > Chordata > Actinopteri > Clupeiformes > Engraulidae > Engraulis > Engraulis encrasicolus. Next base: position 39,221,270 of record NC_085877.1, read on the forward strand.
TTAGGAGACCAAACTTGAAGCTGGAAGTTGTAGTTTGAATTATCTTTCTCTGATAGAAGATTCTTTGGTCAGAAACTTCCTGGGGCTGGGGGACAGGCCGGAAATATAACAGTCAGGTGGGGGACACACTTGCAAAAGGAAAACAGGTATGTGTGTGTGTGAGACAGAGAGCGTGCGTGCGCGTGTGCACGTGTGTGTAATCTCTGAAGTCAAGTAAATCACATTCTGTGAGGTCAGATACTCAATAATAGCATGTACTGTGTATAAACTACTACCGCCTACTGAAGAAAAAAAACAACAGATTGCCAAGCAAACCTACACAATGTCAGCCTGCACAGAGAATTTGCTTTTTTTCAAAGATCATTTCCCATCCTACGGTAACTAATATCAACTTATAAACACCAGCTCAGCCCTTTATAGCTAAGGCACCCACCTTGACAACAAACACAACTACCGCCTTGCCAAGGCCCTGAAAAGATTAGATTTCTAAACTTCCTTATAAACTTCCATCAGGATCTCTAACCTACGGGTAGGGGGGTAGAAAAGAATGACGTGTGTTAAGAGAGGGTGTTAAAACAGCCATGAGAGAGTGAGGATTAAGTTCTTGAGGGCATATATTTGGGCATCTGTAAATGTGGATGCATACGTTTGAGTATGGGTCTGTACCTGTTGAATATGAATCTGTGTGTGTGTGCGCATGTGTGTGTGTGTGTGTATGAAAAATTGGATGTGTGTGTGTGTGCGTGTGTGTGCATGTGCGTGCATGTGTGTGGGGGGTGTAGGTAAGAACGCAACAGCTGCGGGTCTAACCGACAGCTGCGGTGGGGGAGTGGGGGTGTGTGTGTGTGGGGGGGTGTTTGAGCAGTAGCAGGAGTGCTTGGTTAGGACGGGAGAGGAGAGGAGAGGTGGGGTGGGGGCCTGACGCCCAACCGCTATTTTGGGACTCGGCAGGGGGCACCGATAGGCCTGAAACTATCCACCTACCCTACCCTACCCTCCGCCACCTACCCTACCCTGCGGCACCCCCTACAAGTGGCCCGTTACAGCCCCCAACTCACACTCACTCTGGGCCTGTTATGTGTGTGGGGAGGAGAGGGGGGCAATGGCTATTTTTACCCAAAAGTCAGAGTGGGGGAGGCTGATAGTTGGTTGTGTGTGTGTGTGTGTGTGTGTGTGTGTGTGTGTGTGTGTGTGTGTGTGTGTGTGTGTGTGTGTGTGTGTGTGTTGGCAGAGACGGGGGGTGGGGGGGCTAAGTGTGTGTGTGTGTGTGTGTGTGTGTGTGTGTGTGTGTGTGTGTGTGTGTGTGTGTGTGTGTGTGTGTGTGTGTGTGTGTGTGTGTGTTGGGAGTGCGGGGGGCTAAATGAGACTCGGTCAGCACCTTTCGTTCTATGAGAGACTGGAATCGGGTGGCCCTTTCTAGAATGTTCCGACATTTCCGTCCCATCCTCCCCTCTATCCCTCCTTCTCTCTGTCCCTCTGCCTCCCTCTCTTCTCTCCATTTCTCTCTCTTTATTTAGATCCAAGACTGTAACAGAATATCTCTTCACTCTACTCCACGTGTTACACCGCTTCACGCTAATGTCTTCATTATTTTGTGTAATACTGTAGTATTACAATGGCTTAATAAGTAGTTTACTTAACTTTCTGCCTTTTGTGTGGTGAAGAGTTTCGTGTTGCATAGAAAAAATAAAAATAGTAATAAAGGCGGATGTTCGTGACGACTTTCAAAAACTGTATTACCCGCAAAAAACGAACAAGCAATCAACCTACGTGTTACGAGTGGTATCGTACCGTAATGAATTAATAAAAAAAACAACATATGTTGTGTCTGCAAAAAATGGCCCAAAGGAAGTCGTGTCATGGATATAACCAAACCGAATA